>NC_090985.1:57023720-57326750 GCF_041146395.1 Eulemur rufifrons | reverse complement strand
AAAGTGCAGAGGACAGTCTTATTAACTTGCCCAGTGTAACGTTAGAAAAAGTAGATAATCATGACTCAAAAGGTCTTTAAAAATATATAATGCTATGTGGATGTTTTATCAAAACCTTCCCTGGGTTTTCAGAATTCTCTTTGGAATTAGTCCTGTGGGAATATGCCTTTCTGGATCTATACTCAGTTCTAATTCAGTTTCCTTTTCTTCTAACTATCACAATCTACAATTTGAAGCTGTTCTGTCATAAAAAAAAAAAAAGACATCCAAATATCTCATGATTACCAGATTGTCCTCTTTGGGCCATTTCCAATAGAATGTGGTTCATATCCCCTGTGAGAGAACAAATTGGTTATTCATTACATTTTATCAACGAGCTAGTACTACACCAGAAAGAAATACAGAAATCAGAAACTGGGAAACATCAGAAACTGCTTTGTCCTGTGTTTTAATTTGGGGTATGATAAAGTGCCACAGAACATTAATCCAGGCACTGAGATAGATTCTGAAGAGTTTTACAGTCATTTAAAGAACTTGCTGAATCTCTCTAGAATTACCCCAAAGAACTGGCCTCTCTTCTCATAAGAACTATTTGTTCTAAAGATTAGTGGAGGGAGAATTAACTCCACAGTATTTAGTTCCACATTTAAATTTAATTTCCTATATAAATATTTTGTTGTAACGTTTCCAAGTGCTTCCTTTTTTGTTGTTTTGAAAAATTCTCTTTTTTACCTTTTCTAACTTCTTAAAACAAATCAAAAATCCATTTGCCTTCCTGTTGTGTTAATATTTCAGTTCCCCTTTCTTGTTTTCACTCTGTTTGAGATAATGTTTACCCCATCTGTCTGCATCACCTGAATTCCAGGCATACCGTTTGTTTCCTTGGGGGATGCAGTCATTCTTCAAAGGCAAGAGATGCAAGAATGGGCTCTTGTGAAATGACACTTTCTGACTTTTTCCCCACGTGTGGGCAGTGGAATCAGATTTTGCGCCTTGGATTGCTAACTATGAGCTCTCTTCCTTCACAATTAAATTGCGATTTGTAGATCAATGAGGATGTGTCAGCTAGCCAAGATTGGGGACCTGGAAAGGTGTTCAGTAGAAACTGCTTTAAAATCCTCCAGAGGGAGGGCATGAGCCCCCAGTTCTGGAGCAGAGAAGGTACTTGCTGAGATTTGGTATTTGTGACTAAAGAGATTTACCTACAGTCTGTACCCCGATGACTAGAATTATTGCTACTATTGTTCTTCATTTGTACTGCTTTTTCACATGGAAACATTGGAACTTGTAAGGCAGTGAATCTGTCTTTATTCCTTTTCAGATGACTGGTTCTGAAGGCCTTCTGTTCCGTCCTTACTGAAGGTCTCCTTTCTCTGGCTCGCAATAGTTGGGTAGAGCCCAGAGATGCTGGGCCACAGAAATGGGACTTTGGAAGTGGAAGCCCTCTGCTCTGGTTTCCTTAGAAACAAGTCAGGGGTGGTACCTGCCACAGGGAGTCTTAAAGCCACAGATACATTATTTTGACAATCCCATCATGTAACAAATACCACTCTGCAATAGCTTTTACAGGCATGATTTGCTTCATTTCTCAGGATGGCTTTGACCAAGGCTTTCCAATTCCCTGTTGCAACCTCTCCCTTTAGATGGATTCTTTTTTTTGTTGCTTTCAAAGTTGATGAAAAACAATGACTAAGCCATGCCAGGGAAGCTATAGATTCTGAACAGGTGGTTTAAGATAATGTACTACATGTATTACATTTTACATATTTACATTTAATTTATCAAAATTCATTACATTTATTATGTTGATTCCTAAAGGGTTAGGAGGAAATTCAGTCCCAACTAGAGAGTTGTAATTAACAGAGCACAGAGCCAGTAGTCAGAGGCCCAGAGCTCCGGCTGAAACTTCAGCTCTGCCAGAGATAACGGTTACAATGTGACTTTGGGCAATTGCACAAAATTTTCTGAGCTATGATTTCCTAGTCAGTAAAATCAAAGGACTGGGTCAGCTGCTTTCTAAGTTTTTCTGAGTTCAAAAATTCTCCGAATCTATTCTGTGGAAAAAATAGCACATTGGTCTGTCAGAAATGATCATGCATTAATAGGAATGGTGGGAAGAAATTTTATTTGCAGGAAGGTTGTTAGCAGTGATATCATAAGAGGAAAAGGGAAGGAGGGAAAAGAAAAAAAGACTACCATTTACCAAACTTCTGCAGTGTGCTAAGGAAATTCACAAATATTATCTCATGTGAAAACACCTAATAATTTTGGGGATTTCCTCCTTAAGGGAGAGAGGGCATTGTGGCTCCTTGGCCCCTCAAGTGCGGTGATGGAAACATTGATTGAGTGCTTTCTATGTGCCAGGCCCTCTTCTAAGGACTTTACACATACTGATGCAATTAATTGTAATTCCCATTTACAGATGAGGAAACTGAGGGACAGAGAGGTTAAGTAACTTGCCCAAGGCCGTCCACTTAATGGCAGAGCCAAGGTTCAAACTGAGAAAGTTAGGCTCCAGAACCTACGCTCTCAACCACATTCCCACATTGCATCTTGTCATTTATTCACTGAGCAAATATTTGATGAGCACCAACTCTATGAAGGCATGGAATTAATCCCTTCTGAGGATTCCAAGCTGAATGGAACAATGTTCTTGTCCTTGAAAAGCTTAAAATGTACATGATAGATGCTCAGAAATGTTCGTGGAATAAGTGACCACACTCAACCTAAGCCAGGCGGTACTTGATAACCATCTCCTGCAGTCTGAAAATGTTCATAACTCCACTCAAATCAGTAGACAGTGCCTGGCAAGAGGGATCTCTACTCTGGATCTCTGCTCCAGGGGCCCCACTCTGGTTCTCTGGCCCTGGTCAAGGAATCCAGGGGCCATAGGATGAGTCCACCTGGAGCCTGAGTCCCAGCCCCTTCTAATCTCCCTTCTAGGTACCTGAGACCTTGAAATTCTCTTCTCCAAATGCCCTGAAGCTACTTCCAGGGCTTGCATTGGAAGCAAGCCCCATGAGAGCAGACTGCATCACCCGAGCACACTCCTCAGCCAGAGGAACCGCCAAGGGCAACTATTTGTGGGAGAGGAGTGTGGACAGAGCTTGGATTTATGGGGCCACAAGGACCCTTGTGGAACAGGGCTGCACTGGGGGTAGAAAGAGGAGTGGGTGGGCCACCTCTGCCTGTTCTGCCATGCTCATTGCAGAACTCCAAAGATTCAGAGAACTTATGTTAGAACCTGGCCTTTCAGGTCGTTACGAAGATAAAGCTTGTCAAGGCAGGAGGATAGAACATATTTTACTTAAGCTTGCCAACTTGGTTTACAGCTTTTGCAATGTAGACATACAGGCATGTGGGTTTCCATCTGTACTCTTGTCCAGGCCCCTCAGGCCTGTCCCCAGGTACTGAATGAGTAGTTGCCTTATCTCAGCACTTTTTAGGGCTCCTTCTTACTGGGGTTTCAAATTCCCCCAGCTGTTATCTCCAACCATTGCTCCCTCTTCTCCCAGCTTTTTGGCCCAAGGGGCCCCACAGTCATGGCTCCTTGACCTCCTGGGGGCCTCAGGGTCATGGATCTCACGATGTCCTTCTCCTCTATCAGCTCCCTGGCACCTGGCCAGAGTTCTACCGCCACATTCCTGCCCCTTTCTTGCTCCCCTCTGTCTTTGCACGTTGCCTTCTCCCTGCCATGGCTGCACCTGGGTAGCTTGCACTTGGGTGGCTGAGGAGTCTTCACTGTTGGTAGAATAAAGTCACCAGCCTCAACTGGACTACACCCTAAGTCTTACAACCTCATCTCCCAATCTCTGGAATAATGGTTGGATCCTTTTCTACTGCCTCAAATCTCTAAAACCCTCTCCCCACCTCACTCCCAATAGCTAACCTTGCTTCTTACTTCTCAGAGAACATAAAAGCCAACCCTTTGGAAAAGGCTCAACGTCCTAGTTCTAAATCTGCAAACCTCCAGGCAGCCTCACCGCAGCCCCCTCCTGTGCCTGGTCACTGCGGTGCAGGCAGAGGGGGCATTTCTGCACCTCTCCCTCTCCTACCTCCGTGGTTCAGCATCCTCAACCCCTCCCTCAGCCCTAAAAGTGCTCTAGTTTCTTCAATTTGAAAAAACAAACAAACTTCTTCCTTGAACTTTCTCTCCAGCCGCTCCCTGCCATCTGATTCCTGCCCATCCGCCTTCGCTCTCTAGTCCAGTGTGACTTCCGCTGCCAGCATCCCACTGGAACCTGACCTCCCTGATGTTGGATCCCGCCGGACACTTTTCAGTCCCGTGTTAGGCAATCTGCATCGTGTACATGTGGCTGAAACTCTTCTCTCGCAGAGTTTTCGACACGCCATTCTCCTGGCTTTCGCCCAAGGGTTAAGCCTCAATTCCCTTTTCTGGCTCTTTTCCCTCCACTCAGTCTCCGAATGCTGAATGTCCCCCGGGGCTTGCTCTCAGCTGTTGTCCCTTCTTACTCGCTGGCCCTGGGCTGTTACTCCTGCGGTCCAGTCCACACTGCTCTTCGTGTTCCAACTTTAGATTTCTCTAACTACCTATGTGACATTGTCCTTATTTGTATGTCACTTGGGCAGCCCAAAGTCAACATAATCAGAATTTAACTGTGCCGTCTCCCTGTCCTGGCTGTGATGATGCCACAGTCTCCTGACAGCCCCTCTTTTCTTCCGTAGCACTCCAGTTCCACATTATTTCCACTGTCCTCCTCCCAGAGCCTCCAGAAGTGCAACTGTTAGAGGCGCCAGTCCACAAGGGGTGCTGAAGCATCTTGGAATGAATCAGAAACGGGGGCAAGTTTGCCCAGATTTCCACTCCTGTTTCCTGTAACTGGCCAAATGGCAACGAGTGGCATTCCCAGTTGGTACATGTAGTAAATACCTTATTTGAATTTGGATACATGACAAGAAAAAAAATGATTATTTACTCCTCTCCTGCTGACAGAGGATCTTTCAATGCTGAATGTGGATGATATCTTCATCCTTCAAGGCTTTGACATACTTGAAGACCGTTGGTCAGCAGCAGTTGGAATATCAGACTTGGGGTCAGATGCTGGGACAGACGCACATTTCTAGAGGTTGTGCTGGAGAGTGGGTGGGCGGGAGATGGGAAGTTGAGCACTGAAAAACAAAAGCAGGAAAAGCCAAGATATTTGGGAAAAGATACTTTTCTTTCTTTCTTTCTTTCTTTTTTTGAAACAGAGTCTCGCTCTGTCACCCAAGCTAGAGTGCAGTGGAATCATCATAGCTCACTACAACCTTAAGCTCCTGGGCTCAAGCCATTTTCCTGCCTCACCCTCCCGAGTAGCTGGGACTACAGGTGCGCACCACCATGGCTGGATAATTTTTCTGTTTTGTAGAAACGGGGTCTCACTCTTGCTCAGGCTGGTCTTGAACTCCTGGCCTCAGCAATACTTCCACCTCAGCCTCCCAAAGTGCTAGGATTACAGGCGTGAGCCACTGCATCCTGCAAGAGACTTTCTTTTCAGGTATCTTTTATATGCTGATGCCTCCTAAATTTAGTTTTCTAGCTGAGACCTCTCTCTTGAGTTCCAGACTGGGAGCCGTGTGATAATGAAAGCTAGCATTTATAAAGTGACTCTTACCATGTCCTAGTTAGCTAAGCTGAGTGCTTCACTTAAGTTATGTCTCATAGTGTTTCAAAGTTATATCTCAAATCCACCCAAAACAGTGTTCCTTCTCTACCTGCCATTCCCAGACCTCTCTGCCCCACCACGTTCACCTCCAGTGTTCCCTTCCTCAGTGATGAATTGGCAAACCTGTCCCCAAACTCTGCAAATCCTCCATCATCGCTTCTGTGTGGGAGCTGCCTAATGCCCTCCAGAAACTCCTCTGGCCTCTCTGCCCACCCATTCTCCATCTGCCTCCAGAGTGACTGTTTCCTGAAGCAGATCTGATGCTGGCAGTGTAAAGCTTAAAGTCCTCCAGTGTTGCCCGCTGCTTTTAGGATAAAGTCCAAATCCCTTTCTGTGGTCTTCCCACCCCTGTCTGGCCCTGGCCTACTCCTTCGCCTCATCTCATGTTTACCTTGTTTCTTCTGCTTACCAAGCTCCAGCTCCAGGACTTTCTTTCATTTTTTAGAACATCCCAGTGTTAGGGAGTGAAGTCCATATGTGAGGAGAGAAAGAATTCTGACAGTGATTAGGATATACAAAAGTAAAAGTTTATTTATTTTTCTGAGAAAGAAAGAATGAAACAGAGAGAGGCCATGACACAGAGGGAGGAAAGAAATGTTGGGCAGCGAGGAAAGTTGCTTGGTGCTTTCAAAGGGTAGAAATGGCTTTTTCTCCCCCTCTCTCTGCTTCAGGGGACTGATAACAAAAGCGGCTATGAAGCTGCTGTGTTGGTTTTTCTGTTTCTCACGTAGAGATTGATAGCAGACTTAGTTTCTTCTTTCTTCTTGACAGCGGGAGGCATCTGGTACTGTCTCTTCTCTAGGAAGCAGGGGAAGCTCGCAGTCCTACTGTCCACTCAGCAACTTTTTCAAGGCTGAGAAAGAACTCAGAGATAACAAGTTAGGCCACACATGTTTTAATTAAACAAAGGGTAGTTGTGTTGTGAGTTTATTTCTCTGACTTTCTGTTTGATAGTTTATTTTGTGTTGTTAGATAGGTTACTAGGAGGACCACCTTTCACCCAACACCTTCCAACTCAGGCACTCTTTCTAGCCTGACTGCTCTTTGGGTGCTAACATTACAAAGCAGCTGGTTATGAAAAGAGCACTTTGCCATAGAATTGAGGGAAACACAGGCTCCGTTATGGATATTGAGCATTCTCTTTCCCTGAGAGCTGGTTCTTCTCCAACCAAAATATTCAGGGGGGAAGAAAAAAGGGGCACAGGGTATCTGAGTTCCAAAGGACTAGGGAAGCTACCAGATCCTGGATAACTGCACCGCCTCCACCTCACATGCTGGGACGAGGTCAAACAGGCCTGTCAGGGAGGAGGAGGCCTAGTCTTGGCACTGGGAGTCTCTGCTCCCTTCTGTCTATGGACTCTGGTTGGTGCCTTCCAGAGGCACATCTGACAGCTCCACCCTAAACTGAATCCTCGTTAGCCCAAATTGTAATAATTAAAGCAAATTGAATTGCTACAAAAAGATACTTTATCATTCATTCAGTGGACATTTATTGAGGGCCTACTAAGTGCCAGGCAATGCTCTGGACTTGGCTTACCTACTGGATGCTACTTACTAAATTTTATAGACAATGTACATTCTATACATTATACAGGATATAATGAGTACCATACCTATATTCTCTATCCTTTATATGTTTGTTAAACATTATACACTACAGTCTATAGTCACTAGATAATACACATAATATATTATACGAGTAATATGTATACTAAAACAGTGTTTTGCCATATTTAGTAAACATACATTGAATGAATATAATACTTATTCAACACCATATTATATTCTAGCAGAGTATTGTTATCGAGGATTTACTCTTCCAAACTCTTCCCCTTTCCTAGCCCTGTCTTTAGGGGTGTTTTCCTTCTTTTACCACCTGTGTGGGTTTTTGGGACAGGTAAATTCATTGGCCTACCCAAGTCTGAGTTCTAGGTCTGAACACACAGAGACCTGAGTGTGCCCCAGGGAAAGAAAGGCTGACAACTGGGCAGTGGAGCCCTGGGATGTCAAGGCCACCCCTGGACCTAAAGGAAAGTCCGCCAGGCCTCCAAGCCCCACCCAGAGAGGGTGTCTGGGATGCTGCCAGGTTCCTGGTGATCTTTTGCTTTCTGGAGAACAAAGTTCAGAGGATCATGAAGTCCCAGAACTGAAAGGGGTGTTGGTGACAGAGTGTCTAGCCCAACCCTCTCTGAAATCACAGGCCCTACTCCCTACTTCCCAGATCAGATAAGACAGGCACGGGCTCTGACTGCTCCTTGATTCTTGGGGGCAACATTCCCTCCCCAGTTTTACCGGGTTATTCCCAACAACCCCAGCCTCATCGCTTTTGGAACAGGTGGCCAGAAAGCTTGGGGTCCCTTTCTAAGCGTTTCAGTTCTCCCCAGGATGAATGGAGGGACGGAGGGAAGGGAGGGAGGGAGAGAGGAAAGACGGGTGACTGGATGGATGAATGGATGGATGGGTGGGTGAGTGGATGGGTAGATGGATGGGTAGATGGGCAAGGCACTGGAAACGGTAATCCGGGCCGGCGGGACGCACCGTCCTCCTCCGGCTTCGGAGCAGCGGCCCCTGTGCCCCGGCCAGCTGCGGCGCGCTAAGGGAGGGTGCAGGAGAGAGGAGGACTTGGTCGGGGTGGGGGCAGCTGCGAGGGCGAGGGGAGCTGAGGACCCAGAAGTGGGGAGCGGGAGGGCCTTGGAGGCGGAGAGGAGTGGCTGTCGGGGACAGGGCCCCTCGGAGGGGCGGCGGGCGGGCGGGCGCGGCGGGAGCTCAGCGCCGGCTGCAGCGCGGGCAGGCGCGGGGACGCAATGTCGCTGCCGCCGCCTCCTCGTGGGCCGGGGCTGCGCCGCCGGGGCTGAGCCACCACCGAGCCGTGAGTCGAGAGGCCGCCGGGCGTGCCCGCAGCGCGGGAGGATGGGCTGCGGTGGGAGCCGGGCGGATGCCATCGAGCCCCGCTACTACGAGAGCTGGACCCGGGAGACCGAGTCCACCTGGCTCACCTACACCGACTCTGACGCGCTGCCCAGCGCCGCCGGCCCGGACAGCGGCCCCGAAGCGGGCGGCCTGCATGCCGGTGAGTGAGCCCGGCTCCCGCAGACCCGGGCCACAGCGACAGGAGCGCGGGAGGGCTGCGGGCGCCGGGGACAGCCTGCAGCCCATTCCCCCAAAGAATTGATGGGGCAGGGTGGGGGGAGCAGAGACAGAGACAGAGACCGGACCTGCCCGCTGATGGGCAGACAGACCCAAGCTCAGCGAGCCGGGTCGATGAGACCCCCTTGCAGAGGGCTGAGCTAGTCCCCTGAGCTTCGGGGAAACCCTTCACTTCTTTGCCTTGGCCATTGGTTGCTCACTGGCCACGGATGGATGGGTAGGAGGACAGCCCACCTCCACCACACACCTGTCCCTCAGCCACCCTATGCCCCCGGTCCCCCCAGGTTCGCCTCCGCCCTGCTTTGGTCCATCTTCCCTCTGGCCGCCTGCGTGGCCACCGGTCGGGTGACTTCTCCATCCACAGGCCACCTGGCATCTTTCTCCCTCGGTTTATAGACTAGGCACGTGACTGGGATTGCCTGGGTGGAGTCTTCCCTGTCACTTCCCCCTTTCTACCTCTCGGAAAGGAGCCCCCTTGCGGACTTCAAAAACCAGAACCCTAGTTCAGGGCAAAATAAATGCACACCGGTCCCATCGCTAGTTCTGCACTTTAGCTTACTTTGCAAGCAGTTGTTTCACAGTAAAACACTTCCCTCCCTACCCCGTGGTGCCTTAGTGCTTTATATGAGGCAGAGCATGAAAGTGGGTTTTGACTATAAATTAAATACTCTTACCTGGGTCATACCCCACCCAGCAGAAATCTAATAGAATGAGATGCAAAGAACTTTCTGGTCCAGCCACAGCTCAGGACTTTTTTTCTTTTTGAAAGCAGACACTAAAAATTATGGCATAGAGATGAAAACTGTGCCCATAGACTGACTATAGACATGCTGGTGACATTAAAAGGAAAAACAACCTCACTACTTATTACATGGATGTTGTCAAAAGCTGTATCAATATTTAGATAAAAATGTTTTAACTGTTTCCTGACCTCTTTATGTTGTTGGCATTTTTGAATAATAAAATCTAAAATAGAAAATAAGATAGATTTGAAGCATAATGTGTATATATGGAGGAAGAAAGAAATGTGAAGTACTTTTAAAAGATTAATAATCCTAAATCCATGACTCCTCAATAAGAGCTATCACTGTAATCTTGAGAATAAGTTTGTCCATCTTCTAGGACCAAAGCTGGCACCGTTTTCACATGAACTTTGTGACTTGTTTTTTTTTTTTTTTTTTTAAATTGAGACCTGTCTGTGAAAGCTGTACAAGGCATAAGACTGTATTTGTCTCTAATTTTTCTGACTCATGGTGGAAATCACATTGGTTATTTTGTGTTGCTGGTGCTTTCAGCAAGTTACCAAGTGATGTGCTGACTGAATTCAGTGTCAGAATGAGGATAAGACACGAGCCTTCTAAAGGGACCTGGTAAATGTTAGATGTAACAGGATTTCCCAAGCAAGTGTGGTACTTCTCAGCAGAGTCAAAGCTCAGAGCTGCACTCCAAGGAAGTAAGGGTAAAAAGATCTAGCATGAAATAAACTCCTAAGTACAGCTTTATGGAATGGTTACCTTGGTGACTGAGAGTATATGGGTGGGTGGGTGTGTGTGTGTGTGAATGTAACAGTTATTATGGATGGCTAAATATGTACATATATGTTTCTCACATCTTTTCAAACATTTAATTCATTTATTATTCTACCATCCTAACTCACATCCCATCTATCATGAAATCTGGTCCCTGTACCAGGTGGAGCCTGGGACAGGCACACTCAGTCATGGTCCCCTGCCAAACGTGGGACAACCCTGCCAGGCAGGTGGTCCTGAAGACCTGCATCCTTCAGCCCTGGGACAGCACCCTGAAATCAGCAAGATGCTTTTTGGGCAGAGTCATTTCAATTCCTTAGAAATTCCTATTAGTCTCAGAGAGAGGGACATTTCCAAAAATCAAGATGGAATCAAGGCTTCCCTTGGAGTGTATTGACATTCCCTAGGGGTTTTGGAGTGTGGCTTGATTCCCATGGATTTTTTTCAGACTGGGGACTGGTCATATTTAGTCAGAGTGAGTCATCTGAGAAAGCTACGGATCTCCTGGGTTTCAGCCACCCTGGGAGATTAGCCAGAATTCTTTATACTTTTCTTCCTCCCTGAGCCCCCCACCTCATCCACCCTCTGCCAGTGCTTTACCCATGGATTCAACACCAAGCTGCTGGAGGACACCCGATGGCCCACGGTGGCTGTGTTGTGACAGGAAGCCAGAATGCCACTTTTTCCCTGTTTATAGCAATCTTTTTCTGATGGGGGGAGGGTAAACGAAAAAGCTGGATTCAGGAGAGTCCAGATTGCAAAATCAACAAAAACCGTCTTTATTGCTAGAATTCTAGAGCTGGAGATGCTCTCTGGACGTCGGTTCAGTTATCCAAGGCAAATGAGCCTCCCAGTTGTCTCAGTGTGGAAACTTCTGCAACGACTTCGCAGTTCTCATCCTCATTCCCTCAGTCTCAAGAATCCTTTCTTTTGGGACCCTGCTCACTCCCCTTTAGCGTCAAATTGAAGCCACCTTTTCTCCTGGCTATCTCGTCCTGGGAACCTTTGAGGGCAGGGAGTGGACCTACTTCATCTTTGTCTCTTCTGAGCTGAGTACACTGTGCAGCGTATGTGTGACACAAAGTTGGGGCATAATGACAGTTTTCTGAATGAATGGGCACTCTGGGCCTGCCCTCCATTCCTGTCAGCTCTTCCTAGACTCCCTTCTCCTTTTCTCTTTCTTGCCGTCCTTGCTATTGACATTGTCCCACTTGAATCAGTTTAACCTAGATTCTCCAAAGTGCCTTTCTGATCCCATAGCTTCCCTTTTAAAATTCCCCCTGACTTTACCCTACCCCACTGAAACACTTGGCCTGGCCCAAAGATGCCATTTGTCCTGTGGCTGTCCCACACCTCAACTCCATAACCACATCTACCGAAAAGCCCCATTTAAGCATACCTGCTTTTAACACATTACCACACTAGAAAAAATTTTTTTCCTTGGAGCCACAGTGTTTTATTAGGAAAATAGAAGAAAAAAACTTCGAAAACAAAACGATTCTTCTAATTTAATGAAAAATTTGTTTTTTTTTTTAATTATTTTCTGCGCGTGAGTTATATGCAACTTGAAAAATAGTTCTCACAGCTTCAAGGTGAAGAGACGTGTGAGTTACATATGCTTCATAAGGCACTGGTCTCAAAACTAGTGTCAGTCAAATACAACTCATAATGGCAGTTAATATGTTAAAGCTCACTCCAATTTCTCTTAGCCCATCCAGATTGAGGGTGTGTCACATTACAGTACATATTTGTTGAATGAATTCTGCATCTCACTGTGGGTAGGAAGGGGGCATGTTTTTCTGCCAGATTCACAAAGGAGAGAGTTTCTTTCTTTTCTTTCTTACTCAAAAAGTGATCTTGAGTCTCTGGTTCTTGTTTTTGGAGATCATATGCACCAGCCAGCAGAATTGAATTCAGTTTTTAGATTTGATTATTATGGAGGCTAGAATTTAAGACTTAGCTGAAGCCACAGTATCTGATATCTGTTGCTTCCCTGAGTCACCAAAGTCTCTCTCTCTGTCACAGAAGGAAATTAAATTGGTCTGGAATGATTTCATCCTCATAGAAATCGGTTTGCTGGATTGATTTTTACTTTTGTTGTCTGATGAGGGTCTCCAAGGAGAAAGGGAGGCTCTGAGGTTGCCACGACCCAGCCTAGCTCAGCCAGTCCATACATTAATAACTTCCTAGTGTCACCTTGATGCAATCACAAGTCCTTTAAGTTGCACCCTTAAACACCCCCTTTTGGACTGTTAGGGTGTTTTTTTTTTTGCTAATTTTTCTAGAGAATAAAGCATTTCAAATTTCTCTAAAGTACTTATTGTTTTTAGTTTTAAATTGCTAAATAATTGCTTCAGTATAATAGAAGTTTGCAGAATTAGAGACTCAAGACAAAACGATTTGCCTAAATAAACTGAAAGATAGTCAAATAAAATGGAGAGCACTTCACATTACCATTTGCTAACATCTATTGATGATTTACAAAGGGCCTGGCAGGGCACTTTATGTAAATTATCTCATTTAATCCCAGCTTCCGGAATGAGGTGAGAACTATTACCATCCTCCTTTTACAAGCAAGGGAATGAGGCTTGAAGTGTGTTAGTGACTCTTGCCATTTCAGGCGTGGAATCCAGCTCTATCTGATTCTAAAGCCTGTATTTCTTGATACTGTCTTTCTGGTTAATGGGGGATTAGCTATAGAATTCTTCATTTGATAGTTTATAAGACCCAAAGTCCAGTCTGATCTCTTGACAGTCTAGTTTGCTCTTGGACAGCACAATTTTCTTTGGCACCATCCCTGAGGATGGAATATCTCTTCCCCAGGGAAGGAAGCCTTCCCATACCTTTGTGGGGCAGCTCCCCTTTGAGCCTCTTCCGGCTCCCTTGTAATTTCTACCCGAGGGGTTCTGGACCCGGGTGATCAAGTCTTGCACAGAGAGCTCTTTCAATCCTTGGCTCTCACATCTCCCCTTAGCACTGGGCCTCCAGGCCAAACACATGTAATTCCTTCAATCATTCTCACACTTCTTGTAGGCCTGACCAGATTCCTCTAAACACATTATTAGGTTTGTCAAAGCTCCTTTTGATATGAGGGACCTATGGTTAGCTCCACACTACAGATGTCAGCCGAACAGCACAGGGCAACACGAGGCATGCTTTGATATGGCCACTGAACAAAGCTCTCCTGGTGCAGGTAAAATCAGTTTAGGATTTATTTCTTCTGCTGTTGTTGTTGCTATATTACCTTGGTGACTCACAGTAAGCTTGTGATTAGTTAAAACCCTTAGATCTTTTTTTCTAATCAAATTTAAGTTCTATGACATCAGGGACATTGTCTATATTTTCTCTGCTATGTACTCAGTACCTGGAATATAGGTGGCACTCAATAAATCTTTGTTGAATGAATGAGTTTTTTTCCCCCATGAATCCTGAATTATACTTTTTATTTCGGTAACCCAAATTTGGGATCTTTGCATTTATTGCTATTAAAAATCATCTTGTTGATTTCAGTTTAATGTTTAAATTTGCTGATCTTGATTCATTTTGATAGTGCTACGAAGACAGTGTTCTAGATCTTTGTTTCCCTATGTTGACAGACTAAAGATAAAAGACATTTATTTGCTCTTTTGTTCATTCAGTAGACATTTGGCACAAAGATGAGTAAGCTCTCTTCCCTGACCTAAAGAATATGATAAGGGAAACAGACATAAAAGGGGACACACTTCAGATCAGCATGGTCCCTACTGGAAGGGCATGAAGGAAGTGTTGAAGGAGTTCAGGGAACTGAGCGGTTTGTTCTGCCAGGGGAGGGGTCAGTGTGTGTACAGACCTCTGCAGGCGCCCAGCGGAGGAGACAAGACTTCCCGCAGGCCCTCCAGCCGGGAGAGGCACAGGAAGGAGGTGCCCGGCTGTCCTGATTCCTCCCCTGAAAGGAGAGCAGCTGCGGAGAGCCCAGCTGGGGCTTATTCCTGGTGGATAAGCCCCCTCTCCCCCAACCCCAGCTCCCTCTACATACCTGTTACAACTTGTGGTTATATTTTCAAATAATTTTTGACTAATGTCTGCCCCTTTCAAGGATGACTGTCAAAGCTCCTCTTGATACGAGGAACCCTGGTTGGGTAAGGGATCTTCACACTCACCATTCTTTCCCTGTGCCTAACACTGTGTATGGCTGTAGGAGGCCCTCAAGTGATCTCTCTTGAATGAATAAATCTCCTAAAACTTCTATGTGCCTGCTTATTCTTGTAGGCCCCAGACATGATGTTCTCTTTCCTCATCAGTTCCATCTCCTCATTGTTTTGGGGTTCGTGTCTACCTGATTGGTTGCAGAGTAAGAAAACATCCCCACCTTCCTCACGACCTTTTTGTCAAACACAAGCCTCTTTGCCACAAAGGTTGTTTTGCAAAAATCACTATGAGACACAGTTGGTAACAAACCTAGGTAGTTTATAAAGGTCTAGAAGTCCCACGTTCTCATGGCCCTTGTCTACTGGGCAGAGTATCAGGCCCCGCTCCTGGCTCTCCAGGTTCTTTGAGAGCCCAGTGATAGCACCTGCCATATTGCATTGCCGGGGCTTGTTCGTGACTCTGTTTCTCCAGTTAGTCCATGAGCTCTTCCAGGTGGGGACCACATTGTTGACGTTTGCATGCCTGGCATCTACCACATGATTGTTGAATGACTGTGAAAATGAATGAGTGGATAAATGATCTAGCTGTGCAAATGAAGCTCAGTCTGTCTTTCTTGTAACTTCTTTCCTGAGTCTCATCTTAGATACTTTCGTCTTAGACATCAGTCCATTGAACCTTGTCTTTGCTGGACACTAGATAAAGCAATTTCAACTCTAACCAGAGATAAATTTACGGTGGCTCCACTGCTAGACGTAGTAGCACCCTAAGTGCATTCCAGAATCGCCTCTTGCTTTTTTTCTCCTGATTTTTTAGGCCTCAGTGGGAAAAAGGTAGTCTTCTCTCAGTCAGCAAGGGGTCTTTTCCTGGCTCATCCTGCACTTGGCAATCCCTCCAGCTCAGACCCCTAAAAGTCCTGCCTTTGTCTTGGGATCTGTGCACCTGTGACCCACAGTATCTTCCCGCTGATACAGCCGTTCCACCTTTTAGTGAAGTTGGGCATCTGCACTGCTTTTGGATGATGGAGCCTGGCCATTCATCCCAGGAGTCTTTCTATGTCAGGCCTTCAGGCTCCAGCCACTCTCAGCAGACCATTGGGTTTCTGCTGCAAAATCCTACCCCTGTCGGGGATCCTTCAGAGCTTCCCTGGACAGTCTGAAAGCTGTGTTGGCTCTCCTCTGCAGAGCAGACTTGATGGGTGTCTCCTGAGCCTACATTGTGATCTAGCCCCTGCTAGCCTGGCTGCCAGGAGCCCTTACTTCCTCACGTGCTCTCCTCCCACTCTGCCCATGCCCGACCGCTTCCATCCCTCTCAAGATAAAGCTCTTGTGAAATGTGGTTACGGACTGAATTGTGTCCCCTCAAAATTCATTTTGAAGTCCTAACCCCCAGTCCCTCAGAAGGCCTTTAGAGAGGTAATCAAGTTAAAATGAGATCATTAGGGTGGGTCCTAATCCAATATGACTGGTGTCATTATGAAAAGGGGGAATTTGGAGAGAGACAACTATACAGGGAGAATTCCATATGAAGATGAAGGCAGAGATGGGGTGACGCTTGCAAGCCCAGGAGCACCAAAGACTGCAGCAAGTCACCAGAAGCTAGAATAGAGGAGTGGGACAGATTCTCTCTCAGGTCGTCCAGAAGAAACCAACCCTGCAACACCTTGACCTTGGACTTTAGCCTCCAGAACCAGGAGACAACAGATTTCTGTTGTCTAAACCGTGCAATTTGTGGTACTTTGCTACGGCAGTCCTTGCAAACTACTATAAATGTGTTTGTGAGCACAAACATTGTGAACATTTGGAGAAAAAGAGGATTTTCACTGTTCCTTACTCTTTCTTCTCAGACCGGGCCTATTTCCTTGGCATTTAGATTTTAAGTAGCATTTATTGAACATCTACTATGTGTGAGAACTTCACTTTTGGACATTAGTTCACATCACTCTCTGAAATAACCTCATAAACCATTGTTATCACCATTTGCCATGCCAGGAAAGTGAGATGCAGTGAGATTGAGATTCAGCAAGGTCACCCAGCTAGGAAATGGGAGAGCCAGGATGGGAATTCAGGTCTCTGGTTTCTAAATGCAGGGCAGTGTCCATTGTGCTGTACTGCTAAGCACGAGTTTAGAACCCTCCTCCACCCCATCTGCCTTGGACTTATTTGAAAATATGAACCATTTGAAGTGGGAGCCTCCTGCCAGCGTTTACAAGGCTGAGCCCTGCAGCTCTGTGGCCCCTCCCTGCGGTGAGTGCCCTGTGCCCGTCTTTGCAGAGCAGGGCTGCAGGGGGTGCTCCGAGAATCACCTGCATCCCAGTCACCTGATGGGCCCATTCAAGATGAACAGTCTTGCACAGAATAATATATTTTCCTGGTTTCAAATGCAATGCATGTTCCTCTTTGTGTTCAGGAAAATATCTGGAGGTAGTAGGAGTCAGAGTCTAGTTTGAATAGAGAAAGAGCCAGAGGTAAAGGCTATGGATAAGGGAAGGGATTTTTCTCTTGTTTTTCTTTCAATACTGAGCAAGTGTAGTTGAATTCAGGCAAATTACATACCAGGCAAATGCATATTGTGACTCCACTGTACGTAATTCCTCCACGTTCCCTGCCTACCTCCTCTGCATTCCCCTACAACAGGCTCAGGCTGAGCATGCTGCTTTATATTCTGGGATTTTCAGTCTCTTTATGCATGCAGAAACATGGCCTGTGTGTGTGCATGTGTGGAGGGACCAGCTCTCTGAGTCTCAAATGCCCACAGGTCAGGCAGGTTGTCTGCCAAGTGTTCTGGCTGGTACCACTCCAGATATGGCTCTGGGGCTCTGTGTCAGATGGGATAGGTGTGGAGTGTCTGCCTACATCTCAACAGGTGGCTTTCGGGTGATGAAGCAAAGCCAGAAGTGAGTAGGTTTTTCTTAATCTAATCTGATCTGTTCACGATTGGTGGCAATTTCTCCTACAATCTGGGGTTAGGTTGCTTATTAATCTTCACTTGCGGTGATGTTGAGTCTTGGACTTTTTCTATGTCCATGGGCATTTTAATGGGCAGTTAGGCAAAGCTGAGTCAATGGCTGCCAGCCAGATGCCTTTTGGTCTGGAAATCTAACCCAGAGCCTTTGGCTGTCTTCTCTAAGCCACTGCCCCATGCATACTCTGATACAGCCAACTCACAGGGCATGGCCTGGTCTCTCCCTTTACAATTTCATGTGCTTCCTCCCCTACTAACGAGCTAGCTTTTCATGTGCATCATGACCTCCAGTCATTGGACCTCAACCTGCTTTCTTCATCCATCACCTTGCCTGTTACTTTGGAAGATAATACAGCTCAGTGGTTAGCAAATTTTACTTTAACAACAGACATTTATCTGCTGTGTGACCTTGAGCAAGTTTCTTAGCCTCTCTGGGTTGTAGTATCGACGATGGGATCATTGGAGAATTAATGCATTCACAAATATGAAGGGCCTTGTGTTTCAGTGCTGCCCACCCTGGCAATGAGGATCCCCTCACGTCCTCAAGCTTGCACCAGGCTCGTTGTCATGCCAGTCTCAAGCCTTGGGTCACCCTTCCCCTCTCTCCTTACATCCCAGTTTCGGAGCTGCCCCACACTGCTGGAGAAAACCATGGGTGTTGGTGATTGCACCTACTAGCAATTCACATACTAGAACCTCAGTGATGTCACCACCTCTTGGCAGTTCTAGTATTAATAATTCCTTATTAATACTCTGTGACAGTCCCCTTATACTATCCCCCAAAACTGTCCTAATCTTTCCCTCTGAACACCAGAAAAAAAAAAAAAAAGACCTCAAAGACTTGCTGTGAGTTCTCCTATTTTTCTTTCCAGTCATCACCTGTCCTTCTTGCCACCTCAGAGTTTTGGCCATCCTGTCCTCTAATCTGCCTGCTGGGATTCTAAGTGCAGTGACGAGGTAACCATACTCGAGGCCCTCCCAGGCAGCTCGGCTTGGGTGAAGGTCTGCCCTGCCTCTCGTTGGCCCTCCCCGGGCCCGATCCCCGTCATCGTTCACCTGAACCTCTACAATAGCCTCCTTTTGTTCTTGCCCTTGACAATTCATTCTTCACGTCATAGGCAGAACAATCTTTTAAAAACACATTTCAGGTCCCGTCCTTCTCTTGTTCAATGCCTTCTAATAGCTTCCCTTTCTCCTACACGTAGAATAAAACCCCAGTCCCTTTCCTTGGCCTCCAGTCCCTGCAGCTTCTCCTGCATTGTTTACCCTTTCGCTCTTTCACTCAGGGTGAATTCCTGGATTCCTCTCTGCTCTTTGACTACACTGAGCCCCTTCCTGTCACCAAGGCTTCACACTCTCTGGAATGTGCTTCCTCCCACCCACCCCCCTTTCCATGGTTAACTCCACTTCCCCCTTCAGCTCTCAGTTCAGATGTCACCTCCTCCAGAGAGACCAGCCTTCTCCAGTGGCTGCCTGGTCATTTCCTTCCTAACACCACAGCCTGCCATTGTCTTGTTCATTTATCATTGATTTCTTGACTCCCTCACTCCATGAGGTCAAGGGGCTGACTGAATCACTCCCTGTGGTAGCCCAAGTGCTCTGCACAGTGCCTGGCAGACAGCAGGCATCCAGGGGTTATTTATGGAATGAGGGGAACCCTCCTCACCTTTTGTACCAGTCAGGAATTATTGTGTCTGGCTGCCTGCACAGAAACTGACCACAGTAATGGGATTTAGCAAGTAGAGGGTTTGCACTGAAGTCTGGAGTTGGGCAGCCGTGCTCATTCCAGGGTGCTGCCAAGGGCCTGGGCTCCTTTGGGTTTATTGCTCTGCCAGCCTTTAGTGTGTGCATTTCATCCTCATGGCTGCAAGATGCTGTGCCTTCTTATTTTAGATAGGAAGAAGGAAAAGGGCGGAAAGGAGCATTCTGCCTGATCTGTTCCTTATCTTTAAAATGACAGCTTTCCCAGAACCCAGTAAGCTTCGCTGGGTCTCATTGGCCAGAACTGTGTGATGTGGGTATCCCTGGCTGCACGGGAATCTAGGAAACCAAGACTTTTAGCTGGGGACATGCCACCATAAAAGTGTCAGGGGCCTTTTGGCAAAGGAAAATAGGGGAGGCCAGATACTGGGCAGGCTGCCAGCAGGTGGCTGCATCTTTCTCCTAAGGCTGTGGTCAGAGAGGAGAGATTAGTAGGAGGAAGAGAGAAGAAAGGAAAGGCCAGGTGTGGTGGCTCACACCTGTAATCCTAGCACTCTGGTGAGGCAGAGGAGGGAGGATCACCTGAACTCAGGGGTTCGAGACCAGCCTGAGCAAGAGCGAGACCCCCATCTCTACTAAAATAGAAACATTAGCTGGGCATTGTGGTATGCTTGTAGTCACAGCTACTCTGGAGGGTGAGTCGGGAGGATAGCTTGTGTTGGAGGTTGCAGTGAGCCATGATGATGCCACTGTACTCTACCCAGGTGACAAAGTGAGACTCTGTCTCTGGGGGGGGGGGGGGGAAGGAAGAAGAGGGAGAGGAGTTCTGCTGGAAACCAAGGAGACATGATTAAGATTTTGCCATAACAATAACATTGTTTTTAAATATTTTCATGTGTCAGGTGAGTTCATAAGGTGAACATTTGCTGGAAAAGCTGTATGTGCTAATATTGAAAAAATTTTTTACATAATGCCACAGTACCCTAAACATGCTGTGCTGTGTGCATGAAATGCATGGTGGACATTCCTTTGTTTGCTGCTTCATTTTCCCGCAAGGTCAATGCCAGCCAGAAACTGATGTGCCAGCTGATATCCCAGGGCACTGATGTCCAATTAGTGGGAACATTCATGAAACTTTGCTGGGCAGGCCCGTGTAATGCTCAGGCTGGGGGTTTCCAGGGGTGAAGCAGCACACAGCCAGCTGGCACCTTTAAAGAGTTGACAGTGCCTCTTCCTGCGGAAGTTCAAAAAAATCCCCCTGCTGCCGTCTTCAGGGCTTGTGGACTTTAGGGCATGAGGAAACCAAAAAGGTCTGTAGAAAACAGCATGGCTGTTTGGGAAACTGGTTGCCATAACAACAGGGCACGGCAGCAGTTACAATGGAAGCGGATGGCCCGAGCACCCTTCAGAAGAGGAATGATTCAAGTTTAAGCACCTCAGTAAATGACAGTCATGTTTGAAACCGAGGCCTCATTAACTTATTACCTCCAAGAATCACTTTGCAAGGGCAGTCTTCATAGCAGTCAGACTTGGACTTTCTTGCTGGGGTGATAAGTGATGTCTATGCAAACACAGATGAACACAGCCAGGATCTCATGAGTGTGACTTTCATTAATGGGGTGCCCAGCATGTGCCAGGCATTGCAGATTTATGACCTAACTCTGTTATCTCCGTTTTACAGATGAGGGGAGTCAGACTGGCGAGATGACCTAAGTGTGCACAGGTTGTAAGCAGCTGGGTGGGGTTTGGAACCTAGGGTCAGACTCTTCCCACTACGCCAGCCCCTTGGACAATTGCTAACTCTGGTCCTCACTGCCTTTCTCTTACCTGGACATTTGCAACAGCTTGGGGAGTGGTGGCTCTACCCTCAGTCACTCCCACTCCAGTCCTTTTCACATATTGCCAGGTGAATAGTCCTGATGCATAGCTGGGATCATTATGGTGTTATTCTTCTGCTCAAAACCGTTCATGATTTCCCATTGCCCACCGAATGCAAATGTCTCAGCGTGGCATTTAAGGCCAGCTCATCTTCCACCAGCTATCCACACGTCCTCTGCTCTCAGCGGGGCAGGCTGCCCTGTGCCTGAAGGCCTGATCCCACTGTCCTTCTGCCCCAGTCATGCGTTCCCTGCTAACGCACACCTTTTAGGACACTTAACTCTGTTTTGAATTTTTTTTATTTATGGCTGGGACTTGTCTCTGCTATCATACTGTGTGCTCATAAAGACAGAGCCAGGAAACAGACTCTGAGCTGGACTCTTGCTGGGGAGAGAGCTAGGGAACACCACCTGTGAGGGGTGTGGGCTGCGGCCAGCGGAGGGAGAAGTTGAATGGCTGTTGCAGCAGGAGCTCAGCTGATCCCCTGGGGAGCTCTGGGGCTGGGATGGCCTTCAGCGATTGAGATGGCCTTCAGCGATTGAGATGAGAAGGCCAGGCCTTCTTACCCTCTATCTACCAGGCATTGGGTGCTGGCTGCTCCCAGCACGGGCACGTGACCTTGGGTGGGGCCATTTCCTGGAAAGGCACGCAGCTGGAGGCTCTGGTGTGGCCATCCAGCTGGTAGACCCGGCGGGCCACCAACAGCGACCCCTACAGGCAGGGACCGCATTCACTTTACCCATCTTTCTGCTTCCCTAGTGGCCACACACCAGATTTACCCGGGGAACCTAAAAGAAAGCCCGACCCCGGGGCTTCTTCTGACTTAGTAGGGTACGGTGAGGCCAGAAAGCCTGCCTGCTTAACAAGTTCTCTCAGTCAGTGTAGGGTGGAATTTGGTAGGTCTGAGATTCTGCATTTTTACCAAGTTCCCAAATGATGCTGCTGCTGCTGGTCAAGGGACAACTCAGACCAGAGGTCCTAGATCAGAGATTGGCAAACTTTTTCTGTAAAGGGACAGATGGTAAACATTTTAGGCTTTGAGGGCCACCTGGTTTCTTTTGCAACTACTCAGCTTCTCTGTTTTTAGTGCTAAAGCAGCCATGAACAATATACATACCTGAATGAGCGCGTCCGCATTCCAGTGCCTCCTGTGCTAGGTGGTTCTGAGGCACGGCCAGGTTTAAGAGCCACCGTCTGTAACGTGGAAGGCAGTGTAGAGGGGAGAAAAGAGCAAAGGATGTGCAGTTACGAGCGCCAGCCCTCAAATACACCTCCAAATATGCTCGGCGTATACGCAAACTGTGTGGAATGAAGAAAGAATGAATTCATGGGATTAAGCTTATTCCTTACCTTGAAGGCAGTTTTTAAAGGCTCTCTGATTATCTCATTAAGGTATTATAGAGTTTGTTATGCAAATAATGTTCTTGAGTTGGGTGCGATTTGGGAAGAACATCATGGTGTTACCCAGAGCAAGGCAGGGGTACCTGAAGATGAATTTTATCTCCTTCCCAGTTCTCAAAGGAGCTCTCCTTGCCTTGGGCTCACAGCAACGTGGGGACCCTCCTGTCCCTTCAGCACAGGTCACTGTTGAATCAGTTTCCAGAGCAGCTGCTGTGGCCTGAGTTGCTTTCCCAGCGGACTCTGATTCAGAAAGCACTTCAAAGAGTGTGGATTGCTCTTCTAGGTATGAGGAATAATCCTCTCCTTGTGTCTCTCTGCACTTCGCTCACCTCTCCTTGACTCTTAGTTATTGCCACAGGCCCTAATGCCAGAGTTGAGGGTTTTTAGAAAGTCTCTGCACGTCTGCTTGGTTGTGCGTCTGGGCAGCTAATGAATGGGTTGCTGTTGTGATGTTTAGTTTTCTGAATCAGGTGTTTCTTTGCAGAGGCAGGGGGGCTTCCAGCCATTACATAAGGCTTCAGAAAACACCCAGTGAACTTCTTAGAGAAAAGACATCATTTAAATAGAAGCTACTAAAAATGTTAACAAAGGGACCCAGAGAGTGTGCTCTTTAGCCATATTTTTTCTTTTGCACATGAATTCAAAATTCAAACACTGACTATTCCTGGGACTCCAAAACCCCATAGCAATAAGTAAAAAATCAATGGGAAATGTACCAAAAAGTGATTTAAACATGTGCAGAGACACATGCATACATATGCGCACGCGCACACACACACACACACACACCCAGAGAGTGTATCTTCAATTGAGCAGCAGACACCATCTGATTGTGATTGCTCAAAACCAATTCTGGAACCCTTTAGTTGTAGCCGCAGGCATTCTTTGCAGAGCATTTCAAAGATATCTAAAAGTTTAAAACTGTAAAACTATACACACATATCTCAACCTGTATACCCTCCTATATATAAATTTGGAGAATAGCATAATGAACCCCAAGTACCCATTACCTGGCTTTAACGATTATCAGCACATTACAAATCTTGCTTCATTTCTGCCTCTATTCCTCTTCACCAATTGGATAATTCTGAAGCAAATTCTAGAACTCAAGTAACTTCATCCATAAATACTTTAGTATGAATCTCTTAGAAATAAGGACTCTAAAATATATAAGATTGGACCATATGAAATTGTCATTTTTTTTCAGGTTGAAATACCATAATATTGGACATTCTCCATATGCTTCAACTTAATATATAACCATAATACCATTATCATACTTAAAAATTAGTGAAAATTCCTTAAGTCTCTAATATAATAAAAACTCAGTGAGTGTCCAAATTTCTCCAATGGTCTCATAAATGTTTTTCTATAATTGGTTTGTCTGAATCAAGATACAAATAACACACACACATTGTATTTGGTTGGTATCTTTCTTAAGTTTCTTTTAAAGTATAGGTTTCCCATTTCCTCCCTCCCCCTTCAATTTATTTGTTGAGGAAACTGGGGTTTTTGTCTTGTTGAGTCTCCCAATTTTTGGATTTTGTGGATTGCATCCCTATGGTGTTGTTTAAAATGTTCCTGTATTGAGTTAGACAGAAGCAAAAAGTTCAGGTAATCTATTGTACAACATGGTGCCTGTAGTTTATAACAACGCATAGTGTGCGGAAGTTCCCCCATCCATGTGGATGGGTTCCAGGACCCCGAGGGGATGCCTGAAACCACTGGTAGTACTGAATGCTATATATGCTATGTTTTCTCTCTCCTTATGAAGTCAAAAACTTTCACCTTTCACTTAAAGGAAGCTCTTTATGGCTTTTCTTTGGCATATGAAAATTGCCAGCGTCACTACTCTTGATGTCTGGACTGTTGTTAAGTAAAAGAAGGGTTCCTCAAACATAAGCACTGCCATACACAGTCGATCTGATCACCGAGATGGCTATGAAGTGCCTAAGGGGCCGGTAGTATCTACGCTATGGATATGCTGGACAAAGGGATGATTCACATCCCAGACCTGATGGAAGGGGATGGTGAGAGATTTCCTCATGCTACTAAGAGCAGTGTGCAATTTAAAACTTATGAATTGTTTATTTCTGGAATTTTCCATTCAATATTTTCAAACTCTGGTTTAGCACAGGTACCTGAAATCGTGGAAACTGAAACTGCAGAAAAGGGGGGTGCCTACTGTACTTGAAAATTACTAAAAGAGTAGATTTTAAATAATTTCTTCACAAAAAATGATATGTGAGGTAAGATATGTTAATTAGCTTGATTTAGCCATACCAGAATGTATGCATATATCCACACATCATGTCATATACCATAAATATATACAATTTTCATTTGTCAGTTAAGTTCATTGAAAAAAATGTTTCTATATTTCTTATAAACTGTAATTAGAACGACGGGCTTGATGGGGTTCAGGATTGGTATTTTTTGGCAAGAATACTTAGTAAGTGATGATGGACTCTTTCCATTGTGACACATCAGAACCACACAATATCTGGTTATCGCTCATTTTTTGTGATGTGAAGATCAGCTTAGGCAACCTGATCCATCTGTAATAAAGTTTCTCATCAGCTTTCTACCTAATGGTTCTAGCAGCTGTTGATAACCGTTGCCTGTATCAATTATTTCATTAAGAATCACAAAATGGCGATATTCTAACATTGCTTCAATATTTATTAGCTGGGATTCTTTTATAAAGAATAACCTTTCCTCATTGCCCATTTGGTTTCCTTGAGAAGGCTGAGTAAATGCCTAATTTTTTTCTTTTAATGGTCAGTTCTCACTTTCTTTCCTAATATCTTCCAAAGGTGAACAATTGAGTATTTTTTAAAGTATCACCATGAGTTCATGGATTTTTAACATATTTGATGAGTTTTAATTCGTTGCACTTATTTTGTGTGTGTGTGCTCAAACTGTCCCCTCTTTGGCTAGTGGGAGCTCCTCAGTTTATCTCTTGACTCCCCCTCATACAACTCCAATGGTCTTTGATAGTCTTTGCTTTCTGGTATGATACATTTTTTCTAGGCTTATCTTGTATTTTTCTGGACTAAACTTGGAACTAGCCATTTCTCTAAGGAGCCCTGGTTCCTTTAATTGAAATATAATATTTAGAGACTATAGCCTGGGCACTTAGGCTGCTTGTTGCTTCTGGGTTGGTTGTTGTTTTTATGCCTTTTCAGTGGACAGAGCTAGGAATTATTTATTTTCTTTTTAAAGAGACAATGTGGTGGCTGGGTGTGGTGGCTCACGTCTGTTATCCCAGCACTTTGGGAGGCCAAGGTGGAAGGGTCGCTTGAGGCTGAGAGTTGGAGATCAGCCTGGGCAACAAAGGGAGACCCCTAGCTCTACAAAAAATTAAAAAATAACCAGGCATGGTGGTGTGCATCTGTAGTCCCAGCTACTTGGGAGGCCAAAGTGGGAGGATCCCTTGGACCCAGGAGTTTGAGGCTGCACTAAGCTATGACCATGCCACTGTACTCTAGCCTGGGTGACAGAATGAGACCCTGTCTCAAAAAAAAAAAAAACACCAAAAACAAAACAAACAAAAAACAACAAACAATGTATTGGTATTGATCTATTCAAATTTTCATCCTTTTAAAATTTTATATTTGTTCTTTTTTTTCAGATGCTGAAAATCTTGGTTCCCAACAACATTATAAGTGCTTATTTGCTTTGTCTTACATACCTAGCAATATGATTACTGAAAATATTTTCTAAGGTTTTTTTTTTTTTTTTTCTGTCTTCAGGGTATATCCCAATAGGGACATACATACAGTTAGATTATTGTGTTTTAGAGTCACTTGAAATAATTTCTTGCTGTGTGATTAAGCCGTCAACTTGCTATAAACGTAGGTTCATTTGTTTCATGTTGCTTTTGTTTTTCAGGCAAAACTGCTGTTTCTTTCATTTCTGTTTAATTTTGTTTTACATTGGTTAAACATTTACAAGTTTCCAATGACAAATTTATAAAACAAGCTACAATTTAAGATGTCTAACTTTTATCTCTGCCCCCTCTGCTCTGTTTCCTTTATCTTATAAATAATGATTTTATTAGTTTTTGGGTTATCATTTTTTTTAATAAGCAAATGAACACACATACACACAAATTATATCTATATTTATATGCCTCTCTTTTTAAGATAAAAACAGCATACTATACCCACTGTTCTGTACTTGGCTTTTCACTTAACACTATATCCCAGAGATCACTTCAAAGCACTATATAAATTCTTCATTTTTTTTATAGCCACATAGTGCTCCATTGTGTGGATGTGTCCTAGTTTATTAAACCAGCCTCCTACTGATGGCTGTTGGGATTATTTCCAGTCTTTCGCAGTAAAAAATAGTCTTGTCCATGTGTCTTTTCACTTAGGCCAGTGTATATTTAGATAGATTCCCGAAAGTGGGATGCCTGGGCCAAAGGCTGAATGCAAATGTAATTTTGCTAGATATTGCCAAATTCCCCTTCGTAGGGCTTGTACCGTTTTGCATTCCCATCAGCAGTGCATGAGAGTTCCTGTTTCCCTGTAGCCTTGCCAAGAGAATATATTGTCAAACTTAGGCATTTTTATCACTTTAATAGGTGAGAAATTATAGCTCAGTTGGATTTAGTGTGCATCTCTATGAGTGAGGTTGCTATCTTCATACAATCACGGACAAATTGCCTTTTTCCCCTGTATACAGATCTGTCCACATCTCTAGACCTGTTCTTTTGATCACATTTACTGGTTGCAAATTTTCATCCTTTGAGAATGACTGAGATACTTTGAAAAGAAAAAAAATCTCTAAAGTTATTTGGTGAATAAATTGCTGGGTTTTTGCTATGGGATGGAGCAGCTGAGGTGCAGTCCTAGGGCTGGTCCATATGGTCTTTTCACAAGGGCTGGTTTGGGCTTCCTCACAGCGTGAGCACAGTCAGGCTGTTTATGTAACTTCCCAGAGCTCCAGAGTGTCCCAGCTAGCCAGGCAGAAGCTGTGTTGCCTTTTATGTCCTAGTCTTGGAAGACATACGGTGTCACTTCTCCTGTATTCTGTTGGTTACAAGTGAGTCACAAGCCTGCTTAGATTCAGAGGAAGGAGGATTAGACTCACCCCCTTGATGGAGGCTTGGCAGGTTTCTATTATAGAAGAGCACGACAGTTTTAAGAACTGTGAAGGATCCGAGATTTTACCCTTCAAGTTAGCCTGTCACAGTTTCTTGGATGCTGATAAGACGTGAGACCTCTAGGTCAGAAACAAGAGGCTTTGTTACTATGGCATAGCAAACGTGAGCATTATTGGCGTATTTGCATGAGCTCCCTTTCCCTATGTCTCACTCGGGAGAAGCAGATGGGTCCAGATGGATCTCGCACATGTGTTACAGACTTCTGTTTCTGCTAATCTACCAAATCTCTTCTCCCAAAGGGTACCAAAGGCCTTGTACATGGAGGGTCAGAGCTCATGTCCCTTGACTTTTCTGAACCATTGATCTGGCCAATCTCCTCTGCCTGTCCCCTCCTCCCCACTTTGGAAAATAACCTTGTCCCTCGTTTCAACCACTGCTTCTCTTCCACCTCTGATTACTATCTTCTCGGCCTCATCCTCATTTTTTGTCTCTTTCCTGGTTCACCCCCACCCTGCCCAAGTCTCACCCCACTTCCCGGCTCTCTTTCCCGGTCCAGTCCCTGTCTGAGGGCTCATCCCCTGCTGACTTCATCCGCCTCGTGGATGCCTCCACAGTTCCCCTTCCTCATTCCAGACCCACCTTGCCTACTTTCGAGGACATCTGACTGCTGTCAGCTGAGTACCTCACATTCAACTTGTCCAAAACTAAATTAACCTCTTTTCCCACACACCTGCCCGTCCTACTGTGCCTTCGTCCCTCTCAGGTCACCGGAATCATCTTTGGTTGTCCAGGTGCAAGATTCGGGGGTTCTTTTCGTTTTATTCCTGTCTTTCTCTCTCTGGACATCCAGTGAGGAGCCAGATCCTGCAGACTGCCTTCGAAATGAATGGTGGCAGTGAATTGTTCCCTCCCTTCCTGTCCCAGCAGTACTGCCCTAGTTGAGGCCCTCGTTAATGCTCCCCTTCAAATCACCTCCCACTGACCTTCCCAGATGTTGGGGCATCTTGGTGGCTTGGCAAGTGTTCCCTTTCCCCCTCATTGCTCCATGCTTGTCTCTTACAAAATCACAAGCCCAGTTGAATTTTATGCATTTCTCACATAGAAAATGCCCTTCTTTCCTCCCTCCCTTCCTTCCCTTCCACAAATATTCTTCAGCACCCACTCTGGGGTGGGCACTGTTTTAGATGCTGGTGTTGTAGCAATGAACAAGACTGATGGGACCCTGCTCTCGGAGCTTATATTCAGGTTGAGGGTAATGGTGGTGGGCAGCGAAATAAATAACCAAGGTAACTTCAGGTGTCAGTAAGCAGCATGAAGAAAACCAAAGTAATGAAGTAGAGAGTAACTGGAGCTGGGGGAAGCGTAGCAGATTAGGTGGTCAGGGCTGGCCTTTTTGAGGAAGTGATATTTGAGTTAAATTATGCATGAAGAGCAGGTGTAGCCTTGTAAACATTAGTGGATACAGTGCTCTAGGAAGAGCCACCAGCAAGTGCAAAGGCCCTGAGGCAGGAATGAGGTGACAGTGATGGAAGGGAACCAAGAGAGGGATGTGGGGTAGGAGAGGGTATATTTGGGGGAGGGGGACATATAGGGCCCTGTGAGTGATGGGCAGGATTTAAGCTTCATTTCTGTGACAGAGGGAAGCAGAGACAGGATTAAGTGCCCCTTCTGGAACCTCTAAACTCCTATTTACTTTTGACCTTTCCTTTCTTCAGACCATATCTCACTCTCCCACCAGAGAGTCTTTCTGGAGCCATGGATGTGATCCTATCACTCTCATGCCCAAAAGGTTTCATGACCCCTATTTCCTACTAGATGAATTATGACATTCTCAGCATGTCATTCCAGGGCCTTTGGCCATCTGGCCTGAGCCCTCTATCCCTACCAGTTCCACTCTTGAGTCCCCACTGTTTCCTAGGCCTGCCCCTTCCTTCCTTCTCTGTCTTTAGTCTTGTAGTTTCCTCAGATGGAACATTTTACCTTCACACTTACTCATTTTGCAAGCCTAACCCCAAAGCCACCCCCTTTGCAAAACCTCCCTGGGCTCTCCCCAAGTGGAACTAATCTATTCCACCATATCTCTGTTCTTCTTATCATTATTTCCACAGCTGTATGGTCAGCCTTGTGTGCATGTGCACAGGCGTGCCCTTCTCCAGAAATGAGTGTTTGTTGGGGGCAGAGATTGTGTCTTGCTCATCATTGATCTCCTGTGAAGGCCTGCACGAGATAGGAGCTCCACTACTGTTGTCTGAGATTGGCGAGCTAGGCACACACCTACTTTGTTACCCATCTTGCCCTTGAAAACACAATGGGTTGTTGCTTGGCTACAAAACTCTGGGCTTTGGGGCATGGCTCCATGGAGATTTATCTGTGTGGTTGCATGGCTGCACAATCGAATAGCTGTTTAGCTGCATGAGTATATAGAAGCGCAGCTGTCTGGCCACAGCTTACGGGGCTCTGGCTGGGCGGCTCCTTAGCTTTGATGGAAAACCTTCCCTTTCCTTTCCTGTGAGTTGCATTGTGATTTCTGAAGTTGATTGTATTTTCCAAAGACGAGCCATTGGGATCTTGGGTGGGACTGCGGCATGCACTGCTAAACATTAAGCATCCCTTGACTCTGGCACCAAATGGCAGTACCAAATGGCTCCCTTATCAAGACAACCAAAAATGCCCCTCTTCCTTTCCAAACTCCACCTCTCCCCACCTGTTAAGACCCCTAGATTATGAGCACACGGGGAGTAAGGTGAGGGAAAATTTGTGTAGAAATTGTGTTCTTCTGTTCATCAGAAGAAGCTTATAGCTGAAAGGGATCCCAATAACCAAGTACAGACCCTGATGTTTTTGTGACATCAAGACCCAGGAGCTTCAGTGCCTTGCCTGATGTCCCAGTTTGTCAGCAACAGAACCACAACCAGAATGCATTTTCTCATTAGTAAAATGGGGACTTACTTGTTTCTGTATAACAACTGCTTGTATATTTTACTTACTTTGGCCTGACATCACTCTAACTGTATCACAAAAACTCATTGAATACTTGAGGCAACTGTATGGGGTCAGATTACCCCCACTTTGCAGATGAAGCCACACAGCTGGTATGACACTTCCCCTCTTTGTGTTACCGCCACAGGCTGTTGGGCTCTCTATGCAATAGAAATTAGCCAGAGGCTGAATGGGAATCACAGGCAAGGCTTTAGTGGAGGCTCGTGTTCGAATACGAGGGAAACAGTGCTGGTTAAGAAGCGACCAGACAGGCTCTCCAAACACAGGGCTGAGGAACTTTTAAATGGGAGAGAGAAAGAAAGTTTAGTGCCAGCACTGGAGTCATAGCATGTAGAGGTGGGATTTGGTTGTCAGTTGCCCATCCAGCTGTCATGCGTCTTCATATATCACATGTCTCGTTAGCATGTTAAATCTCCACCCTTGCACATGATTTTTAGCATTAAACTGAAGGAAAAGGTCTATGAGCAGTCGACTTTGGGCTTCATCTTGGCAGTAACCATTTTGTGCTGGCTCTGACTGGGGCCAGCAGACCCCTGCTCCAATGGTTGCCTCGTCCTGTTAAGGAACCAGAACTACCCTCTGTTGAACCTGGGTGTGAATCATTTTCAAAGTTTCTGTTCGGTATTGTAAGCAGACTTAAGCTCAGGCGAGTAGCCAAAGTCCACCTTCTATACTATCTCATTTGTGCCACAGTTTTCCTACAAAACGCACCCTAAGAACGTGAAGTACAGACTAAATGTGTGATGTGATGTATGTCGAGGACTCAGCAAGTGCTCGATAAATGCCACCATTTATCAAGACTGTGACTGTGTTGGCCTGTGTTCCTCTCAACGTAATCCCTTGCTTCTAGATGTACAAGTTCAATCCTTTCAGTTGTCCTGGGTCTCACTGTCACCTGAGCAGGTTCTCTCTCCATTGTCTGCGTTCCCTGAAATGGCTGCACGCGGTCAGTGTGGGATGAGGCCCTGTCTTGGGGAGAGGAGGTCGTCTTGGCCCAAGGTCCTTTACAGACTCAGAATTTAATCTTCTGCCACTTCATGTCTTACTTGATTTGTAGAGTCCACTTGCTTCTGTAACCTTTGTTTCTGCCACTGTCTGCGGCTGAAATGCAGCAGGTCTGCCCTTTGGTTGTTTTGTTCCAGAAAGTGGAAGAATGAGAGGGAAGAGAAACAAATAAATATCCATCATTGAAAATGAGAGCTGCAGAGAACCCTGCTTCCTCCACACTTTTTTTTAGGCCTCAGGAATATTTTCTCTGTTTTCAGTGACCTCTTTGGATCAGAGCGTGAGGTGGAGCAAATGTGTGGGTGGGGAGAGGGCAGATACCATTATCTGGAATGTGAGGAGATTCTCCCATAGTTGGGCGAGGGAGATAGCGATTTTACTATTGTCCTGAAAGACCCTTTGACTGGCTTTTCTTTTTATTTAAAAAGAAAAATCTCTGGGGTGCTTAAATAAATATATTTGAATGCATCTCTGGGCTATTGAATTTGTTCAAACCCAATGAACACATTAACCATTAATGAGGTGCTTGTGTTTCTTTGGAAAGCCCTGTAATAATCCTCTTAAAAGGAAATTGTACCTATTTAATCTCTTTCTTTGTGTGAAATACTAAATACAGTATCTAAATTGAATTTATAATCCACAGTGCCCAAAGTGACTTCGCTGGGCACAAAGGACACATTGGGATGCTTTAAATCTAAATGGACCCTGAGAATACACATCTTCCAGGTTAATTCTAATGATTGGTTCATAAGGCAAATGGGAAAGCTAATTCTAAGCGTGATAACCGGGGCAAAATGTAATGCTTTTGCTTTCATGAGTCACTTAAGTCCACTATTATGCCCCCAATGGTGCCATGAGTATTTATTTATTTTGTTACCTAAGCTTTAATTTTCTCTTGTGTGGGCTTTGCCTTTGGGATGATATAGAAATGGTCACTATTGAATAGCTCAAGAGACTGAGATACACCAAACATTAATGTGCTCTCAGGGCAGTGGCCTTAGTTTTTACCCTAAAGGAATGAATGAATGAATGTATTTACTCAAAAGTTATTTAGAGAGCACTTTCAAAGTGCACGACATAGTTCTAGGCACTCAGGGTAGATCTAGGAGGAGCCCTCATGGACCTTATAGTCTAGAGCAGCACTGTCCAATGGAGCTTTCTGTGATGGTAGGAAGGTTCTATGTTTGTACTGTCCAATACAGTAGCTGTGACTGTGGATCATTTGAAAATGGGGCTAATGCAGCTGAGGAACTGAATTTGTCATATTATTTAATGTTAATTGAAATTTACATAGCCCAGTGTACCTAGTGGCCACCATACTGGATAGCACAGATAGAAAAAGAGATAGGTAACAAACCAACTCACACAATTAATTAATTATAATTGTTGTAAATGCCACAAAAGAGAAGTCAAATGCTATGGGAAAATAAAACTGGGAAATGTAACCTAATCTAAGAGTCAGCTAAGGTGTCTTTGAAATTTTGACATTTGTGCTAAAAACTGAAGAATGGTTGAGATTCGTTAGGTTGGGGTTGGTGTGGGGAACATTTCTAGCAAAAGGAACAGCATGTGCAAAGGCCTTGAGGCAGGCAGAGTTTGGCACTTCCCAGATATTGAAGGACAGCCAACGTGACTGAGCATCACGGAAGCTGGGAGTGAGGTGAGGCATGACTGGGAGCAGGCAGGCTGGCTGCATAGGACCCAGGCCATGCTAAGGAGCTTGGGCTTTATCCTAACAGCAATGAAAAGCCTTGGAAGGGTTTTGAGCAGGAAGATAACATGATCCAATTACATTGAAAATTTTTAAAAATATTTTTCATAGTGATACAGGCACAAAATTTAAAGTCAAATAGGTCTACAAGACTTGCTATGAAAATCAACAATCCCCTGTTGGGTTTCCCAGTTTTTCAGTTCTCTTGAGGTAACCACTTTTCCCTCTTTAAGCTGATTCTCTTGGTATTTATTTCCTTGTCTCTAAATAATACACAAGTCTTACTCTTTCTTGCCTAAAGCCTGATCTATTGATTACCCACATGAAAGGTGAGGATTTCACTCTTTCACCTCCCTGTAACCACTGCCAATATAGCTGTGACATAATTTGGTTAGATCAATGTTCATTGTTGGTATGACTTTGTTAACACCATATAATAGACTGATTACTTTTCCTTTCACACACACTAGTTTATTTTTGCTTCATTAAATATGTTTTTTATTTGCACTCATCATTAATTCACATCAAACCTTCCTCTCATTGTGTAAAATCTCCTTTCACCATGTTGAAGCACATTAGAAATTGTATCCAGTTTTTTCTTTTTGAGGAAATTGCCCTTGGAGCTTTCTGAGCTGCCCCAGTCTGGGCTGGTTGCTCCCCAGGCTACTGCTGACTTCTCGGCCCAGAATCACTCCTCAATATTGACCTGAGAGTTCCCTTGGCCTCTCTCATGTTGACTGTATCCCGTATTTCCTCTCATGGTTCCCGTATTCTGTGTCTTCTCTTTCTTGATTTGTTCTCTTGTTTGGCCAAGAACATTCTTAAGTAGATTTCTGTGTAGAAGGTGACATTTTTTGAGACTTTGCTTCAAAAATTTCTTTCTTTTTTTTTTTTTTTTTTAAGACAGAGTCTCCCTCTGTTGCCCCAGATAGAGTACAGTGGCATCACTGTAGCTCACTGCAGCCCCCAACTCCTGGGCTCAAGCAATCCTCCTGCCTCAGCCTCCCGAGTAGCTGAGACTATAGGTGTGCACCACTGTGCCTGGCTAATTTTCCTATTTTTAGTAGAGATGGGGTCTTGCTGTTGCTCAGGCTGGTCTCAAACTCTTGAGCTCAAGTGATCCTCCCACCTTGGCCTCCCAGAGTGCTAGGATTACAGGCATGAACTGCTGTGCCCGGCCTCAAGTTTCTCCTTTTCTGCTTAGGATTCAGCTTTCCCGGACTGCTGAAATAGTAAGCACTTGCTCACCTCCTTTCCAGCTTCCATAATTTTGTAGTATATCTTCTTCTTCTCTTCTCTTTGTTCTTATGGGTTTATGCCGTTAAAAGTGCTCTTACATTTGCTTTAGTGGGATTTGGGGGTGGAACAGAGCTAATTGCATTTGCAATTATAAAATTTGACATTTAAAAACTGGCATTCAATGAGCCTATTTTTTTTTTTTTTTTTTAGGCACCTTGGTTATAGTGTAGAAAATGGATTTCGTTGTTTCTCATGATTTTGTATTGTATGGTGTAGTGGATAGAATTGTATCTCCCAAAAAGACGAGTTAAAGTCCTCACTCCTAGTACCTGTGAATGTGAGCTCATTTGGAGGGTCTTTTCAGATACAATCAAGTTAAGATGAGATTATACTGGATTAAGGTGAGCCCTAATCCAGTGACTGATGTTCTTATAAGAGGAAGAAAGTTTTGACAGGGAGGAGAACGTTATGTGCAGATAGAGGCAGAGACTGGAGTGATTCATCTATAAACCAAAGAACACCAAGGATTGCTGGCAACCACCAGAAGCTGGAGGGAGGTATGGAACTGATTCTTTCCCAGGGCCTCCTCAAGGAACCAGCCCTGCCAACACTTTGATTTCAGACTAGCTTCCAGAACCGTGAGACAATAAATTTCTGTTGTTTTAAACTACCCAGTATTTGGCTCTTTGTTATGACAGCCCTATGAAACTATTACAGATGGGTATTAAGTGATTTAGTGTTCTTAGAAATGGAAGTACTTTGAGAAACTTCCAGTGTTCTTAGAAATAGAAAGTGCTGGCCAGGCACAGTGACTCACGCCTGTAATCCTAGCACTCTGGGAGGCCAAGGCAGGAGGATTGCTTGAGGTCAGGAGTTCAAGACCAGCCTGAGCAAGAGCGAGACCTGGTCTCTACTAAAAATAGAAAAATTAGCTGGGTACACACCTGTAGTCCCAGCTACTCCGGCGGCTGAGGTGGTAGGATTGCGTGAGCCCAGGAGTTTGAGCCACTGCACTCTACCTGGGGTGACAGAGCAAAACCTTGTCTCAAAAAAAAAAAAAAAAAAAAGAACCACAAGAAATGAAAGTGCTGTGAGAAATGGAAGGTGATTTTCCCTGAAGCAGAAATTTGTCTTCTGTATCATTTCTTATCTAGCAGTTTCATTGAGTAAGTGCCTTAATTTTTCTTCCACACTATAAAATTGTCATTGTGAAGCACACATCTGATGTGTCTTATTTTTGTGGCTAACCATCATTTGGATGATTCCAAATTTGCTTATAATATTTTTTTTTTCACAATTACCATCCAAATGGGAGAATAATAGTGTATCTTTAGACCTCCAGGAATTTGCTGACCACCGCATTTTTAGGCAAATTGACAAAAAATGTAGGAAAGCATCCAGCATGTAGTAGGCACTTGATAAAGAAAAGTTTTGATGAAATTTATGCCAAAACCATCCAGTAAGGGCAGAAATTTCCAAACTTTAAAGTTAAGTCAACTGGACTTCATTGATTCCATGTTTCAAAAAATTGAAAGGGATTAGGGAAAATGTTACTCAACTTAAGCCTTGACAAAGTTGAATTTGAATCTAAGTAACTGGTAACAGTGGTGCCAGAAGTGAACAAACTGATCTGCACATGCAAAATTATTTAAAAGTTATGATCCTTGACCATAGGCCTACAGTGTACATACAAACCAGAAGGCCCTGAAGAAATTACTTTTAAAACCTGTCACATGAAATAGGAAGAGGCTATGGAAAGGACACCCATTCTCGCAACGAGCAAGGTGTCCTTGTAGAGAACACTGATGGCCTTGATCTGTAAACAATCCAGAGAAGGCAGATTACGGGGCCAGCATGCAGAGCAGCTTTCGGAAGATTCAGATCACAGAAGCTGATGGTTAATAAGGCTCTGAAAGGGGGTTGGATTGTGAATTCATCCCTCCAGCCTCCTCCATCAAGATGGACTTCGAGCAGGAAGGGACAGATACACAAGTTCCACTGTGGTTGTCAGGGAAACCCCTCTGGCACGTCACCAGAAACAAAGAGCGAGCCAGTATGTTCTGGGAACCTGGCAATAAAGGGGAAAGTAATTTATGTGTTTGCTGAGAAAGAACTGAGAAGAGACTGGAGCGCCTCGCATCGGGCACAGCCAGGGGCCCGACAGCAAAGCAAACTGCGCGCCAGGTCCTGGGAAGGGCTTCCCTCGCGGGCTGACGGCACGGCCGCTGCTCTTCTAGCCAAACAGTGGGCCTCTGCTGCAGGCGTGCCAGCTAGCTGATTTTCTGGGCTCACCTTGCAAACTGCAAAGAAGTGGACGAGTGGCAGAGGACACCCCGGATGAATGCATTTGGAAATATATACTGTGCAAAGGACGATTCACAGATGATGGCTTTCTAGCCACCGTTTTAGACTCTCTCCAGGATGGCACCTGGGCCACGTCCTGTGGTTAGATAAGCTTGGAAATGCTCCATTCCACGGACTCCTCTCAGAGGGCCACAACGTATGTGTGCATATTTGAGGAATCCTATAGTAAATAAACCTATTTACTGTGTGTAGTGGTCCCAAAGCTAGGACAACAGTCCTAATCCCCAGAACCTGTGAATAATACTTTCCATGGCAAAAGAGTGAACGTTATCTTATATAACAAAGATGGGATTGAGTTAAAGACCTTGAAAGTAGTAGTTTATCCTGGATTATCAGTAGGGGGGCGAGGAATATTTTTTTATTGATCTCTCCTAGGTTTATGGCTGAGGCCCTATCACTAAAGACATATTAAACAAGAAAAAAGCACACACAAATTTATTTAGTATAAATTTTATGTGACATGGAGCCCCTGTAAGGAAATGGAGACCTGAAGAAATGGTTAAACCTGTATATCTTTATGCTAGGGTTGCTGAGGAGTGGATAGCCGTGGAAAAATATGACAGGACAAAAGGACTGTGATCTGATGGTTCTGGGGGGGATCTTAGTGAGGCTCTTTGTGCAGATTCTTCTCTGTGTCCTTTTATCTTCAGAGATAAGGATATTCCTTTCATCTGGGTACAAGGAGGGCACTTCTCCCAAAAGGGTCTTATGGCCTGCTTCAAGGGAAAGTCTGAAAAATCCTTCCTAGGTTTTTTGACCTGCTTCAGGAAGGAAGGACAGGAAGAATATCAGAGAGACCTTCCTGCTTCTGCTGTTCTTCAATATGCCAAGATGCCATATTGTAGGGTAGTGTGCCCTGAACTCCTGTCATCAGGATGGGCTCTAAATGCAATCACATGTGACCTTGTAAGAGACAGGCAGAGGCATTTCAGCACTACCTCACACACAGAGAAGGCAATGGAAGATGGAGGCAGAGATTGGGGTGATGCGGCCACCAGCCAAGGAATGGCAAGGACTGCTGGCAGCCACCAGGAGCTAGACGAGGCAAGGAACGCCAGAAGGAGGCAGCCCCCTGCTGCCACCTTGAATTCATACTTCCAGCCTTCAGAACCATGATAGAATAAAGTTCTGTTGTTTTAAGTCACCAAGATTGTGGTAATTTGTTATAGTGGCCTCAGAAACCAAATACGCTTTTGTTTCACTCGGAGTTACCCAAACTTATAAATCTATTGCAACTTTTTTCACAGACACCATCTATCATTCTATAAACTTAATGCTCTGAGTAATCCACTCTGGAAAACAGCACTTGAGATGAATTCATGGATGACTGACCCACAGTGCAACACTGAGGACATTTCCAAGCCTGGGTCCATCCCCAGGCTCTGGAGTCCACAGAACGGCCAGTGACTGGGACCATACCACTTGCTTTCCTGCGGTTCCTCCACCAAAAGGGGCATCCTGGCATTTCTGGCTGCCTCTTGCCCATCTCATCAATTGGCACCGTTTTAAATCTGTGAGATGTAATGTTTGAAGTGTGCTGTCATTTCCCACCTTTGAGAACTTGGTTAATAGCTAATATAAAAACTAATGGGCATTGCCCTGTGAGGCGAGCTGCGGCCTACTGGTGGTGGTGCCCGCTTAGGTAACGGGTGAAAAGCTGGTTTCCTTTGACCTGGTACTTTGCCACTAAAGTGAAGTTGAGAACGCCAAACCTGCATTATAGAGTAAACTTTATGCTGACCACTAACCATGAATATGCATAACCACACTTCACACACTGGATAGATGTGGCATTGTCATTCCGGGGCTGACTCCTGATCCCTCCCCACGAGAATTTTGGGTGAAGCACTATTAATAGTTGGGCCTGAAACATGAAATTTCTTTTCTGCTTTGTCCAGAGCTGTTTCTTCTTTTGGCCTTGTTATTTTGTATCTTTTGCCGTTTCCTAGCCCACACTGGTTTGCCACAGAATCAGTCAATATCCAAGAGGTCTACGCTTCTTCCTGCGCAAGCGTGCAACATCTCCACTCCGGCTACATTTCCTGAGGCTCCAACCAGCACCCTTCCCAGTATCCTATTGTTTAAATCCACAAAATGGTAGAATTTTTGAATATTTACACCCATTTGATGTGGACTCTGCAACGTGCCTGCTTCAGCCACCCAAATGGCTTTCTTGCTCTCTGCCTCATTCTGGGGGCTCTGAAAGGATGGAGAGGCTTGGCATGTGGTTATAGATGGAACACCCGGGCTTTTAAGAGAGCAAATTTGCCATCTGAAAATCGATCATCTTTAGTGAGATTTAAATGTGGGTTAAACACGCAGTGACAGAACTCACACACCATTTTCGTGACTTCTGGAATGCAGAGGTAGGAGCAGGTAGGAAGCGGTTTCTGTAACAGCATTAGACTGCGTGGAGCTCTAAGGGCAGAACACTTTCTGATTACTTGTTGCCCACTTAGTCCACATGTCTCCATCGGGAGGGAGCCAACTGAGCAGGGGTTCCTGAGGTCTGCGTGAGTCCCAAAGTGCTTGTCAGTGAGAGAGCTTTCTGCTGCAAGGGACAGAATGCCCCACTGGGGCCGCTGACCAGTAAGGAATGTGTCGTCTCCATAGCAAGCAGCTCGGAGGCAGGGCGGCTCCGGTGAGCTAACTGCATGGCACAGCGAGGCTGGCTCCCAGGGCACCTGCCCCGTGACGACAGGTCTTCATTCATTCTCAGGCAACACCATTCAGAGGGAGGAAAGGCAGGTTCCCTCTTTGTCTCTTTCCCAGAAGCCCCTTGGAAGATGACCTTGACATCTCATGGGATGTGATTAAATCTGGTGCTCACCACAGAACAAATTACTGAGAAAGGAGAAGATGTTATCATGATTATCTCAAACCAGTCATGCTTCATCCCCTCGGGCTGGGGGAGGAGCTGCCAGAGGCTGGGAGAGCCAGGGTTGGTATTTCTGCCTTTGTTACTGAAGATGGGGTCTTCAAGAAGGGAGAGGATGGCTGTTGGGTGGCCAACCAGCAATATGGCCAAGAGTTCTTCGTGAGAAGGCCAAAGTGATGGGAAGTAGAGGCTAACAGGGAAAGTCTTATTTCTCTTTTAGGTCCTAACCATTTCCATCACCAAATCCCATTGTCCACATCCCCCTGGTTTTGCCCATCAGCCCGTTACCCTCCTGCCTCGCACTTGCATAGAGGGACAATAGTCTAAGGGCTCTGCTGGATCAAGGACTGCTCAGGCAGCATGGCCAGGTGAGAGAGGGCATGGGAGGACCAGATCTGGGCAGGTGCACATGGGCCAGCAGTACAAGGACCAAGTGATTCACACCCTGGGAGATCTCTCTGGCCCAGGTGTCATGAGGCATGTTTCCCTGCTAGGTGGGGACATTTAGGCTTCAGCATAGCTGCCCTGGAATTGCTAACAGTGATCAGTTCTTTTCTAACAAAGAGGCTGCAGTGAGTAATTATCTAGCCCCACCACCTCTGTTCCATATCTGCCCACGAACCTCAGCACATTAATTTCTGAAACTGGCACAGGCATAGAAGTCATAGTTGTGTCACTGGAATACCTAAGTTTGAGCACTGTTGGGTACTGACTGAATTTCTGTGCATGGTCCCTAAAAGCAGGATGGAAAAACTCCCATGTCACGTGTGCTAGTTTCCTGTCGCTGCTATAACAAATGACCACAGACTCAGTAGCTTGAACAACACAAATTTATTATCTTCCAGTTCTGTAGGTTAGAAGTCTGACACGCTCTCGCTGGGCTAAGGTATCAGCAGGGCTGCATTCCTTACTGGAGGTTCCTTGGGAGAATCCACTTGCTTGCCCCTTCCAGCTTCTAGAGGCAGCCTGCATTCCCTGGTCCATGGCTCCTTCCTCCATCTTCAAAACTAGCAACACTGCAGCTCTCTGTGCCTTTCTTCAGTAGTCACATCCTCAATTCTCTATCTTCTGAATCCCTCTTCCACTTTTAAGGACTCTGGTGATTACACTGGGCTCACCCAGATATTCCAGGATAATCTATTTTAAGGCCAGCTGATTATCAACCTTAATGCCATTTATAACCTTAATTCCCTTTTGCCATGGAACCTAACATATTCACAGGTGCTGGTGATTAGGAGTGAATATCTGTAGGTGGGGCATTATTCTGCCTAATATACCACATCACCAGAGTTGTGCTTAATACATAGAGAGCTGCCATTTATTGAGCACCTACTAGGTGTCAGACAGTGTTAGGTGCTTTACAGATTATTTCATTTAATTCCCCAACATTTGAACCCTAATTTACAAGTGAGAAAATACTGGCTCAGAGAGGCTTAGTGAGTCACCCAAAGTTACACAGCTGGTGATGATGGAATTCAGTCCATATGTCCTCCATTCCATTCTGCCTTGTGTAACCCTTTGTTTCCTCCCAAATAGACCCAGAGTCTTCAAAATGTATGTCAGCACACGTACAAGTATATGGGAGTGAGGGAAAAATCATAGTAAGAAGTCATTTCCTGAACTTGAAGCTAAGGAGAATCAACTTAAAATAGATGGGAGTGACAACCAGAAGTGGTGATTTACCCAAGGGATAATTGGTGACTGTTTGACTGCTGACAACAGAAGGCCATCAGGATGCAGGCTCAAGAGACCTACGTGGACTAAAGCACAGAGAGCTGTCATTTACTCGGTTTATAAGTTGCCTGATGCAGGGGTATCTTTGGAGTCTGATCAGTGTGGGAACTGGGTAATAAGAATGTCTTGGTTTTTACCCAGCGCTCTGTTAAGGAGAGACGTGTCCTTGGGCACAATGTCGTGACGGATAGTAGAGTGGTATTCCTATCTCTGGCTTCACACTCCCAAGCCTGTGGGTAGAATAGCCTCAAAACCTAATTCTTTGTTCACTGATTCTGTACTCACCAAGCAGCTTTCAGCTTGATTTGCTATCTTGATAGCTGATTGCATCTATTGCAAAACCATAATTGTAAACCTCAGCCAGGCCCGTGGTTGCTGCAAGATGGTTATTTGACTCCATCTAGATTGGCCTCTTCTCATTCCCTTCGTTAACCATTCTGAACCTCCTCCACCCTCTCTGAGGAGCACAGCACTTCCTACTTCTGTGAAGAAATGGAACCATGAAATTCTTCAAATTTTCTCCTCCCAACTTTTCTATTTTTTTCCCCCTAAGTTTTCATTTTCTTTTGGATCTTTCCCCCAATTTCTAATTTTTTCTCTATACTATTTAGTTTGGAATCTTTTATCCTTTAGTTATCCTAAAGTTTTTACATACATAGTTGATCAAAGTCTAAAGATATCATTATCTTTCCCTGTTCCTGTGTCAATTTAATTCTTTCCTATAAAAAAAGACACTGGGGCTTCTAAGTAACACATGGGGCTCTGGCCCAGACTTGCAGATAAGTGACTCCTAAGAAACTGTGACCAATGACACAACAGCAAGTGATCTGGGGAGATTAGAGGCGTTGGGATTGCAAACTGGAGTGTGTGTGGTGCTGTGCTTCCTTCCCACACCCCGAAACAGTGGCATCTGTCATTTGAGAAAGGATTATTGTCTAGCATTAAAGACAAACAGTAACCAAATCATTAATAAAATAGTCACAAGTGTGCAAAAGGGCTTTGAACTTGAAATACAAGGCACTGTGGGCACAGGCACTTGTGGGGACCCTGGGTTACTTCTTTGCCTCCTTATCCACTTACTTAAAATGTGTCCAGGGAGCTGGAGCTCAGCCTTCCATTTCTTTTTTCACGTGAAATCTCATTTCTCCTCTCTCCTTGTTGCCAGGGTGTTAGTCCTCACTGTAGCCGCGTGCCCATTTCTGTCCTTGCACACAGTCTGCACGTTTGTTGAGCAGAACCAAGAATGAGACGCTGAGCAGCTTCAGGGCCGAGCCCAGGGCTCGCTCATCTGTGGGGCTCCCTCAGGGCCTGTCAGGTAACAGCAGCCAGTGAACATCTGTCCACTGAGTGGTGTCCAGGAGTCACTTCCTGCTTCCCTTTGTGGTCCCCTAGCAGGCGGTAAGACACCTACCAAGTGTCAGGCGTGCTCCAGCCAGTCTCTCGGCCACCCTGACCGTCTTCCTGGGAGGTGGGAACTATGAGCTCTGCTTTATTAGATGAGGAAACTGAGACTTAGAGAAGAAACTTGTCTAAGGTCATATGACAAGCAGGTGGTGGTGAGGGGATTGGACCCCTGCTCTGTTTGATGGCAAAGCCAGTTCTCATGATACCACAGCCCTTCAGCGTGAGCCGTGAGAGGTCAGTAAAACTGCGGTGAATAAAGGGACCTGGTTCCTTTTGAAAATTCCAAAGGGCCCTCCCTGTTTCTTGTCAATAAGCTCCACTCCTGTTCCCGTAGGGCCTGTTTTCTGTCTGCCTGAAGGCCTCTTCATCCAAGCTGGTCTTCCTGCTGCCCTGTAGTCTCTTGATTAAATTTGCCCAGGAAACACCCTCCTGCTTTGTTTTAATGCGTATCCCCACTTCACACACTGCAGTGTCCACACCCCAGAAATGGAGAGCACGCTGAGCTTAAGCAGTGGTCCCTGGAGCCCATTGTCCTGTAGCTGTAAGTAAATGTACTTGTGACAGAGAGAATGGTGCTGGGTAATCTTGAGCCAAGCTGTCTGATACAGCTCCAGGTTGTGGAATTTTCCAAGGTCATTCCAAATGTCATCAGGTCTCACTGGTCTCTGGGTACCAGTGAGCTCACACGAGAAGCAATGTGCTATATGTCACTGTTTCTTGCTGCCACGTGCTCTCTCAGGACCCTAGACCTTTGCAAAATCTCCCAAAGTATTTTAGGGGGTCCTTGGGCTGTCTCTGACAAATAATTCTGGCCAGGTGCTGTTCTGCTACCATGGGGTCCTGTTTTTGCTTTTTGTTTTTTCACTTTCTGCTTTAGAAACTCCTCCCACACTCATCGTTCTCCCTCCCACCTCATGCACACATCCTAGGCGCTGTCATACCTTCCAGGCACATTTCTTGTTATGGCTGGGCAAGACGGCCACTTCCAGTGGGCACTGAAGTGCCCTCTTAGGTACTGCCACAGCCACCAATGCTTTATAGCAGTGGTTCTCAACTGGGTGGCTTCGCCCCTTGGGGGAAATTTGGCAACGTCTGGAGACATTTTGGTTGTCACAAGCATTGGGGAATGCCATTGGCATCTAGTGGGTAGAGGCCAGGGGTGCTGCTAAACATCCTATAATGCTCAGGATGGCCCCCTGCGATAAAGAATTATCTGTCACCAAATGTCAATATTGCTGAGGTTGAGAAACCCTGCTCCAGATCCAGTTTTATTTTGTGTTTTGGGCGTTGGTTTGTTTGTTTATTTATTTCTTGCCACCAAGAGTCCCAACTGACACACAGTCTAAAGCACAAGCCTGATCTTCAGTAGCACCCCTCCACGTTCTGCACTGCTTGGACACCAATTCACAACAGATTCTCTACCTTGTTTGCGTGTAAGCCGGGAGCTACACTGGAGTGCGATGTGTCAGGACAGACTGGTGGGTGCTGGCAGCGTATGTGCACTTACGTAGCACAAGCAGAGTTACGTTGTAAGGTAGGAGGGAAGGCCTCTCTCCTTGTTTTATGGTAGGCTATAATCTTAGAGGAACCTCCAACTAGTGTTGTTTGTACCCTATGTCTTAGATAATTTTTCAGCAAACACCTTTCTCGTTTTTTCTTGTGGCCCCCTCATCTCCATGGGGTCAGATTGTGAACAGAGACAGATTTGAGGGACAAATGCTGATTCTCTTTAAAATTGCTCCTCCCCTGTAGAGTCTTCGTCCCTCAGAGTGAGTTATTTTCCGAGGGTCCCTTAGTCCCTCATGCAAATACACTGCTCCCTTGAGATCTTTCTTTTCCCCAGCTTAGCAGAGGTGGCTGGGCAAAGTGAGAGACTTTGCTCCTGAAGGAATGAACAACCTAGCTGGGGAGAGAAAACTCGGGCGCTTGGAATAAGCAAGGAATGATTTAGAGCTGGATCGTGTGATGCTGACTGCAGATGGCAGACGCCGGGGAGCAGGGTGCTGGTCGGTGGCACCTCACCAGATTAGAAGGCAAAGGAGGACGGACCAACACTGCAGGTGGGGGATCGTCCCGAGCCTGGCCCTCCTGGGGAACACAAGGACACCAGCCTGACTGGAGGGCAAGGCCTGACATTAGACCCAAGAGCCCACAGCAGGGAGCACTTGCAAGCCAGGAAGAGGTGTTGGATCTGATGCCGTGGGGCAACATGGCGTGAGCAAGAGTCGTGCTTTGGGTAGATCCATCTCCCTGTCACGGTCAGGATGTGCTGGGCCGTGGGGAGCGTCAGGGAGGCCAGCTGGAGGTTATTGCAATAATCTAGAGGTGAGGTGAGGTGAACGGGGCCTTTCCAATGGGAGCATAAGTGGAGAGCAAAGAGCTGTTTGAGGAGATGCACAGGGATTAGTGTCAGACTTGATTGTAGGGAATGAAGAGAAGGGAAGGGAAATGATAGCGCGCAAATGTTTAAGGCCAGAGGCTAGAAAAATGGTGGCATGTCTGACAGCAATAGCAGCGTCAGAAATGGGAACTGGCTTGAGGGTAACTTGGGAAGGTCAGTTTGGACATAATGAGTCTAAAGTTACTTGAGAGACCTCCATGTGGAAAAGCTATATTGCAGCTGGTCCTGCAGGGCTGTCGGCGTCACTTTCTGAATCTTTCCCTCCCTTCTCCCTTAATTGTGCCTTGAATCCCCCCTGTTCAACTCTGCCCCACCCCACTGTGTGAGCGAGGCCCTCACCACCTTCTGCCTCTGTGTCGTTACAGTCCTTTCCTTCCTCTTGGCTCATCCCCTTCAAGTCTGTGTCTTTGGACTTTTCTCTCATGTTTTCATTAAGCCTATAACTTTGTTTTCCTGATTACTAATTCACTATTTGTCTAGGGATATTATAAAGTGTTGCAATGGATTATGAATGAGCTTCCTTTGCTTTTCTTCCAAAAAAAGCAAGTAAAGGATTTAGACTACTTTCTAAAAACATAAGAGTGTTGAAATTGTTTCCTTTAATCTAATGGCACTCTGATACTGGACCACAAGGATGACTTGATTTATAAGGCCTGAATTGAATGATATTTTCAACTCTCTCCCTAGATGTGAGTACCAGTAGTACTCAGTACCGACAGTAACTAACTTATGCCTCTGTGTGTCACCAGGGCCTGGTGAAATGTCTGGTATGTGTAAGGGTACAGCAATACAGTTGAGATGAACTTACAGGAACAGAGAGTTGGGTATCAGATGTGAGTTAAAACAGTGTGGTTTCTGAGAGAGGAATATGTCAGAATGGGGGGGGGGGAAGGAGATTCTTAGGGTGTCTGTTTTCTCAGTGTGGTAGGAGCCACATGTGCTGATTTTCCTGGACAGAAACTATAAAGCCATGGGTCAGTAGTGTGGGGCCTGGATAAACCAGTCCTAGTACTGCATCTAAGTCTCTGCATGACCTTGGGCTCATGAGGTTTTCCGCATGGCTGCCGACCTTCTTGTATATCCCTGAGTTCCGATCCAGATATTTTGAAGGGGAAACTTGAAGAAATGTTATTTTATACTGAAGAAAAACTTCTTGTAGGAAAATACCTACAAAGGATTTTGATTTTTCTTAGTCTTCACACCCCCTGGTTCTATTATGCTGAACCAAGCAGAACTACTTTTTCAAGGTGGAATCTACATTTAGGTTGGGATCAGATCACCAAGCAGGTTGCTGACAATGTAGATAATGATGGGCAAACCCTTCTATTGGAAAAGCCAACTCCTTATAAATATCAAGAATGCTAATATGATTCAAGCAAAGCCAACTGCACCTGCTCTCAGACCCTTTCAGGAACTTGTCAAGAGTGGGGTGGGCCTTGAACTTGATCTCTCAGATTAAAGAAATAAGTTTGCACCTGTTGATTCTGACTATGTCCTTTTGAAATTCTTACTGAAACCCTTTTTATCTAGAGTGTGGTTATAGATAAATGATTATCCTAATTAATTTACTATCGTTTGGCTTTTTCCCCCTCTTTCTTTCTAAATATTCAGTTGCACTCATCAGGTGAGTTTTTTTGGCAAAGACCATCTTTCTGAAGTGGGGTAATTTCCGGTCACAGCCTTCTGAGAGTGGTTTCTAATTTGGGGAGTCCAGCTGGGAAGACAATCATCTCAGAAATACACTCAGATGGCCAAGCAAACTCTGGGAGGAGCTAGAGCCCCACAGGCAAGGCTCCCTGGCTCGTCTCCCTGCTTCCAGGCTTGAGCCCTTCAGATGGATCCTCCACATGTTCTAAGGCTGCCATGGCTGTAGGACACATCCAAACTCCTAACACGGTACCCAAGGCCTCCTGTGATTTGGCCTCTGCCACTATTTGGCCTGTCCTGTGCTTTGCCACCAGCAATACCTCTTGGACTTCTCTCTTCCCAGCATCCCAAATATCACCCCCACAGGGCAAGGCTGAGCCTCTCTCCCTCCCTCTGCATCCCCAGTCTGGATCAGAGCAGGGCCTGTCAGAGAGGCACAGTAAGTATTTGGTGCAGAACTCCATGATCCGCCCCCCTCCACGGTCTGTCTTTCTCTGGCTCTGTCCATTTCTGTTCAGCGACCAAGTCCCAGTAGCTAGACAAGCCCCAAATTATCTGTCCTTCTAAGAAGGTGAGGCACAGAAACAGCCTGTGAACATTACGCTTTATCTCTGTCACAGGTGTCACTTTTCAGCCCTCTGATAATGTGCAGTAAACAGCATCTGCTCCCTAGATCCAGATCTCCCACTTCAGCTCCATCTCTGACCTGCTGGTTGGCCTCCTGGGGCCTCTTAATCTCTGGGTCTTAGTCCCTTTAGAAGTTGCTGCTACACCCTGACCAGATCAGGGACAAAGTTGTGGACTTGGCAAAGTTGATCTTTGGTGATATTCTTTCCTTTCTTTCACCCGCTCAGCACTCTCCCTTGCTCTCAGGAAGGATCTGACATCAGCCATTTGCACATTGGCCTGGGTGTGGGCAGCTGTGAAATTAGCCCTGACTGTCTGCCAGCTCGCCTGCTCTTTTTTCTTTGATCAACAACCTTTGATGCAGACATCATGACTGTCATTTTATACCCAAGGAAATAAAGGCTTGGGGATGCTAAGTAGTAGAGCAATGACAGAGACAGTAGAGGGAGCAGGCTGTCTTTGGAGCAGCACAGATCTGGGTTTTGAGTGCTGGCTCCACCACTGGCCGGCTGGCTGTGTTTGAGCAAGTTATTTGGCCTCTCTGAGCCACTCTGTCCTGGTCTATAAAATGGGAATGACAACACTTACTTCCAGAAGTAAATACTGCACATCGCAGTATATTTGACACTTGCTACACAAAAACATATGGTAGGTATTATTATTTAGTTTCTTCTGAAAGGTCACATTGCTTGCAAGGGGCAGAGCTGGGATTTGAACCCAGGTCTGCCTGACTCCAACGCCGGTACCTGCCCCACTGTAGCACACTCTTACCAGGACACAGTGAGCCAACTATCAATGATGCTTGTAGGATGAACATGAATTTAAGCCATGAGCTCACAGGTACGTAGGGCCCCAACAGATTCAGTCTCAAAATGGAGTCAAATGCAGAGACATGGCAACGAAGGAAGAAAAGCAACTCAAATCCTGCTCTGTCCCACGAGAAAAATATCAAAAAGGAAGGAGTTTTCTTTTGATGCACAATAAAACTTCTTTGAAATTCCCTTGCTCTCAGACTTTCTTACAAGCCAGGCAGAGATTTTCTCCAAATCTTCTTTCCCTGATACCGCTCTTCTGCCTCTTCATCCATTTTCCATCAAACTGCTCTTACATAAATTAATTTAATGTCTCTCTTTGACTCTCTTTCCACTGGTTAATTACCTGAATTCCTCAACCCAGAAGCAAGCCGTGAGATCATTCTAGCAAACAAGAATCCTGTGCCTTTAGAAGATTGGAGGAGGTAGAGAAAAGTTGCAAATATATATAATATAATGCAATCTTTTATTTAATCCTTGTCACAGAAGAATGTGAATTTAAGGTATTGTGTTCCCTCTCTTTCTTCAATGCAGAAGCAAGCTGTGAGGTCAAGAATCCTCTGTCTTTAAAAAATTGGGAGAGGTAGAGAGAGGTGAATTAAAGTTTACCATATTCCCTCTGCTGGAGTGAGCTAAAGTTTAAACCTTAGCGCTAATCATAGTATGAAAGATACTGTTCCATGGTGTCAGTCCATTTGTGTTGTAACACAAAATACTTGAGACTGGGCAATTTATAAAGAACAGAAATTTATTTTGCACAGTTCTGGAGGCTGGGAAGTTTAAGATCAAGATGCCAACAGTTTCAATGTCCGGTGAAGGCATATGTCCCCTCCCCAGCCCCCATGCAGCCTTTCCCAGCCCTGTCACCAGCACTTCCTGTACGCTGAGTTCAGGGTGACCTTTATCAAGCCGAGGTTGTTGGAGAACTGCTGTTATCAGAGAGCTCTGATGTTCTCGAGGAGAAGCTATCCTTCCTGCAGCAAGAACCCCCAAAGGGCCAATGCGATTGCTCAGGACTTTAGGGGGGATCTGGAAAAGACTGCCAGCACTGTCCTCAAGTCTGATCTCAGCCCCAAATCCTGGAAAGACACCAGCCTGCACTGGGAGCCCCACGGGACTGCAGAGTGGGGGACGAGTGGATGGGGGGCTGTGAGAGAGGTCTCTGTCAAGGCCAATCTCACCATTCATGTGAACGATTCCTTTCCTGATACCTCCACAGGAATCTGAATGCAAGCATGATTCATGTTTGTACTTGCTTCCTTTGGAATTTCAGCTGTGTGGTACAGCAAGGGAAAAAACACTTTAAAACATAAAGGGCCATATGGCAGCGTCCTCCTGCAGCGATCTTACCCACTCTGGCAACCTGTCCAACGGTTCAAGACTCTTTCAACAAACATTTCTTGAGTGTTTAATGTATGTAATGTATGCCAGGCCTGGTCATGAACAAGACAGGCATGGTCCTAGTCTTCGTGGAACTCCCAGACTAGTGGGGCAGGCAAGCGGGGGACAAATAATACCAGCAGTGACGAGTGCTCCAGGAGGAAGTGCCGCACTGTGGGAGGGGGCCAGGGGGCCCAACCCGTGTGGGGGAGGAGTCTGAGAAAGCCTCCTGAGAAGTCATGTTTAAGGTGAGATGGAGAATTAGCCAGGCCAAGGGGAGAGCCTTCTGAGTAGAAGGTATAGTGTTGTCCCATAGGCTGGAACATAGAGGACAGAGGGGACAGCGTAAACCTATGAGGCCGGAAGAGGCAGGAGACACACAAAGAGCCTTGCAGGGCACGTGAGGATTGGTGTCTTTATCCTAAGGTCACTGAGAAGTCAATGAAGGGCTGGGCTGGGGTCAGATTCATGGTTCCAAGAAGTTGCACTGGCTGCCCAGGGGACAATGGAGTCCGCCCCTTCTCAGTTTGGCAGCCTCTTTCTGCCCCCTTGATTGGATCGCCAGATGTCTGCAGCACCCTGTCTGGGTGAGCTTCCCTGGGATTATTTTCCACCCCAGAGCAGCTAGTCATGGTCCTGCCTGGAGCAGAGATTGCCCAAGGCTCGCCGGCCGCACCCCTGACACAGGAACTGTCGTGTGCAGAAAACAAGCCTGACAGTGGCTCCTGGGTGTCAGGGAATCAGTGTCTAATCTTCAGTGGGTGACCCAGAGGGCTGAGCGCCTGGCAGGAGACAATGTCATGGATCTGAGGAGGAGGAAACATACCAGGGTAGTTTAATTAAATACACTCATCTTCTCACTGGCTGCACTTCAATTCTGAAGGCAAGGTTTTTGGATTCTAAAGATCTGCTTCACCCTCGAGGAATAAGACATTTGAGCTCTGGATTATCCTTAAAGCAACAAACAAAAGCCTTTCGTTTATTCTGATGACACCATACATCCACTAGTTATTGCCCAGCCCTGAAATGGGAGAATATGATTCATTGCAGATTTTTTCAAACGATGTGAACAAACACAAGGGCACGTGAAAGCAGAGGAGGTTTTCGAGTCTGGCAGATCTAGGGTGGCAGCCTTGCCCTGGCACTGGCTGTGGGACCTCAGGCAAGTTACTTAACCTGCCTGAACCTCTGTTTCCCCTTCTGAAAAAAAAGTGGGGTATCTTAACATCTACCTGCAAGATTGCTGTGACAATGAAGTAGAGTTGGGAATCAAATTCCAACCCATGTTCTTAGCTACGAATTGTTTCAGGAGTCTTTCTATCTTTGTTTCCTTAGCTCTGAGCATGGGCCTGGCATGAGACCACAAATGTGAGTTTTAGTTCATTTCTTCTATTAGCCTGCATGCCAGCAATGCCCAGTCTTTCCTTTTAAACACTGCTCAGGAATCCTCTACTCTATGAGGTCTAACCGTGCCTGATTTGAGTCACGTCAGTAACCCACAGGTTCTTAGAACAGCTGTCATTTGTTCCACCCACATGTACTGTTAGGGCGCCTCAAGGAATGGTACTGTCTGACTGTCCTACAGGGAGCTGGACAGCTCACCCTCTGATTCTAAAAGGGTTGAACTTTGTGGAATAGGCTGATGTAGCAATGTCTTAATTCCTGTGTGTTGTCCTTATCCTTATGTGTTTTATATTTCATTACTATTTTTACAGTACTTTTGTTGATTAAATGTGACATAATGACCAAAAAATAAATAGGCAAATATTCTGCATGGGTCCGAAGCTATTACTCATGAGAAAAGGTAGACTATGACATAGCTCTATTTCTTAAAAATCATTTTTGTTCCATACATACTAAATGAAAAAATGTAGAAATGTTATAAGACACTTTGACCACCCCGATCCTGCTCCTCTGCTTTTTCCCCAGAGATAAACACTGTTATCTGTTTGTTAGACATCCCAACGCACCCTTTTCTGTGTTTACACACACTCACACACAGATATGTGTGTGTACGTATTCCTGTACAAAACCATCATAATAACACAGTCTGTAACCTAGTTTTGTCAACATCAAAGCTGTCATTTGTGCACATTTATGCTCTACTTGCTTTTCCATTCATTATTATATTATATATTAAGCTTCTATTTATATACATCCACTTCATCATACTTTTGTTGTATAGAATTCCATAGTACAGGTATACAATTTATTTTAGTAATTATCCAGCTAGTGAATGACTATGTTGATTACATTTTTCACTATTACAGAGGTATAAGGAACATCCTCAACAAGCCTCTTTGCGCAGTGGTCAGAGGTCTTCTAAAGTAGATGCTGAGGACAGAAGTCGCTGAGTCATAATGGCGCACAGTTTAAACTTTAATAGATTCTGCCAAATGCCCTTCAGGATAGTTCTATTTGCACTCCTACCAACAGTGTATGAGAGAACCCATTTGCCCATACCCTTTCAACATTTAATGTTATCACTTTTTAACTTTTGTTACTCTGATGGGTAAGAAACGATACATATTTAAATTTTTCGTGGCTCCATTTTTCAATAATTCTTACATAATCCGTAAGTTCCCAGTTAAATGACAGGAGCATAAAGGGTTCAGGTAAGTAAAAGCTTTATTAATATATCCCCTCCTAACAGCACAGGGCTATGCACAAAGTGAGCACCCAAGGGACGCCAGGGAATTGATTGATTGCTTTGGGTGGTTTAAAAATTACAAGAATTAAAACAATTCAATTGATCAAATTCTCCTAATTTTGATTGACCCAAATATATTTCTTAGCTACAATAGAGATATATCATCTAATTTCCAATGTCCACTTCAGAGAACAATTTAGTGCCAGCTACAGCCGGTGTGGAAAGAGCCTAATGAAGGAGCTGGTTGTACTAAGCTCAGAAAATGTCAAGGAGTTAAAAAATAAAACAAAAAAACCGAGAAACTAGCTGCGACTTCCTTAAAAGGCTTACCACCCCAAAAGCGATTGAACCAGGAAAACAAGGATCATCTTAATCTGTTTGGGCTGCTATAACAAGTACCTTAGACTGGGTAATTTATAAGCAATAGAAGGTTATTGCTCACAGTTCTGAAGGCTGGAAGTCCAAGATCAAGGCACCAGCAGATTCAGCATTTGATGAGGGCTTGCTCTCTGCTCCAAAGATGGTACCTCTTGCTGTATCTTCATGTGGTGGAAGAGTCAAGAAGCTCCCTTTAGCCTTTTTCACAAGGACATTAATCCTGTTCATAAGGGAGGAACCCTCATGACTTAATCGCCTTCCAGAGGTCCCACCTCTTGCTACTATTTTATTGGGGGTTAGATTTATACATATGAATTCTCGGGTGACACCAACATTCAGACTATAACAGGGAGGAAAATTGCATTAGAAGAATCTTTCCCTAAAGAAAAATTTCAGTGACTAAGGAAAAGAGTCTAAACTGCAGGCCATCAAGTCTAGCATGGTGCCAGGCACCTTTGGAGCAGTTTAGGGGTGTCACCTTAAACTGTCCTGCTGAATCTTCTCTGCAGTGCTTTTGGAGCACTGATGAACCTTCAGAGAAGGAAGGTACCACTGAGAGGATCAAAGGGAGACAGACAAGTAAGCAAGCTTCGGAGAACACTGACAGGTCCCAAGGGTAGCAGTAGGGAGAAGAAAAGTAAGATTGTGACTTTTCCTTTTGGCTGCCTCCCAGTTCATTAGCTTGTTTGTTGTTTCCTGGGAGTCTCTTTGGGGAGAGAAGAATCCGGGTCTACTTCACCAAAGACAAACAGGACTCTCCTTGCTTCTGCTTGCTGTCCTTTCAGTTCCAGCTGTAGTTCTCAGCGGTGTCTTCCTTGCATGCTGCTGGGTACCATGGGGGAGCCGCCTCCATCTCCAAACCCCATGGCCAAGGGCAGATGTGACAGGCTGGTGGTTTATCTCAGGGAACAGTTGTCTTCCAGGGCCCTCTCGGTCAGGACCCATGTCCTTTGGGGACTGTTGGTTGTACTGCAGTTGTCCTTAAGGACTGTGTCAGTCCACCAGTCAATCTCTCTCCCCACCCGTTGCTGTTCAAGTCCAAATATGCTGCTTTATTTTCTTTGGTCAATACAGCATTCGGAAATGTGTTGCTCACCACTTTAAAAATAACAGCTTCGTTGAGCTATAATTCACATACCATACAATTGACCCATTTCAAGCATACAATTACGTGATTTTTCTTCATTCTCAGAGTTGTACAACCATCCCCACAGTCAATTTTAGAACATTTTCATGGCATCAAAAAGAAACTTCATACCTATGAACAGTCACTCTCATTTTCCTCCATATCCTCAGCCCTAGGCAACCACTGATCTACTTTTCTACCTATAGAATTGCCTATTTCACATATTTCATATAAATGGAATCATACAATATGTGGGCTCCTGTAACTGGCTTCTGTCACTCAGCATGGTATTTTCAAGGTTCATCACTGTTGTAGCATGTGTCAGTACTTCATTTTTTTGTATTGCCAAATAACATTCTATTGTATGTATATACCATATTTTATTTATCTATTCATCAATTGATGAATATTTGGGTTTCTTTTACTTTTTGCCAATTATAAGTAATGCTGCTATGAACACTCATGTTCAAGTTTTTGTGTGGATATAGGTTTTCATTTCCCTTGGGTATATACACACAAATGGAATTTCTGGATCATGGAAACTCTATGTCTAACCTTTTGAGGACTTGTCAGGCTGAAAGCACCTGCACCATATTACATTCCCATGAAGGTTCCAAATTCTCCACATTTTCCCCAGCACTCACTAGCCATCCTCCTGAGTGTGAAGTAGTAGCTCCTTGTGGGTTTTGATAAGCATTTACCTTATAGCTAATTATGCTGAGTATCTTTTCATGTATTTATTGACCATTTATATATCTTCTATGGAGAAATGTCTATTCATATTCTTTGCCCATGTTTTAATTGAGTTACTTGTCTCTTTTGAGTGGTAAGAGGTCTTTGAGAGTAAGAGTTTCTTGTCAGATATATAATTTGCAAAAATTTTCTCCCATTCTATGGATTGTCTTTTCACTTTCTTCATGGCATTCTTGGAAGCACAAAAGTTTTCAGTTTTGAAGATGATCAGTTTATTCACTTTTTGTTGTTGTTGCTTATATTTTTGGGGTCATTTCTAAGAAGCAATTACCTGATCCAAGGTTATGAAGATTTACACCTATGTTTTCTTTTAAGTGTTGTATAGTTTTAGCTCTTACATTTAGATCTTTGATCCTTTTTGACTTTATTTTTGTAGATGGTGTGTATACACTCTTGCATGTAGATATTCGGTTGTCCCAGCACGTTTATTGAACAACTATTCTTTCCCCATTGAATCGTCTTGGCACCCTTGTCCAAAATCAACTGACCATAAATGTAAGGGTTGCTCAGTATTTTCTAAGAATGATTTTATAATAGCCATGCAAAAGATCACATGTCATATTATACATGGTATGTGATCAATGATTACTTATCAGATTGAAGAAATGATAGACACTCTCCCATTTTGAAAGATAAATTCTCAGTAAGTGGCTCATTAATCACAATTTATTTAATTTATACCTCAGTTCAGACAAAATTATCATCAGCCATATGTTCAGGACCTGAGCCCAGAGAGTGTTTGATGAACCAGTTTCATCTGATGTGACTTTAGGAGATTCTTCCCAGATAGTTTGCTAATGTCTTATATTTTGGTTTTCTGTTATTGAGGGGAATGACTTGCAGGTTGTTTCTGATGATTTTGGACAGACTCTCGGTGATCACCTTCACCAAGGAAAGCCAGATGCTCCAGCTAAGGAGAAACTGCCCCTTGGCCTGCTCTCCCCATGGCATCCAGCTACCGTTTTACATTTCCATACTCTGCCCTCCTGCCCAGCTCCATTTCCAAAATAGCAAGGAGCTTTGGCAAGAAGTCATTGCTTGCAATTCATCAGCAAGCTTTGGACACAGCTGTTTTCCATCTTTTGGTAAAGTCAGCAATTTGGCTTGTCTTCTGGGTGGAATGAAAATTTTGTGAAGGGTGTCAAAAAGACATACTCGAGGGACACTCAAATGTCTCTTAATTTACTGCTACAGAATTCACTGTGGAAAAAATACAGATGAGCATTTTGTATGCAACCCTCAAAACTAGCCCTAGTGTTGATCTCTATATCAGATATACATATCTATCGATAGATCTGTATGTATCTATGTGTATAATACAGATGAGCCTCTACGGTCTTTAGAATCCCCTGTCCCAAGTCCCTGGGGTGGAGGGAACTTGTTAAAATACATATTCCTGGCCTTTACTGAATCAGAAGTTCTGGGGGAATGAATGTAGGATCCACAGTTTAATAGACACCCCAGGTGAGTCTCATGCACACTAAAATTTGAGAACTGTTTACTTGGGAGTTTTTCCTGGATGGGAATACTTGCTAATACCACAAGGTTTGAAACATATAGAACCCGTGTTAAACTTCAATTGCTTCTCCTGCAGAATAAGAGTAATTCTCCCAGCTCCCAGGCTTGCGAGGGGTGGTGTGGAGCAGACATGCAGATGGAGCCCAAGGTCTAGGACAATGCAGCCTTCACAACACTGTCCCCCGAGTCTGGGGCACTTGATGCCCAGTAGGGCTGCCAGATAAAATTCAGAATGCCCAGTTAAACCTGAATCTCAGAAAAACAACAATAATTTTTTATTATAAGTGTGGCAGCAGTGCTGAGGGCAGTTTCTGGGGTCTTGGGGATGGTGGGACAAACTCTATGGCTGGATTTGGAAAGTTGTCCCTCAGTGGCCTCCATGCCCAAGCTCCAGCCTTCCCAGAAACTCTATGAGCTTCCTAGATCACTTAATAAATCCCTTTTTAACTTTAATTCTGCAGTCAATGTCTGTTGCATGCAGCTAAGAACTCTGACTGATACAGCACCTGTAACTCCCTACTCAACAACTTGCCATCTGTCTTCTGTTCCCACCACTTCCCTGAGCTCTCCCTGAAGTGATCAGTAGACTTAACTGCACAGCCTCTTGCGTTTTCTTGCTTCTGTATCCTCTTCTTGGGGAGGAGAGTGTAGAGGACACAGTCCACCCATGACTGCCTGCTTGGAGGGTGCACGGGGAATTAAGACCTGGCTCAATGTGCCACCGTTAGTGCCTCCCACTGGCCAAACCCAACCAGAAGCCAGCGGGCAAGGGAGCCTGTTGACAGGTGCATTCGGGTCAGTCTCCCGGGACACAGAGCAGGGTAGAGAGAAGGGGAGTGTGAGTCTGGAGGGGCAGAAGAAGTGTATCCAGCAAGCAGGGTATACATGCTGTCTTAGGTTTGGTTCCCTAGAAACAGAGCCTGAGATGGGGATTTTGCACAAGTGACTCCTGGGGACACTTCTGGGAGGAGCCCCATGTAAGGGAAAGAGAGAAAGAAGCAGGAGGGGGCAGGAGAAGGAGCTGGGCAAACTACATCCTGAAAGATGTAGTTTCAGGATTGGTCTAGCTTCAGCCTGATCCATAGGTTGCTTTGGAGAGAGGTACAGAAATTAGAGGCAAAGGGGTGAGGCTGTTTTACCCACTCCCCCCGATGCTCCCCTGCCACACATACTTTTAGTTGGTCATTGGCCATGGACCATAACTGATGTCACCGGCCAGGCCAGGCTTCTCCTGGTGAGGGGGTTCCCTTCAGCCAAGGGCAAACCTCAGGAGGAGGGGCAGGGTTGAGCCATTAGCTGCTGCTGGGGGATGGGTGCAGGGTTGGGTGCATGGATCTGGGTGGGCACCAATGGCATCTGACCAATGTCAGGTGTACGGGAAGAAAAAAATAATTTCCCTTCTACTCTTAGTTCTTAGCTGGGAAGGGCCCTGTAACAAAAGACAGATTAATAAGACAAACATAAACAAGTTTATTTACATGTGTATTTCACAGATACATGAGAGATATCTAGAGAACGAATAAATCTCAAAGAAGTGGCTTAGAATTCCAGCTTATACAGCATCTTCAACAAACAACAGTGAATTTTTAGAGAACTGATAAGAAAGGCACAGGACTTGGAGTGTCCAGGGATGGCAAATTGTGGGAAGGCAAATAAATAGTATGAATAGACACAGCCTGGTGAGTAAAGCTTGTCAATGCGCATTCCTCTGGTGCCCCCTCCAGGAGATAAGGGTCTAAAGTTGTCTTTGGTGATCAGTCTTTCTTCCGTGGTAGAGAGGGAGTAGCCCTGGCCTCTTGTGTGTAGCCACCTGTGAAAAGTAAATTTACGCCCTACTTTTAGGCAAATGCGGGGGAGTGTGGAGGCAGAGAACTTTCTTGTATCTGCTACTCTGTTGCCTTCAGCTCAAAATAATCCTTACACCAAAGTGGCATATTTTGATCTCCTACACAGAGCATACCTCTGGGTGATGAAGTAAAAAAATAGTTTTCCTTTGTGTTTTTCCATGTTTTAAAAGTTTTCTAAGATTGAGTCTATTTTTTTGGAACTAGAAAAATACTAGTTAAATTAAATCTGTGCAGCAAAAGTACCTGGTTTGTTGCAAGCAAAAGTAACAATAAATGACCCCATATTCCGGACCCCTGGGGTGACCTCTTAACCATGCTGGGCAGGTGATCCCTGCTCACTGTCTGGCAATGCCAGTCCCCAAGCTGGCTCTGCTTGTCCTCAGAGCTTTGCTAATTTATCAGACTTGGTGGGCCAGTGGTTTAGCACTTGGCTGACTGTGTGACTCATGGGTCAACAATGTAACTAATGTGACTAATGGACAGGGCGCAGCGGGGAACTTGGCAGCTGGTGCTGGGCCATCGATAATCAGTACAACGTGTGTGCCAGGCACCGTTAGAACCTTCATCTATGTGGTCTTTTTAGCCCCATAAAGGTAGAATCGTTATTCCCATTTAATAGATGAGGAAGTCCCTGCGTCGCGGGTTAAGAAACCAGAGCTGCAATTTTTGTTTAGCCACCAATGAAAAGTGAAAACTCTGGGCCAAATGATGGATTTTAAGACGGTGTTTCTAGGAGCCCCAAGGCTCAGCAAAGATGCCGGGGAAAGGAGGGCTGCTGAGAGGGAAGCGCTGGCCATTGCACCTGGCCACAGCGGCTCCGCCTGGGTCTGTGTTCCACTTTGGCAGGGTGTGTCTACAGCTGTGCGGCCACACGGAGCCTGCAGGGCTCACAGGGGCCCAGTGCTCAGGGTCTAGTGCTCTGCAGGCACAATCTTGAAATCCTTAATAATTTTATCTTTGACTTGGTGTTTTGTAAGTAAATCCAGTGGACAGTGGAGCATGTGCTGGAACTTGGAGCTCTGACTCATGTTCGGCCCCACTTGCTGTTGCCTCCCTGGGATGTGTCCTCTGCTGCCTGCTCTAGACCCTGTGCCTGGGCCTCCCCCTCCTTCCCTCCTCCCCTGCTTCTCTCCTCCTGGGACGAGGGAGAAGGGTGCTGTGTTTCCCTTCCTTCCACCCCTGCAGGGACCTGGCTGTGGGTGTGGGGAGGATTAGGGTCAGGTGTACACCTTAAAGTGCCTCAGGGTGGGACAAGGGGGTGGCCACCTCCAGTTAGGCTGGCAGCACATGGTGCATTCAGTGGGTGGTTCAGAAGGGGCCTCCCCTCCCCTTCAACCCAGGCCGGGGTCGTGACACACATAGGAAATGGCAACATCTGTGTGGCACACTGGCAAACGGCAAAGGTAGCGCCGGCTAGCCTTGGATCCCACTCAGTAGCCCCGGGGGCTGAAGCAGCCCTACCCTAGCTCAGGGAAGTGGGATCTCTCCCTCAGTCTTGTGCTTTAAAGGCCCCTGCCCCTCCTACCTCAACAGCCCCACCCTTCCCGACAGGGCCTGAGTTATCCAGGGGACAAAGGGACGTACCTACCAAAGCCCCAGCCCTCCTTCAGGACTAATTGCTTTTCTACCCCCCAATTCATCACAGACGAATATATGGTCCTGCTGTGTGTGACTAATACCCAGCTCACACCCCTTGTGACTCACCACATGAGCTTGACAGCACCCAAAGTAGTCTATGCCCTGTTTAATCAGAGAAGTTCAATCAGACAAGTTTGCTCTTGGATGTTCTGGCAATGTCAAGTTGCTATAGAAATTTCTAAATGCTTGCACTCAGTTTTTCATACTTATCCCACAGCAGACCAGTGACAACAGTTTGGTCCCTGGGCCACGTTGAGTAGCTCTGTTCTAGACTCTTCTACAGGTGCTGGGACTCTAGAATGCAATCTAAATCCCACCAAATCCGAATCACACTAATCCTGCTTCCGGGGTCTTCATAGGTCTCTTCTCCTGACCCGTGCTGCAGGCGTGCACTCCCCTGGGCCCATGCTGTTTGCAGGGAGGACAGGGGCAGAGATGAGATGTGTGTGCTGGGGTGTCCATACACATGCGTTTCAGGCCCCTTTGGGGCAGGATGGAGGGGAAGGGGATGAGAAGAGAAAGGAACAGGCTGCGGCTGGCAGAGGAAGGGGGCCACAGAGACTTGGGGCAAACCCCTGTGAAGGAATCTCACCTAGAATCCACCCACGGCACCCCAGTATGCTGAAGCCTGCCAGTCAGGAAGCCCTGGACCATGCATTTCTACTGTGACTTCTGGTGTTTTGAATTCTGATTTCTATCCCACGGTCACAGCGAGAGCCCTTTAGCATCTGGCAGAGCAGATGGGCGACGTGTGGCTTGGTGTCCCATGGACGGCTGCCTCCTCGGCTGGGAGCTGCAGCGTCATCAGCCCTGCTCCGTCAACCACTCCTCCAGCGCCCAGTAGCTCGAGTGCACTGTGCTTCTGACGCCTGCCTCATGGCAAGTCCTTTCCCGACACCCAGGAAAAGGATTTTGTTTATCTTCCTTAAGTTTGATTAAAAGCAAGCCCAGGCGAACACCCCAAAGGAAAGAGAAACAAATGACAATTTTTTAAAAAGCTACACAATTTGCCAATAGACATATAAATAATATAATATTTCTAGTAAATCAAAAAGCATAAATCCAAGCAATGAGATACTTTATTTTGCCTGCTAAATTGGCAGAGATGAGAAAGAAGAATATTCAGTATTTGTGAGGTTTAGGGAATATTGCTGTTTTGTCTACTGGTGGCAGAAGGGCAATAAGGAGAAAGATTTATAGAGGTAAGTTTGGGAATATCTTGTAAAAGACTGGAAAATATGATATCCTTTGAAATCTAGAAGACATTGTTCCATAGTTTTCTTTCATTGGTTGCTGATGAAAAGTTGTCAGTCTCAATCTTGACTTTTTTCCTCTTCTGGGGCTGTTCTTGTTGTCACTGATATTCTGAAATTTCACTAGGATAATTATCTTGCCAAGTATTTGGTAGACTATTTCAAGTTTGGGTTTCACATCTTTCTTCAGTTCTGAGAAATCCTTTTGTATTATTTCTGGGAATATTGCTTCCCCTCAATCTTCTCTAGCCTCTCCTTCTAAAACTGTTGTTAGATCAAAGTTTAATTTCTAGATTTCTATCCTATGTTTCCTAATATGTTTTCCACACACTCACTGTTTTGTGCTACTTTCCAGGAGAATTCCTTAGCTTGCCCTTTCAGCTCACTACATTGCTCTTCAACTATGTCTATCCCCCTATTTAGCTTCTCTAATGAGATTTTTTTTTCCTCTCTCTCATCTCAACAGTGAAGATTATTATTTGAACATTTCTGAACCTTTTTGAGTCGCTCATGTCCTCAGTTTGTGGTTATAATATCTTCCTTCATTTTTCTGAGCAGACTGGTTACACTTCTCTAAAATTCTCTTCTGTATACCATACTAACTCCATTTCCTTTGGGTCTCTAACAGAGAGTTAGTTGTTTCTCTTTAATAGTGTTGGCCTTCCCCAAATGTTTGCTTGTTCTTGTACTAATTTTTGTAACTGAAATTTCCTACTTGAATGTTGTCTGCACCTATCTGAGAAGCCCCAGAGGCAGGGACTACTATTGACCTGACTCTTGGCACTGTTTTCAGAAAGCCAGGGTTTCCTCTTTTTCTCAGGTGTCTCCAGCCTCTGAGACACACCCCTTCACAGACTCCTGCATCGTTGCCGTGTGGCCTCAGCTGGTTGAGAGGTGGAACGACCGAGCCATGTGGCAGCTCCTGGCCTCCCTGTGGCTACAGCAGAGCCTCTGCCTGCTTCTTGCCTCCCACTTGGCACTCCCCTTCCTGCGTCATCTTTTCTCTTTCCAATGAGATATTTTCATCCTTCATTAATTCCTCCCATTGTGTTTAAGTGAGGCTATTTAAACCTCTATCAGTTCTTGGCATTTGCTCTGTGAGGCACACATGTTCAGTCCTATACTTTGAGGTGGAATAATGCAAAACTCTCTGTATAACCTTCAAGCTAGTAATCCCACTTCTAGGAATTTATCCCCAGGAAGTAACTAAAAATAAAACTTTAACCACAAGGAGTTTCATCACAGTAACAGTTATCATGAAAAGGTGGAAACAAGTATCCAATCAGATGGGATTAGTTAAATAAACGGTGACATATCCATACACAGCAGACGTGTGTGAAAAACAATATGGCAGAATATTTGATGGCATGAAAACATGTCATCAGGTTATCACTAAGTGAAAATTTCAGGTTATAAAATTACTTTAAAATCTAACTTTTGGAAAAAGTACACATGTTCTCGTAGAAAAGCATAGCTATGGACGTTGGGATTTCTGGTAACTTTTGTTCTTTCTTTTTGACTATCTTTTTGTCCACAATCTTGGGATTGTTTGCAAAAACTGCCATGTACCAGCCTGTGGTGCCATTCTCCACTTACCTTCCCCAGGTGTGCTGGAAGATGGACTATCCTCCAATGGTGTGCCCCGATCTACAGCCCCAGGTGGAATATCCAACCCAGAGAAGAAGACAAACTGTGGGACTCAGTGCCCAAATCCCCAGAACTTCAGCTCAGGCCCTCTGACCCAGAAACAGAATGGCCTTCGGACCACAGAGGTAAGTTCCCAGCCACAGAATTGCCTAGGGATTAGAGAATTGGGGGCAGGAGGGGGATTGCTTCAGGGTTGAGCCACCCAGAGGCTGTGTCCCAGGCAGGATGACTCAGCTTGGCAATGGAAATTCTCCACCCTGCTATATAAAATTGCTGCAAACCCCACCCCAACCCCAGCCTTTCCCCTGCCTGAGGGTTGCTGTTTTTTGTTCACTCTGGGGAAACAGGTCCTTGATATTTGCACTCTAAAGGAAGTGTGTTTGCTTAAGTACAGCTTTGTTGAAGGATCTCCTTTTCCGTGGCAGCTCTTACTGTCTTGATGTGAGGATTGTGCTGTTTAGAGGAACCAGGCTTAGGCCAGAGAGCTGGCCACTCGCAGGGGTGGCCGAGTGGGGAGTAGGCAAAGGAAGGAGAGAGACCAGAGTGGTAGGAGACAAGCCTGGCATTTTGTCTCAGACCCTCCAACCAGGTGGGCACTGGAAGGGTCCCCAAGGGTGGCTCTCATAGCAGAATGTGGTGACAGCATCATCCAAGACTATTTGTTGGAGAGGGGGCAGGGCAGTGGAGTTCCTGTACCTGGCTGGCAATCTTTCTGGTCCTTTCTTTTCTCCTAGAGCTATTGTGGAAGTGTTCATCCTGCTGCCCTTGGCTTCTCCCATGGGTGTAGGAAGGCACAGACCAGAATGAATGCTCTCAGTAGGCCGGGCTCTCGGGTCTGCAATCTCTTTCTCCTGCTCAGATCCTCCCTCCAACTTCCTCACCCTCCCCAAGCTCCACCTGCTTCCTTGTCTGAGCTCCAAACCGGTTTTCTCCCATCTCCTCTGTCAAAACTTGCTGGTCCTGTCTATCCCTTCAGGCCAATGCCATGTGTTTCCTGAGGGTAAAACTCATTATCTAATGATGGAATTCTTGCTCACATCAATGAGTTGCGTTTCTAAGCTTTGGCCAGAAAACCTATTGCAAATTCAGCTCTAAAGCTCATAACTAAGGACTTTACAGAAATCACTTAATCTCTCAGAATCTCAGGTTCCTTATCCACACAATGGCCATAATACCAACATGAGTGAACAGATGGGCCTGCTCCCTGAGGCGTACTTAAGAATGGCAGGAAGGATTTACAGGGGAGAGTTAGGCACACGGCCTCCACAACCACTTAAATGAGACACTAGCAGCGGCTAGTGTAAGAGGTGGGTAGACAGGAGGCTAATGGTGACCTTCCTGCGTTGTGGGTCCTGTGTTGTCTACTCATTGCCGTCTTCCAGGGCCATCTGGGTCTCACGGAACTGTGTGTAGAGCTTGGTGACTGCTCTAGTGCAGGCCCTGACACTTGTCCTCTAGTCTCCTCCCCACACATGTGCCCTGTGTGTTGAGCCAGGATGGGCCTCGGTAGGGAGGAGGCAGCTTTCCTGGTGGATGGCGTGATCCACACACGTTACCTCATTTCCTGCCACTGTCATTTATCACTTTAAAATTGTGTTTCGCAGCTGAAAAGGTGCTTTTGGGTTTGCTGGCTCAGTAAGTCCTTCCTAGAGCATTGTGAAGTAAGCATCACCCCCATTTTGTGCACAAGGAAACTGAGGCTCATTTGGTTGTGTGACATGAATAAGGCCACATATGTGTTGGAGATAATTGTCAGTAAATTTAAATTGTAAAAGGTTGCTGTCAGAAAGGTGGAGCATGAGATCCTAAAGTACTTGTTTTAGAAGAATTATGTATTAGTCAACTATTGCCTCAACAGTGCTGCATAACAAAGCACATCAACATTCTGTGGCTTAAAACAACCACTGTTTTCCCTTCTCACGGTGAGCTGCAACTCAAATAGGCCAGGCCTGATTTTGGCTCCGGGCTCGGTTTATTTCATGTGCATTATTCTGGGAATCGGGCAGAGAGAGCAGCAGCTCTCATAGGTATATTCTTCTCATGACTATGGCAGAAACTACAGAGGGCAAAGCCAGACTGCTTGAACACAGTTCATGACTCTACTCACACCATACCCACTAACGTCCTGTTGGTCAAAGCAAGTCAAATGAACAAGCCCAACATTAAGCAAAGAGGCACACTCCATCCAAAGTAGAGAGACAGCAAAAAATTAGGAGCAATAGTGCAGTCTACAACAAATAACACGCATACAGAAAAAGGCAGAAGTCACAAGTTCAATGAATTTTAATGAGCTGACACACCCACAGAACCATCGTGCAGGTGAAAATGTAGAACGTTATCACTCGCCCAGAAGTCCCCTATGCACTCTTCCCAGCCACCATCCATCCTCTACAATGTAACCACGCTTCTGACTGCTAGCATTGTAGATCAGTTTGGTTTATTCTTGGGACTTTTATAAATGGAATAACACAGTGTGTGCCTTTTTGTGTGTGGCTTGTTTTGCTCGGCATTATCCTTGTGAAAATCATCCATGTTGTTGTGAGTTGGGATAATTTTATCATTTTCATTGTTATGTATTTTTCATTATATGAATTCACCACAATTTAACCATTTTACTGGATGAGTATTTGGGCTGTTTCCAGTTTGGAGCTATCGTGAACAATATAGCTGTTAACATTCTTGTGTGTGCCCTTTGGCAGACATTCCCTTCTTTTGAGCATATACCTAGGAGTAGAGTTGCTGGGTCATAGGAAAGGAATATATTTGACTCTAGATATTGACAAATAGTTTTCTAAAGTGGTTACACCACTTTACACTCTAACCAGCAGTGGATGAGTCCCAGCTATGGAAGACAAGAATTTAAAATCAGTAAGTTGTGCTTAGCGTGTCTTCCTGAGACCTGTAATAGTAATAATTGTGTGTTCTAGGTACAACATAGCACACTAAATGCTTTGTTATATTATCTCACTTAATCCTCACAATACCTCTAAAATGTTGATATTGTGGTCTCCAGGTTAGAGAAGAGAATTGAGACTCAAACAGAGCTAAGGAAAGCATGCCCCCACACCGCACACACAATCTGGGAGCTCCTGGGACAGCTGAAGTGGGGACAGGCAAAGCCAGCCTCCACAGGGCTCCAGCAGCTGCAGAAACTGTGTCACAGGGAAATGACGACCATACCTCTGACCAACACGGCTCCACTGAGTGGATGATCACATCCATAAGCAGTCCAGGCAGCTTTTGTTTTTGCAGTTCAATGAACCAAAATAAGACCAAGGAGCAGATAACTTCAGTTTTCAGTGTTCAGACAATTGCTGAAGTTTATCAGTGGTCTTTAAATCCTGAGACCTCAACAGCCATCAGACACCCTGAGTCCCTCAAAGGCCAAGGCAAAGGTTTTCCATCTAAAGGTGTCTAAGGTATAAGTTTACAAGGCAAGTTTCCCTCTGATTAAAGCTTCTGTAGCAGAGCTATCTCATACCGACACTCAGCAGCCTCTCATCTGCCTAGAATCTGCCAAAAGAAAATAATTTTCTTCCTATCCCCTCCTGGGCCTTTGATATACTGTCTCCTCCTAGTTTGTCTCTTATATTCTGGGCCAAAGCTCCGTATCCACTTGCCTCTTCTGGTCTTCCTTTGTACCCCCAAGATGGCCTAGTAGCATTTCACAGCAATCCCTTTGTGCATCATTCTTTGGCATTTTTCTAAGCTTTCCTTCTCCAGAAGACCCCATTTCGTGAAGCATGCATCCTCAGTCACATGCCTGCTGCAGTTTCCCATTCAGATTTACAAAACAAGTCTGTGTGTTTAAGGCAATCCTTAGGCCTGGAAAATTTCCTCATCAGTTCCTATAACTGCTCTTAAGATTCATTCATCAAGTGTTCACGGAGTGCTGTCGAGGTGCCAGGCACTGTGCTAGTGCCAGGGATCCAGGAGGGGAAGAAGCAGACATGGTTTTTGCTCTGAAGCCGCTGCCACTTGTAATGGGGGTGAGGGTGGAGAGTCAGATAATATAGAATAAATAAGCAAAGCACTTACTGTCTCCAAATGGTACTAGGAAGGAAAAAGAAAGTCTCTAGGGGGTAGAAACTACTCCATCTAACACAGATGCCGTCCCACAGTTCAAAGCGCTTTCTGGAGGGTGTGTGGGGAGCACCTAATGTCACTAATGACTGTGAGCAGCAACAGCTCATGTTCTGGGCCTTTCTCCACTTCATAGCTTCATAAACAAACTGTCTTCCTTTTTTTTCAATTCCCTCTGGCCCCTGCCTTATGCCTGGTGTTAATAGGTGCTAACTGGCAAAAAGATTGTGGCAAAGATGATCTTTCACAAATTGAAACTGACTGTCTCTGTGGGGAGCTCTTTCGCTTTCTTTATTGCATCTTGATTTCCTCGATCATTTGGGGCCTTATTGACTCTGCAGGGTCTGGCAGATCACTGGCTCAGTCTCCTCCGCCCAGCTCCTGGTCTGAGCTCCACAAGCAGCTCGAGAGGCAGATCTGTAGCTGCCTGTCTCCTGCTGCCCATCGTTGTTCAGGAACTCTGGGCTGCCTCCAAACATTCACCAAATGTGCCATGTCCTTGGGCTTAGGTCTCGTTTTTTTTTTTTCCCCTCCTAAACTACCTCCTCAAGTATTCAGCTAGAGTAGAAATGTGTGTGTAGATAGAGCTCTATGCAGACAAAAAGCTCCAAATATATGGCTGACCTCCCAAGGAGCCTTCATGCCTTCAGAAGCTGCATATTTTCGAGTTGCTTTATTATTCTTGGCAAAGTGACCAGACCGTGCTAAAGGAATCAGCCAATGGACTGATTCTCAGCTAAGGAGCTTCCTCCCTCTGCCCTTCCCCCACCCCCAGTGTCTGGCCCAGCCTAGGAGAGACGGGGCAGCCCCACTGAGATGGGAGACCCGATCAACAAAGCAGGATAGGACCAGCCCAGAATTTCTCCTGGACAACAATACCATGAGACATATCAGGGAAGAGTTTAGAAAGCAAATATGAGTCTCTCCTAGAAAAATAAAAACAAGACATTAAACAGAGGCAAAGAACAAAAGAAACCACTGGACAAAACTAAAGAGAGGGAAAGCTGTTAGAAGGGCACTTTGTTTACCTATTGGGTACAAGGAACACTCTTCTGGTGACAGACACACTAAAAGCTCCTAAACATTATACAACGTATCCATGTAACAAAAATTTGTACACTCTTAATATTTTGAAATAAAAGAAGAAGCACTTTGGTGCACTCACTAGCTCAAGACTGGGAGAAAGGAAGGTATTTAGCAGTACAGGGATACGCACCTATTTATTGTAGAGATTTGCAAGATACACTATTTGTCTAAAAGTCTGCGGGAAAACCAGTTCAGTTAAAAGGCTCTCAGGGCAGAGCCCTCCTTCTTCTTTACATTCTTCCCTTGACCCCTGAGCCCACTTCAGGGTTATGCACCTGACAGGTACTCGATAACTATGTGTTGATTGAATGAAACAGCCTCATACTTGGCTCAGATTAGAAAAGGTTTCCCATGGCTCGGACCCCACCCATCCTGGCTCTGCACCACCATCATAGGATGACTGTTTTCTCAGTTGCTTTTCTAAAGCAGGTTCTGCTGCCTTCCTAATGTTGATCTTCTATCTGAGATTCAAGTTGAAAAGCAACAATCCCTTTTGGCACTTGCTAAAACCCCTAGGCTGAGTGAGTCTACATGATAACTGGGCATAGGACAGTGGTCTGCACAGAATTTGCTCCAGGCTTGGAGGATTCTTGAGAGTTTTGCCTGAAGCATGGTCTGGCATTGCCTTCCCAGGCTAGCAGCTGGCCCTTGGAGGAGTTGCTAAGATCGAATGTTCCCTGACTGACCTCACATTGATGCCATAAAAATTCACAAAGCAGCAGCAAATAAATTCATGGAATTTTGGAACAACTAGAGGTTTGTTATTGTCCTTCTCCCTTTAGTGGGACCTGACTGAAAAGAAGTCAAATGAGTTGAGTTGCAGCTGACAAAGCTCTGGTCTTTAATCTTTGGGGAAGAAGGAGAGGAGGAAACCAACATTTTTGGAGTCCCTACTATGTTCCAGGCACACTATATATAACATTGTCTTTAACCCTCACAACTCCAAAAGGTAAGAGGCATTGTTCTCCACTTGGGAAAATAGAGGCTCAGAAACTAGGGATTTGGCCAACATGGCCCAGGAAGTAGTGATTTGGCTGTGTTAGAATTCAAACCCAGGTCTGTCTGCCTCCAAACCCCATGTTCTTCCTTCCCATTACTTGAAACACAATGGAGAATTTAGAGTGAGCTTCAGCAGAGTTGTGGGAGGCTGGATGTAGGACCTGGGGCCACCATCTTTAGTTTGACTCACCACCTGTATTGACATTGGCCTTGGGCAAATTGCATTAGCCTGAGTGATTTCAGCTGCCTTGTTGGGAAAGTGACCACAATAACATTCCCACTTGTCTCTCAGGGATGGTGCAAGGAACAATCAATCATGAACATGACTGACATCCTATAGGGAAGCCCTAGGACATTTAGGCAGGACAATGCAAACAATTTCTGTTCCCAGGGATTTCTCTCTCCTTTCTTTCTGTTCTTTAGACTTATCTTCACACATGTATTCATCATCAAATTATTTACTGAATGTCTGTTATGGGATAGGCTAGGTCTCTACCTTCTTGAAGTTTATAATCTGATGAGAAAGTAGAAAATAAGCAAACAAACAGATAAATGTATAGTTGAAACTGTAGTTAAAGGCCAGGAAGGAAAGAGTATAGGGAGAGAGACTAACAGGACCCCATGCTTATATATGATCAGAAAACCCCTGCAACGCTCCTTAAGAAATTATTAGCTGTGATTGCCTGTGGGGAAGGCAGAAAATCCAGGAGCCAGGAAGCAAGTGTTACTTTTCAATGTGGCCTTCTCTAGGAACTCTGCAAATTTCTTTTTATCATAATTATATTGCCTTTATAATTAAAAAATACTAATTATATGGAAAACTTGGTGTCTCATAAATCATTAATTCTTGCTTAATGTTTGCATTAGTGTCTCAGTAAGCCTTGCTTTTCTTTGTTTTCTGCAAAGAACTGTGAAAAGGTTCATACAATCCCATGTCAGGTACAAATATATTTGTGGAGTCCAACAAAGCCAAGAACATTTCTGTTTCCATTTGGGGGGAAAGTGAGAAAAGGCTAAACAAAATGTAGCTGCAATCTTGAATCCAGGTCTCTGTGGAGCAGCCAAGCTGTCCCCACCTCCACGGGGAACAGGCTGGATCATTGACTTCTGAACCCCAGGAGAAACAAGTCCATCCGGGTTAGAGACTGCCAAGAAATTATCACAGTCAATCTGGTTACCCTTGAGAAATGGCAAGCAATACATTACTTTTAATTAAGAGTCAGTACCAAGAGGACTAAAATCTATGATTCACAGGGTACTAAAACTGCAAAAATTAAAATGAGGCAAGGAAAGAATAGAAAAACTGTGAAACTAGGTGAGAAACAAGAGGTGGCCCATTAACAAGAGTCAATGGTGATAAAACTCACAAAACAAGAATATTAGAAGTAGAGGAAGGATTGAATTCACAGACAGCTGCATAAGAAAAAAGTGCCAAATAGGCTTCTCTCATCATCGGATTGGGAACCATAGGATTTTTTTTAAAGCTAGTAATTGCAATAGGGACACATTTTCTTTTCCTGTCATTAAAAAAAGGGAGTGGGGTGTTAAAAGGTCTTGCTAGCTGAAAATCACATCAGAGGGGAAAATATCTATGTTGTATAAAGTGTCACAGCCACTGAGGGACGAAATAGTGTAATTGTTCTTTGTATTTACATAGCTCTTTCCTCACAGGAGGGCAAAGAAACTAACTTCTCAGAACTTCTAGAGAAAATATCTGGCACTTCAGTTTTCTTTTTCACCTTCTTTTTCTCTCTCTCATTTGGGCTTGGAATCTAAGGTTTCCAAGTCATAACTAAATTGCAGCAACTTCCAACCTCCTGAATATTCTCACAGCTGTCAAAGGGGTGGGTGCCTTTTGGTTAATGTCTCAGATTCAAAAGCTTCTCTTTTATAAAATGTTTCCAAGAAAATGCATTGTTGTTCTAATTGTTTAATTTACATTGTCATTCTATTAATAAATTGTTTAATTTGCTAAATTTAATGCAATGTAATTATTTGAAAGTGGATTTGTTTACACTTTGGAATCGTCTGCGCCCATAACTGGAGTATAAAACTCTGGTTTGTTGCTGTATCCATAATCATCTCTTTCAGAGTTGTTGTTGATGCTATTTAGAAGGAGCAGTAGTCATAGTTTCAGTAGAATGAGGTTTTAGATTTCAGTTTTCTGTGTTTGACTGACATCATCTTTTGGCAAATAAAATTGATGCTAATAGCTGTAATTGGGGTGACTAATCATCCTGGTTTGCTGGGGCCTGAGGTGGTTTCTGGGATGTGAGACTTTTAGTTTCAAAATGTATCAGTCCTGGATAAACAGGGAGAAAAGTTGGTCACCTTATGAATGCTATGTGACATACTTAATTCTACCAAAAAAAAAAAAAAAAAAAACGAAAAAGCAGGCATTATTTTCCCATTTTTCGGTTAATGGAACTGAGACTCAAAGGTTAAAGCAACATGTCTTGTTACAGCTACCTGGTGGCAAAGGCTTGCTCTAAATCCAGGTCTGTCTGGCCCCAAAGCTTGTGCTCTGAAATTTCCATTGTGCAGGCTTGTGATACACAGGTTTAAGAAATTGCCACATTGTGACTGGGATTACAATCATATATATTCTATGACTGTTCCAGGAATTTTGTAGCGTTTGACTCTTTATTTAATGAGCTTGGAAATCCAACTACTGAATTTTTTCTTAGATTTTTAAGCTTAGAAATGCAGACTGGAATAGAGAACAGTATGTCATCTTTAATAACCTTTTGTGACATCTTGCCAACAATCTTTTCTGAAGAAAAGCATTTCTGCAGTCTGGAAAGTTTACATTTCTATTCTGGAAAGTTCCACCACTTCCCGCTACTTTGAGGGACGTGCTGCTGTCAACCTTGCTCCCGTCAAAGATGGCCTCTGTGTCTCTCTCCCCTGCCTCAGTCCTCGGAGCTTGTATGTAATAACGCCTAGGGTGGAAGTCAGATGGAACTGGCCTCACAGTGGCCACACTTTTCTTTAGGAAACAGAATCGTTGCTTTTTTTTTTCGTCTGTGTGTGTGTGAGATTAGCACGCATAAGGAAGTCCAATGTGAGGTGGGAAGATGAAGTAACTACTCTTAGGAAAAATTCCTTAAAGGACATGAGGAGTTGGTTGTGGATGGATAACCAGAGATATCTAGTTTGAAGGTTGTGAGACTCTGTGAGCTCTCTGCTTTGGGGAAAAAATAAACTCCTAAGAATCTTTGCCAGCCCTGGTGCCAGTTCAGGCATGGAAAATCTGAGTGTAAGACTGAACCCTAAGCAGTGTTGCTTACTGGTCATTAAAGCAAGAGTCCGCTGACAAATGCAGTGTGCTTATTCATTCATTCATCCATTTATTCCACCAAAGTTAAACTGAGAACCTACTCTGTCTCAGAACCGCTCTAGGCACTGGGAACCCAAGGAGGAAAACAATGAAATCCTAGTTCATGAAATCAATAGATGAGGCACAGAGTCAAAATTATCCTTGGACATTCCTCAAATCACCCACAAAGTATTATCTTAGAGCAGGTTCCCCAGAAGCAGAGCCTGAGATGAGGATTCTTGTAGAAGTATTGAAAATGTACTCTCAGGTGAAATCTGCACGGTAGTGGAGGAGGCAGGGCAGGGCAGGGCAGGGCAGGGGACCAAGTCCAGCAGATACATGAACTCAGCTGAACAGCTGCAGTCTGGCCTCGGCCTGATCCCACAGGGAGCTCTGGAGCACGCCTGGCATCATAGACTTATACTCCTTGAGGCAAAAGGGCCAGACTTTTGTTTCCCTAAAAATCAGTCATTGGCTGTGGGCCTCTCCAGGAATAGGGTGTAACCTATTGGCATCCCTGGCGGAGGTGGCTCCAATCAGATGAGGGCAGTTCTCCAAAGCAGGTTGCTGTGTGAGCAGTTAGCAGCCAACGTTCAGAGCCACTGACTCTGCTTGGCAAAGTCTGGGGCATATGGGGAGGGGCAACACCAGCAGCTACACTGGCACACAGGATTTATGTGACATACTAGAAACCTACAGAGCAATTGTTAACAAATACAGAAGAACAATTTATTTTTCTCCAGTGGTGCCAGAGGCCACCATTTCTGTGGGTGCACGACAGTGGAAGTAGTTGGCTTGTGTTCGGGCGTCAGGGTGTATGAAAAATACGCATCTCCCGACACCCAGCACGGGAAGATGCTCACACCGTAAGGGTTGCTCCTGCAGGACCTGAGACGGACTCTGTTTCCCGGAAGCAGACTGAGAGCTGTCACTATACCCGCTGTTTAGTAGGAAGGGCCCTTGGGGTCAACCCAGGGCAGCAGGAGAGGGCAGAGGGAGAAGCTGAGCCACGACCCTGCTGACAACTGCCACAGCCGCCCGCCCCAGGGGGCGCTCTGGAGCTAAACCGCTTGTGGGACCTGTTTGGGGCCTAAATGGTCGTGCCTTATGCCCCTCCATTTACCACCTCAGGAGCTCGGGTGAGGTGGCTCTCTGCAGCTGAGGCCACCCTTGAAGGGACAACTGGAGGCTGTTTGCTGACTGTTCTCCCTGCAGTGGGTATTGGCAGTCCAGCCACTGGTGGACACGAGCTCACCGTGTGCTCATTCCCAGCGCACAGTCCTTGAGTGGAAGGGGTGCGAGATTGCCCCTCACTAGCTAAAGTCGTTTTCTATTTGGGGAGGGCGGGGGTGGGGATTGGGCACATATGCTTTAATATTTAATATTAATTCTGGACCTTTATCGTTGGTTTATCTTTACTTAGAAGTGGATAGTCTTTCCTTTATTAAGTGGTTTTTTTTTTTTCCATTTTTGTTTAGTGACAGGCATTACCCTATTTAATCCTTAAAATAACCTTATAAGGTGGATAGTATTATTATTCCCCATTTTATAAATGAGCATTAGAGAGGTTAGAAAAAACTTGCCCATAGTGAAATTATATAGCCAGTATGTGAACCAAAGTCTGTCTGACTTCAAAGCTCAAACCTTAACTACTCTGCTAAAGCCAACTATGAAACCTTTCACATTACTCTTTGATGTACTTTCTTAGCTATTAATAATTAATTCATTCATTTGATAATGTTTTAAGCCAGGCTCTGTGTTGGGTTGGTATTAGAGATCCATCAGAGAAACCTCTGAAACAGAGCTTATGTGTATGTGTTCTTGTGGGTCATTCTTCCTGCCTGTGTGTGTGTGTGTGTGTGTGTGTACGCAACAACCTCAAAAGATTAATGCAAATTCAAGGACCTTTGGATATTTCCTAGTGACTCCATGCACTGTTTTGAACTTTCCAACAGGCTAAAAGAGATACTAAGAGAATGTCTGCAAAAGAAGTCACCATTAATGTTACAGACAGCATCCGACAGATGGACAAAAGTCGAAGAATCACAAAGAACTGTGTCAACTAGCAGAGTGTCCAAATAGCAAGTGGATGGACTTCTTTGTTGCCCTTCACAATCCTGGATCCAATCAAGGAAGCTTGACAAGAAAGCAGATGCCCCTTGCTCAACCTGAACGCTGCTGAGTGCCTTGAGAGACCGTCTTACCTGGCAGCAAACAGCTGCCTGAGTTGTGGGGACCTTCTGAGCCTCCTGTTTATCATGTAAATATATTGGCACAGAGCTCACGTTTGCTAATGAACTGCAGACATGCAGTTCAGTTTGCCTCTTTGCAACTCCTATGACAGGGTCTGGTGTAAAAGAGCTAATGCTACAGATCAGTTTATGAGGTGGAGAAAAGCAGGAGGAGTGGGTCTCCTGGGTGAAAGATCCGCACCTTAGCACTAAGCTCTCCTGGCCACAAAAGTGTGTTCGGTTTCAGGCAAGCTTATTCTTTCCTTTTTTCTTTTTAAATACCACTATCCCAAAACTTACCATGTTCACTAAAAAGCTGGCTTTTACCCAACTCTAAATACAGATATACAAGAAGTCAAGAACAGGAAAACTTCCCGTTATCCTTGTTTTCTTAGATCTTGGTATGAGATCAGATCCAGTTCCTCATGCACTAACCCTGCCACACCCATGGCGTGTCTTTGGGAGGTCTCTGTGATGCAGTCACCCCTGCTCCTTATCTGCCTGGAAAGTCCTCCAAGCTGGCACCATGTTGGCCTCCAGACCATAATGTCACCATCCTTGTGGCCAAACTAGGATATCCGTCAAGGCTCAGCCAGACATTGCAGTTTTTCATAGCTTTCCTGTTCCCTGTGCTTGTCTTCTTGAGCGTTCTCCCTCTCCACTTGGGCCATTTGCAATTGTCAGTCAAAGACTGGACACCGCTTGCGAGAGGGAGATAACCGGGAACGTGTGGCAGCGCGCAGCTTCCCCTTGGCCTGTCTGTACACAGCCTGAGGACTGTGTCATTTTGGCACCTGCAACAAAATCACTTTAGAAAGTCAGTACCCAGTTGATGTGTATTCACATTGACGTTGGATTGATGTGTACTGAATTAGAAATCAGGTAGCTGACACAGAAAAAGGATGTTTTAATAGAAATAATTTTCTAGCATTTTCTTTAAACATGTTCAACTGGAAGTATTTTCTTCCAAAATAATATAGCATGATTTTTAAAGGACTGTTAACATGCCTGGGGTTGGGAAAGGTAGGACTAAAGTTGTACCAAACTATACCAATAAACTCCATGTCTAGCAGAAATAGGCATCCTGATGGTGTGTGTTTATACAACATAGTCCAGAGAACTGACATGCAGGTTGAAAGTCAGATACATAACCTCCTTATCTGCTAGCTCAGTTATTCCTCCAACACAAGTGATTAGTGTCTTCTTTTTTTCCTTCCTTCCTTCCTTCCCTCTCTACCTCTTTCTTTCCCTCCTTCTTTCCTTCCCCCATTCCTTCCTTTCTTCCTTCCATGGGTAGATTGTATATTTATTCATTAAACTATAAATGCCCATCCTGTGCCAGGTACTATGCAGATGTTGAGGGGTTTGGAGTCTGGTCAGTCATCACTCTACATCCTGATCTAACAATGACTTTATAACTAGGAGACTGACTTAGACCCTAGGGGATAGCGTGTTTTGTGAATTGCTCTGCAGTGGAATCTAATTTTTATATTCATGGAAGGTTTATCTTAAACCGAGTGTTCTCCTAGTCACTGGATAAGCCTTTACCATACACATAACTACAGTTTTCCTAAACTTTTATCATTTTGTGATTCCTTTAGAAAGGGCTTTTGGGGAACTTAATGTTCTAAAAACTGTTTTTAATAATAATAAAATAAAATAAAAGCAAAACCTGTGACTCCTATGGCCCCACTGGCATTGCTTAGCAGGAGCCTCCAACTGCTAGTGGTTGGCAATGATCCTGCAAGTTCAAGGGCTCTTTCTCCCAGGGCATGTGCGTTCTTTAGTGCCAGATGTTCCTTTGCCAGGTACTGGGCCTGGCTTCTCTTTACAGCTTTGTTTCTGCATCAGTTCACTGCTGCATGTTGTTTGGAATTTATCACCTTGAAAAGGTGTCTCTGTTTTATATAGAAACAGTTTCCCACTTCTGGGGGAGAAGGAAGTGCCAAGGGCACAGGATCTGGCCCTCCCCGGAACAACCTGGATTTCACCGAGACAGTGACCAGAAGTTAAACCATGTTACTGAAAATTCATCTGGCAATTTTTTCATGTATGTATGAGACAGAAACTGAGTCTTACTATCCTATTAGGATAACACTTTTCATTGCAAAGTTTGTGTCAATAAAAGTCATTAATTTCAAACATACCTGGGTGGTTACAGAGAATTTTTACTGGAAACTTAAATTTGTGTGTAGAGCTGTTTAGACTCTTTTTTTTTCTTTTTTTTTTTTTTTTTAAAGAAGGCCTTTTACATAAGTGATACTGCCTTGAGAAGTAGGTAAGGAGAATGTGATTAGTCCCATTTACACTTGTGGAAGTATCTATATATAGTCCACTCAGCTAGTAAGTGTGGTACAGGGATTCAAGCGAGCGCATCCTGCCTGCAAGTCAGGTGCTTCCCCCGCACACACGTCTCCATGGCAGGATGGTCTGGCGTGCTGGGAGCCTAAGCCATTTGCAGGGGAATGTGATGGAGCCAGAGATTGGGCCGAGCTCAAGTCTTGGAGGGCAATTTGGGTAACTGGAGAAGACCACAGAGAAAATTGGACAGAGCTAGCAGAGATTGGAGAGGGCTGGTGAGCTCTCAGGGAATTTGGGGCTGGTCCAGGCTCACCTGTCCCTTCAGAGAGGGTGATCCTGACCTGGTGTGAGAGGGCAACTTCAGTGGAGGTCTGAGCACGCAGAGGGACTTTACAATTCAGAGGAGATGGAAGCCGCACCCTTTGGAATAACTGCTTAGACCTAAAGATGGGGAAAGACAGAGACCACCTCTGAGGCTGCTATGCCCTGAACACTCATGGATGTGGAAGTAAAGGACTGCACCCCTTCCCCTTTGCCTGCTGCCCACCTCCACAGTGCTCCCCATGCCCCGCCCCCAGGTCCCAAGCTCCCTGAACACACTCCTTCCTGCAGGCCCTGCCTAAGCCCGGCTAACCTTCATCTGTTTATGATCCTCACCAGCTCCACTTGCGGGCTGCCCACAGAAATGCATCCCATCCCTCCTTGTTCCTCTAGGCAGGGATTATAACACTGGCAGCTACTCCACTGAAACCAGATGGCAGACCTGCTTGGTTTGTCTGTCCTCGTGTTAACACTCAGGAATGTCACATAAAAAGTCAGCTCTGGCAGAGACTCCTAGTTTAGAACTCCAATAGCCACACTCCCCTTCTTCCTTAGCTGGGCACGTGTCCACTTGGAATAAAGATTACACTTTCCAGCCTCCCTTGAAGCTAGCAGAAATCAGGATGATTCTTAAATTTTTTGGGTTTTACAACTGAGTGCTTGGCTACAAGGGTAAGACAGGGTTGAAAAAGTTTTTTTGGGGGGGGTTAGTGCCAATCAAGAGAACCATTTTGGACCCATTAAGTATGAAATATCCAAGTGGAGGTGTCTAGTAGACAGCTGGACACATCTGTATAAATGTCGGGGGTTGGTCAGAGATGGAGAAAGGAATTTGGGAGTCGTCAACACACAGAAGGTATTTAATGGCACGGGAATCATTAATAATTTGTCCCAGGACTGTGCCAGGAGACACACCAACATTCAGGGAGTTAGTGGTGGAGGAAGAGTCAGCAGAGGATACTGAGAAGTGGTGAGAGAGTTAGGAAGAAAACTGGAGCTCGTGCACTGAAGCCAAGATAGAAAAATGTTTCAGGAAGGAGAAATGGTCAGTCGTGGTGAGTGCCGCCCACAGGCTAAATCATGTGAGAACAGAGATGTGACTACAACTAGCACCAAGAAGCTTACTGGTGACCTTGACAAGAGCAATTCCAGTGGAAGGGTGGTCACAGAGGTCATCTGGGTGGGCCCTAATTCAGTATGACTGTTGTCCTTAATTAGGACACACAGAGGGAAGACACAAGGAGAAAACAGGCATCTACAGGACAAGGAGAGAGGCCTCGGAAGAAACTCAGACTTCTAGCCTCCAGGACTGTGAGAAAATAAATTTCTGTTTTTTAAGCCAATCAGTTGATGGTGTTTTGTTATGGCAGCCCCTAACGAACTAATACAAGGCCCTAGAAAAATAACTTGCACATTTTTATAAAGCAGGTATTTGTGGAACAGTACTCAGACTTTTAGAACTTGTTTCGTGGGAGCCAGAATGACAGAGGACAAAAGAACACAGGACTGCAGCAGACACTACGCTGCATCTACCTTCCCCTCACCCCTTTAGTCACCCATCTGACCACCACAGCACCTCCTTGGCCTGGGGCTTTATCTTGCCACTCCCAGGGCAGGCGTGGCCAGGGCATTGGTGCTAGTGATGCTCATTCACCCCTCTCTCCATCCCAACACCTGTCAGTCAGTGACTGCTGGGAGCTCCCTGGATCTTGGGTGGGGTAATGCTCAGATATGTGCTTTCTACGAGCTCCTAGAGTTTTCCCAGCTATGTTGAGCTCCAGTTACCCAGCGAGTAGCTGGTTTATTTACTGGATGAGTCTCTGATTAATTTCTAGGGTTGATACCTTGCTGTCGTCGAAGGCTTCAGTAGGAAAGTATCCTTGTTCCTCTCTTTTTTATTATCATAGTCAAACATCATATTTTCCCAAACCTGGTTTTGTTTTTACCAGTAGACAGTCCTCCTCCTTCTCCCTAGCATGGGGTATCCATTCTGCTGCCCCCGATTTATAACTAACTGTTCTGTTTATGTATATTGTAACACAATTTTAAAAAAGACTTTAAGAACAATAAATAAATAAATACATGTTCTGTTTTCCTTCAGAGGGACTCTCTGATATATCCTAGATATAAGAAGTAACTTGGAAAGGAGCCCCAAAAGATATCTTAACAGAAGTCACAAACTATGTGCTTTCAAGGGACAGGTGAGTGATACAAATAAATTTTGTAGACCACTGGGAATAGTGGGACCTGGGATGAGAGGGAACATGCATGTCACACTTAAGGGCACTACAGCTTGGGGAAAAAAATAAGCGTGGCAGGACAAACAATTGCACCAAGATTTTGTGACCCATTCTATAGGTTCACAATTGGGCTTGTTCAGAGAACGTTTGCAGATTCCCAAGTGGTGATATTTGATAACTCTTATAATTGGTTTTGCCAAAGTGCTTTTGCTATTTGGACTTGTTCCACTCCTCTCCTTAAATGTGTGTGCCCGCCCCTGACTCATGTGCTCCTGTGAGGATCCCATAGCAAGCACAGGGAAGGAATGGATTCCAGGGAAAACAAGGGCACTACGCAGTGGGCCATTCAAGGGCCACGTCTCACTCTCCCCAGTGAAGAAAGCCATTTGCATTAGTTTGACAGGAAATACGAGACTTCATAATTAGTCGATGCTTAGAATGCCAGAAAAGTCTTCAGTTGTCAGTGAGCGGGGTCTGCTGGCCAGCTCCGTTTCATCACTTCACATTTCCTTCCCAGGCCTCTACCATCTCGCCTCTGATCCCACTACTCCAACTGCAGCTACTCTCTAGGTTCACCAATAATCTGCTTGCAAAATTCAATGACATCATGTAATTTCATATCCCGCCCCACCTCTCTGCATCTCTTTCTTGTCAATGTCCTTCACAAAATTTCTATCAACCTTTGCGTTTGGAGATGCTACTCTGCCTTTTGGTCACCCCCAACTTTCTGATTCTTCTGTTCATCAGTCTCCTCTGCAGGTTTCTCTTTCTCCATCTGCTCCTTAAATGTTGATATTCCTCAAGGTTCCCTTTTCAACTTTTCCTCTTTAGACTGTACCCAATTTTCCTGGACAAGTTCCTGTGATCCCATGGCCTCAACAGTTTATAGCCCAGATCCACTCTCTATCCCAAGCACCAAAACCATATTTCCAAATGACCACTGGAAACCTCCACCTGGACAACCTGCGTGGCAGGGATTTGCTACCAGTCTCCAAACCCATCCCCTTCCTTCCTGGGCCATATTTCCCAGCCTCACTTACAATGAGCTCCTCAACTATTTCATCAATATTTAACCCCTTAAATTACTTCAAATTGTTTCCACAATTGGAATTATTGATATTATGGTGTCCCAAGGGATCTTTATGCTTAATTCTCCTGGGAGTATGGAACTGTTAAAGGAACTGGCATGATCAGAGAGTGGATCTCCCAGGGTTTTTTTTAGCTCAGCAGAGAGCTAAGTCTAGGCACTTATGTCAGGGTGAACTTTGCAGTTTTAGTTTCTGAGCTAGGTGATCTCCAGGTGGAACTCCACTTTAAAAGGAAAAGCGGTAAATAATATTGCCCTTTCTGACCCAAATGTCCCTTTTCATAACATTGCCATGTGCCTAGAAGGTCACTGAAAATTGATTTGCCTTTTTAATTTTATTGCATTATCCAGAAAGTATCTCCTTCTGTTCTAATAGCTAAATCAGCCAGGAGATGGCCAGAGGAGCCAGGGTGGCAGGCAACCTGGAAAAACACAGGGAACACAGGCTTCCAGTGCAGGACACAAATCCTAACTTGACATCTTACAGCTGTGTGCCCTGGGGCGAGGCTCACTCCTGTCAATGGAAATAAATAACAGCATCTTTCTGAGGGTGTATTGTGAGGCTTAGGGGAGATAACAAATGCAGATAACTCGTGTCTGCCACGTGATCATAACTGTTGCCATGTGTCTAGACGCTTCACACACCATCTCTAATCAAGCACACAGTCCTGCCAGGTGAACACTTTGCAGATGAGGAAACAGACTGAAAGGTCCAAGGTCACACAGCTACTAAATGGCACAGTTGGGATTTGAACCCAGGTCTGCCTGTCTATAAAAACCCATGCTCTGTCCACAGCACCATGAGTAAGTGCTCAGTAAATGTTCCTTCCTTCCTGTCATGATGGATGGCAAGTAACCTCACAGCCCTTTTTATAGCATCAGTATCTCAGCACTTCCAAGCGCTGTCCGTGCCGATCCTGGATCAATTATGGCACTCTGTGAAATTTCACTTTGTTTCGTTTAACTTTTTTTCTTAGCAGCAACAAAGCAGTAGCAGTCTTTTGAGTTGTGCCACAATATTAAAATTCCTTTGAAGGTAACACTAATAAATTTGGGGGGGGGGTCTTTCTGTTAGGTCTGGAGCCCAGAGAGAGAGAGAGACACGAAGCCTCATGTGTAGCAAAATGCTATTTATTTTGAGCATCTGTGTACAGATGGGTGGAGGTGAAAAAGCGTCCACACTGAGGGAGGGGAAAGCCTTGGGTTTTATAGAGGGTTTCTTAGCGGGGAGTGAGTACCTGGGCCAGAACAGCCGTTGCAATAAAAAATTTTTTTTTAAACAACCAATTTCTGGGACTCCTGGGCCAGTCTCATCCTGTAGAGATAAGGGAGGAGGGTAGTTCTGTCCTTATCAGCGGGGATAGGGGATAGGAATGCCGCAGCTGTCTGTTAGATTTTACACCCTCCAGGGACTCTCCAGACTCCTGCGGCTATTGTTTCACTAACCTCAGTTTTCCATTAACCACATTCCACCCACCTGGAACAAACCTAACACTTTCTAAAATGCATTGCAAACCTAAACACTGTAGATCTATCATAGTAATCACTCCTCCTCTTTGTTCTAGAATAGGAAAGTGAAGGCCTGAGCTGGATGGGTCCCCCAGGAGAAAGGAAATATGAGTGAGTACAGAGGGTAGCACCGTGTCTTACACTCACTGGCCTCTCAGCCATTGCTGAGATGGAATAGAACTGTTTTCTAGTTTTTTAAAAAAGGAACAGGTGGAAAGAATTATGATTGCGTGGCACACTGGCAACATGGGTGCACATCGGAATCACCTGGGGAGCTTTAAAACCTATTGATGCTTGGGTCCCACCCCCAGAGAGTCTCGTCTTATTGGTCTGGGGTGGAATCTGGAATCACGAGGTTTAACCCCACCTCTCCACCACCTGAGGGTTCTAATGTGCAGCCAGGGTTGCGAATCACTGGCTTAGCAGATCACAGACAGAATTAGTGTCTTAAAAACTCCATGAGCAGGCCGGCAAGGTGGCTCATGCCTATAATCCTAGCACTTTAGGAGGGATTCGCTTGAGACCAGGAGTTGGAGACCAGCCTGGGCAACATAGTGAGACACCCCCGCCCCCGTCTCTACAAAAACAAATAAAAAAATTAGCAGGGCATTGTGTGTGCACCTGTACAAGTCTGAGCTACTTGGGAGGTTGAGGCAGAAGGATCACTTGAGCCCAGAAGATCCAGGCTGCAGTGAGCTGTGATCACACCACTGCATTCCAGCCTCAGCAACAGAACGCAAAAAACCTCCATGAGGGGATGTGAAATCAGACTCCCTAGGTTTGAGTGCCAGCTTCACCACTTACTAGCTTTGTGACCTTGGGTAAGTCATTTAACTTCTCCACGCTCCTGTTTGCCCATTTGTAAAAGGGGCTCACAGCGTCTCATGTTATCAGGAGGATTAAGTAAGGAAATACAGCTGAAACACTTAGCGCAGTCCCTAGCCTATGAAGATAAACACAAGATTGGTTTTTTGTTTTGTTTTGTTTTGTTTACTGTTGAACTCTGATCCAGTCCTGAAATTTCCAGGACATGGGCAAGGCCTGGTATATAAAATTCAGCTGTTATGAGTAAATGTACCAGAGGGCTGGCTCTTTATTTCAGCACTTTGCTCTCATGCACCACAACATGAACATTTTTTTTAAGATAAGCTCTTCTTGTCTAATACAAAATATACCCTGGGCACCCCTGTGATGAGGAAAGTAAACATCTTCAAGAAATGTTCCCAGAAAGCATGTGCTCTGCTCTGGGCAGAAGCACAGGCTCCGGACAATGCAGAAAAAGAAAACTCTTTAGTTGGTTTAGACTCCAAGGACTTTATGTTGTACCTTTAAACTTGACAGGCCTTTCATTTGCAGACTCTCTATTGAGTGGTTTTCCCCAAATTGGTAACTAGCAAGTGAGAAATGACTTTGGATATAAAGGAGTCTTGTGTGAGGAGTTGTAGGGCAATGGATTTGGGGCTTTCACATTTTTCTTTTGTACAGGTAAATCGTCTAGAACCTAGCTTCAAATGTGCAATGTTCTCCAGGCAGGTAGAATACCCAGGCCGGCAGTGTGACGAGGTCGGCAACACCTCCTGTAGATCCAGAAAAGACCCGAGTAAATATGTATATCCAAATACATCAGTTGAATGGGCACAGAAAATTAAATCCCTTTAAAGAACACATCCTTCTAAAACAGCTTTATCTGAGATCCTTGAGAGAAGAAGAACAGAGACTATTCACCCGCTAATTCTTGAGCAAAATCAAGGCTCATTTTTGAGACAAAGGAAATCTTCTGAGCAAAAAAGACAGAATGAAAGAGACCCTGGTGAGTCTACACTTCACACTGATGCCTTGATCACTCTCCCAGCACCAGCCCAGGTCTTGGGATTCAGACAGATCTGGCTCAGCTCCAAGCTGAGCTACTTGGACACACAGCTCGAGCACAGCTCATGGGACATGATCACAGTAACCTTTATTTTTGTCTCTAACTGTCCCTTTAGAATGTATTCTACAAGGGAAGTTTCCCCCTGCCATCTCCAGCATCCCTAGGATGTTTCTAGACACTCGTGGTTAACAGAAATCCCTACAGTTCCTGAAAGTCATAAACGTGGTCTCAATTCAGAAATGAGAATGGCAAGTCCTGGACATCAATCAGCATGTCAGTCTTCACCCAACAGTAAGAGTTCTCTCCTCCCCTGTCCCTGGGTAGGGCCTGTAGGAGCTGGACAACCTGCTGTCGGGAAGGAGGCGTGATTGCTCCTAATCCTTCTTTGCTCACCTCCTCTCTTTCCTCCAATTTGGAGTTTGCCACAGGATGAGAAAAAGGAAGCCAAGAGTTCTCACTTGACAGTTAAATGCTTGCTGCCAGTTCTCAGGGTCCTCTGATACTTAACATTCTTGTGTATTTGCTTCTGTGGTGTTTTGCCTGGATATTTTTTTGTATCCTCATAAACTCCCCCGCTGGACCTCTCTGGCCGTAACTCCTGTGACAGGGCAATATGGTGACTGTTCCCTGCTCTGCCCTGGGCTCCAGTGGTCCACCCCATACAGACTCCTCTGCTGAAGCCTGTCACCCTCCCAATCTGACCTCTGGGGCAGGAGTCCACATGGCTCCAGCCCAGCTCTCACTCCCCTAGGTGGCATCTACCCCTGTGTAGGGTGGGTGATCAGAATAGGCCTCTCTGCACAGGGGACATGTGAGCCAAGTCCCGAGTGATCAGAAGGAGCCAGTTATGCAAAGACTTGGGCAGAAAGGAGTCCAGGAACATGAAGGACAAGTGCGGAGGCTCTGAGTGTGGCTGGGGCAGAGGGAGAGAGGGGCCAGGGTGGGAGGAGAGATGGGAGAGTGAGACAGAGGCCAGATCAGGAGGGCTCCATGGGTCATGGCAGGGAATTAGGGTTTGTATTTTTAAAAGGTGCCTCTGGCTACTGTTTTTAGAAGTAGATGAATTGAGATACATTTTAGAGGTTAGTTTCTTGGTTTCTTGACCTGGAATTGGTTGAGAGAGCAGATGAGGAAATCAAAGATGACTCCTAGATTTTTGGTTCAAGCAATTGGCTGGTTGATGGAGTCACTTACTGAGAGAGAAGATGGGTGGAAGAAGAGGTTTGGGAAAGAAAATCCAGAGTTCTGGTTGGGCATTGGGTGTTTCATGCTTTAAACACTGGAGAGGAGATGTCCTTTGGTGACAGCAGCTGAGGCGGAAGTGATTACAGCGAGTGACATTGTTTATTCTTGTCTTCAAAGGAAGATTGTTTTCATTATGTTCATTTTTTCTATGTCAATGAAATATTATGTTCATTTTGAAGAAGATTTAGCTTTTCCCAACAGGAAATTACAGACTGGTAATGACCATGTTTTCTTGCTCCTCCTGGAATAATCAAAGCAAGAGAGACAATCTTTCTGATGGCACCACATGGTTAATTCTCAAGACAAAGTTGAAATTCAAGCCTCCCTCAATTTAGCTACTCCTCCCAGCCAGCTACTCCTCCTGACTAGCTACTCCTCCTGACTCTTCTGTTTTTATATTGCTATCACACCCTTTCTCTCCCATTCTTTTGACTTTATCTCTCTCTTCCTGATACCACTTCAATTTCCTAGCTCTATAAATTTGTCCTCATCAATGTGCTTTGCATCTGACACTCAATGACCCACTATATACATAACTGCTCAAAACAGGAACTCTGGAGTCACCCTTGACTGTCCCTTCCCCGTGTTATTAAATCCTATCTCATATACTTCCCAAATGCCTCTTACGTCCGTCTTTTCCTCTCACAACCACCACCTTAGCCCAGGCCACCAAATCGCTTAGATTTCTGTAGATGTCTTCTCACTTCTCTGCCTCCCTCTTTGCCTCTGATCCGGGCTCCACACTGCTGACAAAATTCTCTTTCTAAAAGGCAAATCCAATCATAGCACTTGCCTTGGTGGGGAACCTGCAGCCTCGAGGCTACAATGTGGCCCTCAGATCCCCAAGTGCAGTCCCTCAACTACATCCAAACTTCACAGAACAAATCCCTTTATTAAAAGGATTTGTTCTGTAAAATTTGGATTCAGTCAAAAGGCCGCACTTACAGAGCCAGAAGGCCACATGTGGCCCCGAGGCCACAGGTTCCCCACCCCTGTGTGAGATCAGGGTAATTGGGATGTCCGTCACGTCAAACATTTATGTTTTCTTTGTATTGGGAACATTACAATTCTTTTCTTCTAGCTATTTTAAAATATACAATAAATTATGTTAGCTATGATTCCCCTACTGTACCATCAAATACTAGAACTTATTCCTTCTATCTAACTATATTTGTGTACCCCTTAAAATTTAGGCTTTAACAAGACTGGTTTAGTTAATATTTGCATCAAAATGCATCTCCTTCCATCACCTTCAGTCAGTTTCTATACTGGGTCAGATCTTTTTGGATCTTCTCGTTGGGAAAATGGAGGATTGCCTAGTGTTTGAGGTTGCTTTATCTGTGGCAGTGATTTGATGAATGAGTGTGAAGGGTACATCTCTCATTTCCTCTCAGCCAGGATCCCGGGCTTCAGTCTCCCTCTGTGCAGTTCAGCCTTCCCTGCTGCACGGCGAATCTGCCAAAGGAGCGTCTGTGGTGTGCTGGGAGTATTGATCTTAGAGTCAAGGGACTGTGATAGAATTCCAGCTCTGCCACTTTCAATCCCTGCAACCTGGCTATGTCATTTAACCTGTCTGAGCCTCATTTGCCTAATCTGTAAAATGGAGACACTCAATCACTGTTAATTACATCTGAACCTTCCTTGCTCTAAATTTTCAGCGGCTCTCATTGCCTGGCTTGAGAACCAATTTCTCAGTCTGGCTGGGTTTCAAAACCCTCCCAGTCTCTGCAGCTCGAATCAGGTTGCACATACTTTGTGCCACAAATCAAGCTGCTTGCAACCCCTTTGAATGCCCATCACACTGTCTGCCTTAGGCACAAATCTCTACTCCAGCATTCTTCTCTGCACTGCTGTTGGATTATTATGCATCTTCCATGTTCTGTTCCATTGCTACCACATTCCTCCATGGAACTTTTCTTAATCCCTCAACAAAATGTAATCTCTCCCTCCACTGAACACCCCAGCTCTCTACACATAGTTTACCATAGTAATCTATTCATGTTACACAAGTTCTTGTGCTGATCTAGTGATTAGGATCTTTCACTTTATTGTAAGGACCTCAACTCTGTAGCGTTCTATATGCTCAACAAATATTTATTAAATTTAAATTACTCATGGGACATAAGGCATTAGCAAAATCCATCACCTAAATGCTTAATTAGAAATGCATTAATTCATTTGTTCATTTATCAAGCATTCACTGAGTGCTTTTTAAGTCCTGGGGGTATATAGAGAATTTTAGACAGAGTTCCAATCCTGAATGATCTCATAACATAATCAGATAGCTGAAATATAATGTGATAAATATGTAATAGAAAATCAGCAGGTAAATGAACATGAGTACAAATACTGTATGACTGACTACAGTGAAATGCCTTATCAGCTTCCGTTTAGTCTTTGTAAAATCCCACAATTTAGATACATAAACCTCTCCATGTCTGCTTAGGAAAGGGGAGCAGGGAGTTATGACTGGTTGAATGGCTATTAGGTGCCAAGCAGTGTATACACATTACATCATTGTCAGAGCTGTTGTGGGATATTGTTATAATCCCCACTTTATAGATGAGAAAACTTAGGTTAAGAGTCATCACATAACTTGCGTAAGGTCATGCAGTTAGAAGTTCTGAGCCGTTTTTAAGCCCAAGACTCTCTGATGTCAACTGGCCTGTGATATTGACGTTTTAGACAACAATCAGACAGCAACCTGAGGGCCTGTGGGGAGCCTGTATGTCGCCCAAGTGTCTGTTCTAGAAACTTGAGCTATTGATTTGGAGCTAAGGGAATTTGCCTCTTGATTTAGACATCAAAAGAACCAGGGATATTTGGTGTGAAGAGGGCAAGATTTAGAGGAATCATTGAACCAGGAAACATGGTGAGATATCACAGGTGACAACTCAGGAAAGAATTGCCATTTTGAAGTCTGAACACAAAATGTTCTCCCTTTGAAAACTCACCTCTTTTGAAGCATCTCCCAGGGGCCTGAGAAAGGATCCAAGGGCTGATCCTGGTCTAGGTTTTTATCTACTAACCTCAGCTTCCACTCGCCCATCTCGTCAGAGCGATGGAATGCAGGGAGACCGTAAGCGTAGGATGGCGACGTCTTGAGTACTGTCAGAAAGACTCCACACCAGAATTTTCCAGAATTTAGAAAAAGAAGCTACATTCTCAAGACTTTGTGGAAAGATTATGAAGACAGCATTCCGGAAATAAAATGTAACAATTCCTATAACAGATATTTTTGCCATAAATAAGATAGAAGCAAATTAAATTATAAATTTGAAAATGTTTTCAAATTTTTGTACAAAAAAGTGAGGTGGTAAAGAGCAGACTTTGTTATTTTTCTTTTCTTCTTCTTCTTCTTTTTTTTTTTTTTTCAGAGACAGGGTCTCACTCTGTTGTCTGGGCTAGAGTGCCATGGCAAGATCGTAGCTAACTGTAACCTTGAATTCCCGGGCTCGGGCCATCCTCCTGCCCTAGCCTCCCTAGTAACTAGGTCCACAGTCACGTGCCACTACTCCCTGTTAGTTTTTCATTTCATTTTATTTTTTTTAGAGACAGGGCTCTCTCTATGTTGCCCAGGCTGGTCAACAACTCCTAGCCTCAAGCAATCCTCCTGCCTTGGCCTCCCAGAGTGTTGGGATTATAGGTGTGAGCCACCATGCTTGGCCCAGACTTTGTTATTTTTCTATCTTTACCCAAAAACCTCTAAATTCCACTAAAGTTATATTTTACATTGCAGGGAGAGCAGAGCTGTGGCTAGGCAGGACTCATTCCAAGTTCAAATGGAAGAATGGTGAGGACTGTGCTTATTTCTGCAGCTGGTGCTAACATCATAGACTTAGGTGTTCAAGAAATGTAACAAATTTTTTTGAGTTCTATAAATCAAAATCTATTATAGTCTTCATTCTTCCAGGTGAAATAAACTTAATCTTAGACTATTTAGTGTTCCCACCTGGCCTAAAAGTTATTTTTACATACAAAGAATGCCAAAAGGCAGGGTGAGGGTGCATGTGAGAGAGCATTTGGACATCTGTCGTCATTGACCCATTTTGCCATTTATGCGGATAGATAACGTGCGCATCGCTCCTTCTGGACTTTGGTTTGGAGAAGCCTCATTCCGGTCTGCGAGGTCTTTTCCTACCCAGTGGTTTTCTTACACTCTTTTGTGTGCATAGGAAACGTTTTCTGGTTTCCAGGCCATGCTGGGTCCAGGAAAGCAACTCTGTGCTATAATAAGACCCTCTTTGCTTCTGTGCAGCTTGGGGTCCCATGACGTCATTCTGTTGTTCTGTGCTGTGCAGGGCTGCGGTAGCCTCTGGGGGCTGGTCAGGCCTCTCCCCAACTGCTGCTTTTCCTCTCTTCTGGGGACTCACTTGGGAAAGAGCCTCTAGTCCCCACATCATCTCACCCCAATCCTACAAATCTAAATGGGGGTTCTCTTGCCCCTCTTCCTCTTATGACTATACCTTTAAAACTCCAAAGCCAGGAAGATAGCGTGTGACCGAAGGGTAGGGGAACATACTAGAGAAAAGACTAGGTAGGTTTTGTCCCAAAATGGCACTCATAGTTTTCTGTTTTGCTGTTGAGTCTAAATGACCCTCTTACCCAAAAATGAACAAAAAGTGTGTTTGGCTTTTTTTTTTTAATTACAGAGACATAAATCAAAATGTTCCTAGCCCAATTCATTGAGCTTTTTATGACCTGTCATATTTCTGACATTTACAAATACTAATTTTCTCTCTGGGAAACCAGATGTTAACTTTTGAGTCACTGGGATGTTTATGCTGAGGATGAGGGAGGGAGGCAGTCTATCATATGGGGACACAAACTCAGTGGGGCGGGGGCACATTTTCCTTGTACTCTAAGACAGGATGAATGGCTGCAATCTCGCATACCTGGAATATCAGTTCTTTCTGGCCCCAGGCTCTGGCATGATGCCTCCCAAGCACAGGGAAGACAGCGGCCCCATGATCCTAATCTGGTAACAGACCCGGCTGCACAAGGAGGCAAAGGAGGTGACCCTATTTACATGATTTCATGGCAAGTTCAAGGCCCCACCTGCTCTAGACATCTTCCTCACCAGCCTGCTTTTGTTGGCTCTCCCCTTCCTCTGGGGAAACTTTGTTTCATCAGTGTTACTTCCTTGGTTTAGAAGACGTAAGTTCAAAGACCCTGCCTTGACTCCATGTAGACAGAAAGCCCTTCCAGATGCCTTCTGTCTCTTCTTGGCACCTGCAGCCTGAAGGGCAGTCTAAGGAGCTGGGATGTTTGCAGAGGGTTCTCCATCCATTCAGAAAGAATCTTCCCATCTCTCTTCTCTTCCCCATAGTAAGTCCTCTTCTGAGCCCTCATTGCCCAATGTCTGCATGTTGCAGAGCTGTCTCACCACAAGGGTCTTTGACTCTTCAATCCTAACACCTATAGAAGATCCTGAGACAGAAAGATGACACGTGAGAAATTTCAGTGCCTCCCTACCTCCGACGCTTCGTGCATGGCACAATTTTTCTTTTTTGTGACCAGCCTTCAACTCCATGCATCCAAAATTGGTAGAACCTATTAGCTAGTCCTTCCTTCTCAGTAAATTTTAGGTATAAGCTGGGGCATAATTTCCCCAGCTTTCAGAAATATCGGTGTTGAAATACAGTGCTGAAGATAATTTTCACTTTTTGTTGGGAAATGATTTCTGACTCACTCTAGTTTTAAGATGCACTCTCCAGGGAATACATAAAAAACAAAGTTCTTACAAATTCTCCATTTACTCATGAAGTAACCCAGAGAAGATAGTTTGAGTCTTTGGCTCAGCTTCCTACTCTGGGTTCAAGTTGGAGAGAACAATGTTGATTGCATTTCTAGCAGCAGAAAATAAAATTGGAAGTAAAGCTCTTTTGGTATGTGTCAAAGCAATTTTTTATCATCAACAATTGGGTTGTCACACATTAGTCTGTAACAATTTGTTCATTCTCCAACTTTGAAATTTAATATTAGTATACCGCAGAGATTCTCAACCTTAGCTGCACATTAGAATAATCTGGGGATCTTTAAAAAATATTTAAGCCATGGCCGGGCGCGGTGGCTCACGCCTGTAATCCTAGCACTCTGGGAGGCCGAGGCGGGTGGATCGCTCAAGGTCAGGAGTTCGAGACCAGCCTGAGTGAGACCCCGTCTCTACTAAAAATAGAAAGACATTATATGGACAACTAAAAATCTATATAGAAAAAATTAGCCGGGCATGGTGGCGCATGCCTGTAGTCCCAGCTACTCGGGAGGCTGAGGCAGTAGGATCGCTTAAGCCGAGGAGTCTGAGGTTGCTGTGAGCTAAGCTGACGCCACGGCACTCACTCTAGCCTGGGCAACAAAGTGAGACTCTGTCTCAACAAAAAAAAAAAAAAAAAAAATATTTAAGCCAGGCTCAATCCCAGAGATTCTGACTTAATTGCTTTGGGGTAGAAGTCAAACTGTCAGCATTATTTTAAAAGCTCCCCAAGGGATTCCAATCTGACACTGGGGTACGGGACCACTGGTAGAGAAGAAATAACATAGGGTTTGGAGTTGGACAGACTTTGGTTCAAATCCTGACTCTACCACTTGCTGGTTGTATAATTTTGGGTGAATTACTTAATAATTTTATGCCTAAATTTCCTCCTCTGTCAAAAGGAAGATGGGGTATATCTTAAGGGGCTTGTATTAAAGATTAGATGAGATAACTAGCCTATGTAAAACATGAAATTGCCTGGCACAGACTAGGTATGCTACGAATGTTTGTGCTCATCCTCCCCTTTTGTACTTGATCATTTTAAAGATTCCAGTGACAATCCTTTAGAGAATGAGGGGTGAGCCCTAAAGACCTTCTGTTCAGAATGGAAATAAAGGCAGATTTGGTGTTAATCAGAGCAGACAGTAAGGAGGATGAGGTCAAATTGCAGTTTGCCCTGTGATGAATAATCATTATGAGGGTTGCAAATCACAGCTCCATAATCACAGGTCGCAGAACATTCTGGTACGGTTTGCTTTGTTTGTTTGCTTACTCAAGCCTTGTGGTGCCATACTATAGAATCTCTATTTTAAATTTAATGCCTAATAAACTTTTTCTGAGGTGTTTTTATTACAGATATGATAAATTACTTGGACATTCTTCCCCGTGTGCTTTATTATTTCCTTGTTCTCTAATGTTGGCTATCAGTGGGAAATTTACAACTTTACAGTCATATTTACAACACTACATGAAAACACCCAGTAGAACAAGAGAACTTGAGTTCTTTTATTTTGGCGAAAAACAATTTATCCAAGATACTTCACCTATTCCCTCTAAATGCTTGCTTTGTCCACCTGCCTAGAAACAGCCCTGAGATTACTCTCTAAATGTGTTAAAATGAAAGCTGTGAAGACAGATAATGCTGTCAAGGCCATCAGTAAATAACAAAAACCCTGTGAGCAAGAATGTGACTCATGCTCCCTGTTACGTCTTTGAAGGTTCAATGTGACCTTCTCTGGTAATAAACTTGAGATGCCAGAAACTCCCCTGGACATGCTCAGGGCAGTAGGAACAAGGAATTCAAAAGGGCGGAGGAATGAGAAAGAGCAAGTTGGGGAGAATGGAAAAAAAGAAAATGATCAGGTGTGTGAGATAATCAGCTAATATGGAACATGGCCCTGTGGATTGTTTTGTTGGAAATCAGCAGAGCTGAAAGTCTAATGGTTTGGTGATTCTGGGTCAGTTCTTTTTCCTCGTAGCGCTAAAGAATAAGAAGCTAGCCTAGCACAGAGAATGACTCATCGTATTGTTTTCTCTACCCACTTCTTAAGTATATAGATATTAGGCACTACAATTTAAAAAAATGTACCTAGAAGGGAATCTGGGTCAATTTATTCCAGATTTTGTCTCTCAGCAGAGCAATGCTCAATTTCAATTGGAGAAATTTCCAATTCATATAAATATTTTAAAAAGAAAATGGGTTAAATTTTTCTTACAAAAGTCATTGTGTAAATACACATATATATTTTATGTCCTATAGTATAGTTTAAGAACCTGGGCTCAGGAGTAGCACAAATGTGTATTCAAATCTCAGCTTCCCAATTACTAGCTATGCAGCTATCTTGCTAAGCCTCAGTTTCCTCATCTATGGAATGAGAATAATAATATTGTCTACCTCATAGATTTGATGTAAGGATAAAGCAATCACTCCAAGCGAGCTATTGGTGTTAAAAATATAGAAAAAAAATTGCACATTTGAATTGATGACATATGGTATGTCAAGCACTTAGAACAGTGTCTGGCACATATTAGGTGCTGATTAAGCCTTAGCCATTATCATCAGTGTCATTGCCCTCTTCTTCCTCTTCATCAGCATACTGGCCTGGATTTCACTTCCTATGATGATGTTTAGTCCAAGTTATTTTTGTGATACCTTTCTTTCTTTTCCCTCTAATTGCCAATGAATTTCTCCTAAGATGAGTAATATATATATATATATAAATATTTCCAAAAATGGCTCAAAAAATTGTTAATCAGCTTCATATAACCACGAGACAATACTGGATTCATGAAAAATTCTCAATATCTATTTGTTAATTAATATTTCAAGATGTTATCTCTATATACTGTTACTATATTTTGTAACCCCAAAGTCAGGATACACCATTATATTCATGGTCTGACAATGGAACAGAACATTTAGAATTGAGATTTTCCTAACTCATCTTGACTACATTTAATGATATAGAAATTTATTGGTCTTGATTGAGCTTTGTCCTCAAAACTGCTTCCTAATCAAATTCTGATCTAGGAACTCCGCAGCATGCCTCTATGCAAAAATGGGGTGGGTCTCTTCTTGGGGAGAGTCCTGGTAGGTTCCTGAATGGTGCAATGGGATGCCAACCTTCCTCCTGTTTGTCTGGTTTCTAGACCATCTGCTCACAAACAGCATCTCTACCTGCCTGTATTTTAGAGCCTTGTGAGAGTGGGTAGCATCAAACAGTCTGATCTGCTGCTATCAAAAGCCTCACTGAGAAAAGAGATATATACTGGCAATTGACTGAAGAAAGTGCAGTACTTCATCTTTCTAGGTACTTTAAATGCTAATTTGTATCTCACTGAATCTATACATATTAATAACTGATGTTTATTGAGCACTAATTAGTGCCTGGCACTATATAAGCGCTTTCATTATCTAACCCTCAAAATAATTCTTTGAGGGAGAGTCTCTTAGGAACCCCCTATGGCTGACACTGTGGATTGGCTACTCAAGAGTAATGTACATCCCTTTCCTCCTTCATTGACTGAAATGCTGATGTGAAGGTGTGGGTGCAGCAGCCATTTTGCAACCATAAGGCAACAAGCATAAAGACAGAGGCCTTCAAGCTAAGTAAGGATGGCAAAGCAGAAAGACAGAAAAAGCCTGGACCCAGACAACATCCATGAACAGCTGCATTGGTTCTGGATGGCCCAACCCTGAACTTGCTATTGTATCAGAAAAATAAACCCCTAAGTAACTCTGGTAGATTTCTGTTGTTATTCCTTGAACCAAACACATTTCTAATTGATGCACTTCATTTTATGAATGAGGAAACTAAAGCTCAGTGAGTTTGGGTAACATTTCCAAAGTAATGTGACCAGTAGGTGCTAGAGACAGGATTTGTACCCAAATCTTCCCACCAACACACATGCTGTTAATCACAAAGGCAGCCTCACTGTCCTCTCACCATTGCATTTGCATCAGTTTGCCCTGGCTTATCCTTTCCAAACCATGTGTCATAGAACTCAGAGGTGATTAATAGGCGAACCTCAGGAGAAAGGCTTACATGGCAAAATAAGTTCTAGACACTGATTTGTGCATCCCCTTTTTGTAGAGAACCACGATGCACATCAACACGTCAAAGTTTCCAAAAATCCTACAACAAAGAAACCTGCTTGACTTTGATTAATTTGGTGGTTCCCAACCTTATTGGAGCATGAAACACATTTTTTAAAAATGACATTCCTATTAATATCTTTCAGAACACTGTTCCCTAGAACACCAATTTGGGAGATCACTCACTGAATTTTAAGTGTTATTTCCTCAGCTTTGGTTTAAAGTAGATGAAATGTGAGTCACTAACAATATTGTCCACCATGCAATTCATGGTCCCCTATGAAGTCCCAAATGATAAATTTCTTTAAGAATTTGGTGCCAGGACAAAATATGCACCTCCTGAGGAAGTTGTCTGCTTCCTTTTTTCGAATAATGGGAATTATGTGACTTACTGTGCTTTCCCTTTGCTTCGGCTTTCTGGAAGACAGTAACAAATGGGAAACAATTACCAGCTTAGGATTCTAGGTTTTATGTATTTACATTTTTATTTAAAATTTGGCCTTGATTTTTCTTGTCCCAATTCTGTATTTGAAGTTTTTTTTTAAATTTCAGAATATTAAGGGGGTACAGATGTTTTTGATACATGGCTTGAGTCAAGGGTATACATGTGCTTGTATTTGAGTTTTATTTGTTATTATTGTGTATGTTCTTGTGAGTAATATGATATTATTTGTGGAATGGAGTGAAGCATAAACAAATTCATTACATGAAAATCAAGACTGACTGAAAAATACAAGTCACATGGCCTCTTGTCAACATGTTCATACCTGTGGTATCTGATCAAAGAATCAATTTAATTTCTTAAAATTGATGTTCTAAAACTTGAAATTATGGTTTAAGCACATCTAATAAAAGGAAAGGAGTAGATCTACAAATAGGGGATATATTCTTGAAAATAGAACATAAATGCCTTTGGTGAAGTTTTATTGGAATTAATTATACTTTCTGTAGATTGTCAAGCTAAATCAATGTCAATACCATCAAATTCAATAATCAAATTAATCACAACCTTGCAGAAAAGTAAAATTAAGACAGACATGCCCTGTGATATATACCTATTTCAGGAAACTTAATTTAGTTATCCATGGTTGAACCATCACTTACTGAACAGGAAATCGAATTTGCTATAATTGTCAACACAGAGGAGCAGTAAGTTATTCATGAAGTTGGTTACTTATACTATTCATTGAAGGGTCAACCCAACAAGCGCCAGATCAAGAAGCAAGTGTTAACTAAGGACACACTGTGAAATACAGTAGAAGATACAAAGAAATGTGACCTTGCAACTGTTGCGGGAGAAAGCTCAGGTGTTGAGAAGGAGCTGGGAGAAGCAGTTCAGAGTATGGTATTTGCAGCTGCTGTTTTAAAACAAATGTTTGTGGAGCTGCTTGCAGACATCATCAAATTTATTGATAACTTTTAATTTCTCTATGTGGCCTCTCTTAGATCTTTAACGCCCTAAAGTCCAGACTTTAACCTGAGGCATGGAAATTGCTTGGATAAACTTCAAGGTGAGGATAGAATATTTTGAAATACTAGCATTTGTTTCTTTCTCTCTGCTCTCTCAGGCAACAAGATGTCCTCCTCATGGCTCTTAGAAAAGGGTTGTTATAATATAAATGCAGAGAAACAAAAAGAGGTCCAAGTTTAGCTTTTCAGTTTCAGTGCAGATCTTTGAAACTCATGGCAGAGAAAACAGCTTGAAAGAAAAGGGTTTTCAAGAACTAATGCTGAATAAATCCCTTTTGGAGTTAGTTAAACTGCATAAAAGAGAAAATGAAATAAATGGCTTAAATACAGTTTCTCTTTCTTGTAGAAGAAATCGGTAGACAGGCTAGAGCCAGTGTGGTCATCAGAGAATCAGACTCCTTCTGTATTTCGGTTCCTTCTCGGTGCTGACTTGCAGCCTCAAGATTTCCTCCTGGCACAAGATGGTTCCTAGAGCTCCAACAGTTATATCCATATCTGAGGCAAGGGGAACTAGGGAAAGGCAAAGAGTAACCCTCCCCACTGAGTCAGATCACTTACAAAGCCATCTCAGAAGTACTATACAACAATTATGCTTATATCTCAGTTGTCAGAATGTAGCCATGTGGCCAAGCTTGGCTGCAAGGGAGGCTGGAAAATATCATCTTTTTGTAGGGCACAAAACTGATCCAAACTAAATCAGCACCCTGTTACTGAAGCAGAAAGGGAGAATGGATGTAGGGTTGCAAATAGCAGTCTCTACCACATCCCTGAAAAACCCAAGGCATAAAGTTGATACTACTATACAAATATAAATTGAGAATAATCCTTGATTATGCAAGAGCAAATTTTCCAGCCCCAGATGAGAAAACATCCTTTGGACTGGGAAATGAAGGAAGGAACAGAAAGGAAGTGAGGAGGAAATGGAAGTTGTGGGTCCTCAAGCAGGTTCCTGTGCCCTAAGATTCATCACCAGAACCTCCAGAGGGTTACCAGAAACTCGAGATAGAGTGGCAGACCAAAAGCAGAGAAGCCCTGTGTCTTGCTCCTTGATGAAGACCTAGGAGGTAACAAGCCCCGTGGCATTTCCCCAGACCTGCCTGGTGAGACACCCATAATGGAAATGGCAGCCTGCATGTCTAGGCAGGCAGAGCCTGAGACAACGCTATGAGAGGACCTGTGACCCTACAGTCAGGTGGAAGAGCATCCAAAATGTCCCAAGCCCTTCACACTCCATTCTGAGGGGCTCAAAAGTAGCTGAGAGAGGCCAGCAGGTCTGAAGACTGAGACTGACACGAGAAGAATGCAGGGTGATCTTCCTGGACCAACTACCAGAGACCAGATGGAGAACCCAGATGTCCTAGAAATTTCCTTTGGGGATGATGTGCATCTCCATAGAGGCCAGCAGGGACAGATGCTCCCTCCCCCAACACTGTAGCTCATGAAAACTCCTCAGAATTCAAACATGATCCAGGGAACAGGGGATAGCAAAAACTCTGAACTGACTGGAAATAAAATCCTGATTTGAGGGGAAAATTCTGATATGACTGCATTTTCTTTAAAATGGCTAGGATTAAGTCACGCTACCAGGCAGAATGGGGGTTTAAGATTAAAATTCAGTCATAGAAAAAATTTTTTTATACAGCTGAGTGTATGAATTGTGAAACTTCCATCTGCAAAACATGCTTTCTCGATTTGTCAGATGGCAATTTTGAAAGTCACTTTTGAAAGCTCAGAACTTGGGCACATTCTTTCTTCAATGGCGTATGAAAAGTAGTGACAAATGAGCATTTCGCTGTCTCATCTAAAGTTATTTTGAGTGAGCAGAGCTTCATGTCACATTGCTTCGATAATATTGTACCTCATAACTATGACTCACAAACCACAAACACCCTCTCCAGCCCTTGCCCACAAGCAGGGCTTTGTTGTGCTTATACAACAAATACAAGTGAAGGTTGTATTTCCCAAACTGTAGCTGTATCTAAAGTGACCAGTTCATCCTAGCTTGCTCAGGACTTTTCTGGTCTTAGCAATAAAAGTCCAGTATCCCAGGAATCTTTTCAACAATCCCAGACAAACCAGGATGGTTGGTCAGCCTCACTGCATCAGAATCACCTGGAAAGCTTGTTTACACAGAGATTCCTGGGACACACCCCCAGAGCTTCTAATTCAGTAAGGGTCGGGGTGGGACTCAAGCTTGTATTTGCAACAAGCTCCCAGGCTACCGGTCTATGGACCACGCTGCACCGGCCTAAGGCACGGGTCACAGGTGTTTCCCCAACATTAACATAAAACAATAAAGCTTGTGTTGGTCTGTAATCAACATAACAGTGACAAATCAATGACAGATTCTTAGCAAAAGCTCTGACCAAGATCTCAAGTTTTTCTCCTCCTCTTCGTTTACAGGAGTTCCCTGGATGGGCCAGCTGTGTAGGAGGGACTGTTAAGACTAGAACCTGGCCCTTAGCCCTTTCAGAAGTTCTATAAGCACCTAATTTTTTATATTAAACCCCTTTCTGTTAAAGCCAGCAAAAGACTGTTCTGTTATCTGTATCTGAATCCTGGCTGACACACATCATGGGACACTGGGACATAGGGTTTGAGAAATGATAGAGGAAAGGGGAAAGGACATTTCAGGGATGAGAGGGGAAGAAAAAGCAAAGATTTCCTATGAGTGTGGAGGCCTGTCTAGACAAAGATGCCCCTGCCCACTTCAGGCTGGCTGTTTACAAGGAAAACACAAACCTGGCTGTAGAAAACCGTATCAATACATTCCTGAACAATTACTGTGGTCAGCAGAGAGATGACATCATCCCCTTTCTGATCAGAACAATAAGCCTGGCTTTAACCCTATAAACAACAAAAGCAAAATGTGTTTCTCCAACAGGGAAATGAATAGGCTTGAAGCTGATAGTAATCTTTCTGTGGTCTAAAGAGCCTCTCCCAGTACAAATATCTTACCCCGGAAAATTGCAAATGCGAACACAACTAAACACAGTGAAACCCCATGAGCCCAGTGAAGACTCCCAGAACCAGAGACCCAGGTCCTGGCATAGTAAGAGGTTTAAGTACAATCTAGAAGAAAGGAGTCCCCAAATTTTCGCATATCTCTAAAGAAATCAACTTCAAAGCCATTCCTTCTGAATTTTTATTTAAGCCTTAAAAAATTAATTCATCACATAAGGTAGAGAGAAAAAAGAGATGGAAGACACACTCTCTCCACTATGAGGTTGCTAATTTGCTAAATCAAGCATGGAAGGGGGAAAAGTAAACCATGAAATTCAATGTAGACAGCCCTTGATTTTAATTCAAACATGCCAATTAAATTCTTGAAATTGGATTACGCGTGTGTAAGGAACCAGTGTTAGATGTTAAAGCTAATATTTCTGCTGACGAAGCAGCACTTCTGCTAGGACCCGGAGAGTTGGTCAGCGCACACTGACAACCCCATCCCACAGCCGTGGAGCCAATGCACTCAGGGAAGTACCGCACAGTGCACTTGTCTGATTCTCCTATGACATTGTAGGAAACTTACAGCATCTCTGACTCATTTTTAGAATTCTCTGCTGACTTGCAAAATAATTGCAACTGACCCTCTTTGTGCAAACCTGACGAGTATTCTGTAAGGGCCCATTCTTATAAGGCCAAGGAAATCAGCATAATTTTTTTTGTCCTCCTTTTAAAACTTGAATTCTTACCCCAATAGAAACTGTTCACCTGTAGGACTATATACAGGGTATAAAATCATTATATATTGCATTTTTGCAATTGAAATCAAGTTGATATTGATCCTAACTATATTGTTATAAATTAAGATATTAATTTTAATCTCCAGAACAATTATTATGAATGTAACCAAAAAATATGTATAGTAAAATAAATGATAAGAGAATTAAAATTATACACCAGAAAATATATATTTAACACCAAAAAGGCATTAATAGATAAATAAAGGAATAAAAAAATAAGATATACATAAAACAAACAGCAAAATATCAGACATAAATCTTACCTTATCAGTAATTACATTGAGTGTAAATCAATTGAACATCTCAATTAAAAGACAGAACTTCACAGAATATATATATATTTTAAAAAAACATAATCCAGCTTTATGCTGTGTACAAGGGACTCACTTTAGATTCAAAGACACAAATAAGTTGAAAGTAAAAAAAAAAATGGGACAAGATATACCATATAAACAGTAACAAAAAGAGAGCTGAAGTAGGTATACCAATATTACACAAAATAGACTTTAAAACAAAAATTGTTACTAGAGACAAAAAGAACAATATATTATGGTAAAATAGTTAACCCAACAAAAAGATATAACAATATAAATTTATGTGCACCTAAGAACAGAGTCCCAAATACATGAAGCAAAAACTGTCAGAATTGAAAAGAAACAAAAATAATTTAACAATAATAGTTGGAGACATCAATACCCCACTTTTAATAATAGAATGACCAGGAATAAAATCAACAAGGAAATAGAGTACTTGAATAACACTATAAACCAACTAGACCTAAGAGACATGGATGAACCTTGAAAACACTATGCTAAATGAAATAAGTTAATCACAAAACATCACATGTTGTATGATTCAATTTATATAAATTGTTCAGAACAGGCAAATCCATAGAGACAGAAAGTAGATGAGCCATAGGAAGGGAGAAATGGGGAGTGACTGCTAGTAGGTATAGGGTTGCTTTCAGGGGTGATAAAAATGTTCTGGAATTTGGTAATGGTGATGTTTGCACAACATTTGAAATATACTAAAACCAACTAAATTGTACACTTCAAAGGGGTGAATTTTGTGATATGTGAATTAAATCTCAATTAATAAAAATGATATTAAGTTAGGAGTCAGTAATTTTGTGTCTTAACCCCGCTTTAGCTATGTCACTTGTGAATTATCTAGAAATGTACCATGTATCCTTCAAGATGCATGATGTTGCTCCATTATCAATTCATTTCTTTGTATTAAATATTGCCATGTCCCTGGGTCCTCTTTTAAAATATGTATCAATTGCTTTGAGGGTAATTGCCTCAAAAAATCTCTATTTCCTTCATGTGAGAGGATTTTAGCCCCCAGAGAATGGGCAAAGAATGGGACACAAAGTTTTCCTGGCTCATGACTCTGTTTAGCTGGGAAGGGAGGAGAAAAGGACATTCCTATCTGGGACCCTATTATCAGAATACATCTATGCCCTTAGAAATGATTTTTAACCTTTCTAAGTATTCCCTTGTAACTTGCTAAGTTAAACTACGTTAATTGCCATTCATGTGTCACCAGAGTTTTGTTAAGACTTATGAGATATTAATCCTGGGTCAACCAAGCTGGGAAGGGCAGTGATGGGGCCTGGGAGGAGGGATGAGGAATGGAAAAGAAGGAGAGGAGAAGAACCACTTTCTTTTCATCCACAAAATAATAACTTGTTTACCCGCATCATAGAGCTATTGCAAGGATCAAAGGAGGTTGTGTCTGTGCAAGTGCTTTGTATCCATAGTACACCATACAAACGAGAGGAATCATTACTGTTTAATGAGCCAGAGAAGCAGTTCATTAAATTATTAGTGATCTGAGTTACTGCTCAGTTCTCACGTGTAGGATCATGCCCAAAGTTTCCATAGAGAATTTTGGTCTTTGAAAGATTGGTGTATTACAAATATAAAATTATAGTACTGTCATTAGTTAGCATAAATGATTCAGCTACTGTGACTAAACATGTCAGCAAAAGTCTGAAGTACAACGTTCTCAATATGTGAACAGAATTTGAGACAGAACCGAGACAAGGATTTCAAAGCACTTTGTTAATGAGAAAATGCCAAATAAATTCCAGTTACTATTATGAATTGAACTAAGGAAGTTTTATTCATTTTAACTTTTAAGCTCATGCTCAAAAATATTAACCAGTTTCTAATTCAGTCCCATGACAGTATTTATTGGTGCCATCTGCTGGAAGTTCCTGAAAAATTAATGAGGTTAAGATGAACAAAATGATAAACAGCATAGCACATTGTATTTTAAGTATATGTATTCTAAGTATATATATTCGTCATAAATTAAAATTAATGTAGATAAAGTTCCTGGCATGCATTTCTTCTGTTAAAATTTCCTATATAAAACATTGTAATGCTGAATAAATTAATGTGTTTCATGAATTATAGCATTCATTCATTTATTCAACCAATATGTTTTGAGCTCCTGCTGTCTGCCAGGCTCTGTGCTAAAAACCAGGCATGCAAGGAGGTGTAAGTCACTAACCCTCCTTGCAAGGGGTCTGGGTCCTCCATTTGGTGGTGGAGAAGACAGATTCAATTAAATGTAATGCTTTGGAAAACAAAAGCTTCATGAGGGGAACTCAGCAGGGGCCTCTCCAATCCAGAGGTAGTGATCTTTTCAACAAAATACTGAAATCCACCATCTTTGCAGAAGTGGAGGAGAAGGGAACATTCTGAAGAAAAATCAAACTTGTGGAAGTGAAGCCATCAGGCAAGTAGAGTAGGAATAAAGAAAACCAAGCTTTCTCCAATCCCGTGAAACACCAGGCGTGTCAAGTGGTCTCATGATCATCAGATTCAGTGTAGTCCAGCCTTCTGTCTATTAAGTGCACTGTAGATTTCAATATAGAGTTATTTATGATAAAGCCCCAACATAATTTGCTCCATGATGAATTCAGACATCAGACAACTGTGATGAGCTTTCGTCTTCCTCAGCAGACTCACCCCCTATCAGTTTACGAACCCCACAATGCAATCCTGCATTTTACATGACTGAAATTTTTGAACCCCACTTATGGAACTGCAGTGGAGACTTACAGGTATGTGTAATGAAAGTTACCTTTCTATCAGTGGTTCTCAAACTTTAGTGTGTGTCAAAATCACCTGCAGGCTGGAGAGCTTCTTAAAACACAGCTTGCTGGGCCCCAGCCCCAGAGTTTCTCTTTCAGAAGGTCCTGGGCAGGGTCTGAGAACTTGAATTTCTAACAAGTTCCCAGGGGCTGCTGATGCTGCTCGTCCAGGGACCACTCTTGAGAACCACTGCTTTAGATTATGGTAACATAAACCTAAAGGAAACAAAGGCAAAATATTCATCAGTTTTATAAGCACTTAAAATAATATGATGGTTTGTGTTCTGGTTTAAAGAATAATACAGGAGGACACTGAAAAATTTGGAAAACAGAGACAATAATAAAGAAGAAAATATAAATTACTTGAAGTCTCAGCACCTAGAAATAACCACTGCAAATGTTTGATATCTCTCTTTCCATATTTCTTTTGATGTGTGTGTATGTACACACTTGCATAAATTTAATATTAATAATTGCATTTTGTATATACAATTTTTGTATCTGATTTTTTTCTTTTGGTATTATATTTTGAGCATTTCCCATATTATTTAAAAATTAGGGCCAGGTACAGTGGCTCACTCCTGTAATCCTAGCACTTCGGGTGGCCGAGGCAGGAGGATTGCTTGAGTTCAGGAGTTCAACACCAGTCTAAGCAAGAGTGAGACCCCCCATCTCTACTAAAAATAGAAAAATTAACGCGGCATTGTGGTGCTTGAGCCTGTAGTCCTAGCTACTTGGGAGGCTAAGGTAGGAGGATCACTTGAGCCCAGGAGTTTGAGGTTGCAGTGAGCTATAACGATGCCATTGCACTGTACCCAGGGTGACAGAGTGAGACTCTGTCTCAACAAAATAAAAAATAAATAAATAAATAAACGATTGCTGGTGAAAAAAATAAAATAAAAATTATCCTGTACAGAATGCATGAATGATCAGGTCACTGCTATGAGCTACTAGGTTTAAAGCCATGGGGAACTTCTGGGAAATAGGTAGAACATGCCACAGAGTTGACCCATTCAAGGAGCAAGGAAGCTGGAGTATTTATCTTACATCTCCCATTTGTCATTGGTGGAGGGCCAGTGTTTCCAGGACTGTTAACTTCTCAGCACTGCCGGCCTCCCGATACTTGGGCCAAGAGAAAGCCCTCAGAGGGTCACAGGTGCTTACTATAGGATGTCAGTGGTATGTAAAGGACCAACAGATGAGTATGAATAGGCTGTGGGTGGGTGATCAACAGCATCTACTATAGGCAAGAAATCTAGAGTGAGGCTGGAGCCTCCCGAGGAGATTACTTTGAGAAGCACATCTATCTAGTCTTCTATTATATTCATTTTTTAAAAATCAGTCCTATTATTAAATAGTTACATCTTGCATCCTTTCTATTGAAGCAGTTTTTATAGAGATGTGTCTTTATAGAGATGTGCTTGTGGACTAAGCCTTACAAGCCTGCTGAACTCATGTCTTGGAAATGGACTCTCCATCAGCTTGCTCTGCCACTGTGTCCCAGCATGCCTTCGTGCGACATTGTTTTCTGTAATAGTTCAGCACGGTTTGGACTACCCATGGTTGCCCCCATAGTAGCTCTCTTTCTGCATGGGGTAGAGTTTTCTGCAATTAATTTATTCCACTTCGCTCCAGATGATTTGAGCTATATTACAACCTGTCCCACCTCACTGTGGGTAGGGCAGTTCCAAAGCTGTTTCCATGTTTTATCTTTTTGGTATAATTTTAGACATGCTGAAAATCTTGTCTGCCCCCAGATTATAGCCTAGTGGAGACAGCCTGCAGGGGAGCTCATGGGAGTAGTTATGCTAGGAGACAGTTATTCTATAGCAATTCCCTCCTGGAGTCCCTGAGTTGTAAAGAAAATCTTAGCTGAGCTATGGGAAACCAAGAGAACAGATAGTTCATGCTTGTGGGAAAAGAGAGTCAGAGTTCCCTGGGGGCACAGTGGCAATGACAGCAGTGATGGGTGTGAGATTCATAAGGGGAAGGAAGATCTCAGAGGACAGGAGATGGGGCTCTAGCATCCAGCTGCCCTTTAGTGTCAATTTTTCATCCACTGCCAACTTTACAGGATAAGGGTGTGGTTTCATTAAGAAAGTTGACAGTTCCTTTCATGTGTACTGAACATCAAGGGTACATGCACTGACAGTGGATGTAGATGAATCTCTAAAAGTGAGAGATGAGTTCTTTTGCCCAAGGAAGTGATGCTGGATCAGCACGAGCCTCCTTTAATGGAGTAGAGGAGAATGGGAGATGAGCAGTAATAGAACACTCAGGCACTAAGAGTGCAAGGTGAAGTCTGTGGTTCTTCTTTGAGTCAAACCACTTTGAGATCCTCAATAATAATTATGTCTCTGACCTAAGGATCTGAAGTATTCCTCTATGAAAAATAAACAAGTCACATAAACTCTCTGAAGCTGTGGTTACTTCATATATAAAACAGATATTGGGGCTATAGTGGGCCTTCTGAGTGGCATCCATGTTTCCCATTCAAGTCCAAAGCTGATCATGAGACAGAAAAGGGGTCAGGTAGCTAGGAACTACAACATTAACTTTATCACTAAAAGAGCTGATACTGGAAAACATGGCTTAGGTGCACAGCGACAATGGGCTTCCTAATACTGCATCCCAGTATAGGACAGGCACACTCACCCAGTCACTGGCCCAGATGGATAGCAGAGCCCTCCCCATTCCTTCCTTCAGGCATGGAGAAACAAGAGTAAATGCGTGTTGTCTGCCAGTGGGCAGATCTGGCAGAAGGAGAGAGAGAGAGAGAGAGAGAAAGAAAGAAATGGACCAACAGTGCTCATGAAGATCTTTCTTCCAAACTCCTCCTATGGGAGCAGTGTGTTAGAGAATACAAAGTCATCAGGCATATTGTACTAATGGGAGCTTCTCCACCTGGAGATAGGAGTAGTAGCAGGAATAAGCAGTCATCCTTTTCAATAGGGATAATCCTACTTACCTGACAGAGTTGCTGTGAGGCTTAAATGAGGTAAAAATAGCATTCACATTTCAGCACATGGGCTTAAGTTTCTGATAGCTGTGAGTTTGGATCCCTGCTTTGTAGCTATTAACTGGCCTTAGCAGAACACTAAACTCTTTAGCCTCAGTTCCCTAATAAATACAGTAAAAGTAATAATGGTTACCTCATAAAGTTGTCTTAATAATTGATAAAGCATTTAGCACAGAGCTGGGCATATAATAAGAATTCAGTAACTACCAGCAATTTAATCATTTTATATCAGATAACATAATTTTTTATCTGGTACTTGGGCTCAGTAAATAATGGTGGTGGTGGTAATTATTATTGTTATTATTTTTATTGGCCCAGAGTTGTCCCTAGGCCTCCTAAAATGCTATTGTTTTCTAGGAAAGGAGATCTTTTTAGTACTGTTGTCGAGACCATTTTTATTGGCTTTTGACTCCTACCTTCCACACATCCCTGCTTGCAGAGTTCATGGAAACTGTCAACTGGGTCATGACCATTTCCTGAACCTTTCCCAGCACCTGTTGGCAGCAGTCCAGGGAAAAGATGCTCAGATTAGGGGAACTCTCAGATCTCCATGGAGCTACACTGCCCAACATGATCTGCGTTGGTTTCATGCCCTAACACTCATCAATTCCCAATCTGCGGCACCACTTGTTCCACTCTGGTAATTGAGATAAAGGACACAACACTCAGAGACTTCAGGGGCAAAGAGATGTATGTGCCTGCTAACTGAGGAATAAGAAATTCTTATTCTCTAAATTACTAGAGGTCTTATACACATTCCTTGAACCTGGAATATGATGTAATACATCCAATTTTCTCATTATCCATTACTTATGTTTTAATACCTTTATTAAAATATAATTCACATATGACATAATTCACCCACTTAAATGTTTTAGTGTTATCACAAGATTGTGCAACCATCATCACAATCTAATTTTAGAACATTTTTATCTCTGCTAAAAGAAACCCAATGCCCCTTAGCAATCAACTCCATTCCCCCGTTAGATCCTCCCCCAACTCTAAGCAAATGCTAATATATGTTCTGTCATTGTAAATTTTCCTATTCTGGACATTTCATATAAATTCACTTAGCATAATGTTTTTAAGGACTGTCTGTGTTACAGTATGTATCAGAACTTCGTGTCTTTTTATGGCCAAATAATATTCCATTGTATGAATATTCAAAATTTTATTTATACATTCATCAGTTGATGGATATTTGGGTTGTTCCTACTTTTTGGCTATTCTGAATAATGTTGCTATGAACATTTGTTTACAAGTTTTTTTGTGAGTATAGGTTTTTATTTCTCTTAGATATATACCCAAGAATAGAATTATGATAACCCTATGTTTAATTCTTTGAAAAATTGCCAAATTGTTTTCAAAAGCAATTGCTATGTTTTGCATTCTCACAGCAAAAATGAGGGTTGCAATTTCTCTATATCCTCACCAACATTTGTTATCGTCTGTCTTTTTTCTTATAGCCGTATTAGCATGTGTGAAGTGGTATGTCCTTATGGTATTTATTTGTGTTTTCCTAATGGCTAATGATGTTGAGCATCTTTTCACGTGCATGTTGGCCATTTATATATCTTCTTTGGAGAAATGCTTATTCAAGTTCTTTGCCCATTTTTAATTGGGTTACTTGTATTGTTGAATTGTAAGAGTTCTCTATATGTTCTTGATATGAGACCCTTATCAAATATATGATTTGCAGATATTTTCTCCCATTCTGTGAGTTATTTTTCATTTCTTAAAGTTGTCTTTGAAGCACAACAGGTTTTAATTTTACCATAGTCCAACTTATCTCTTTTTCTTTGGTTTCTTGTGCTTTAGGTATCATATCTAAAAACCATTGCCTAACCTATGTTCATAAAGATTTACTACAATGCTTTCTTCTAAGAGTTTTATGTCTTTAGCTCTAACACTTAGGTCCTTGATCCATTTTGAGTTAATTTTTACGTATGGTGTGAATAGGGGTCCAAATTCATTCTTTTGCATGTGGATATCCAGTTGTCAGTTTTTGCTTTATGTATTTTGATATTCTGTTGTTGGTTGGGTATGTTTATAATTGTTGTAGCTTCTTAATAGATTGACCCTTTTATCATTATGTAATGTCTCCCTTTTTCTCTAGTAATACCTTTTTGTTTGAAAGTCTATTTTGTCTGATAATAGTATAGCCAGCCACTCCAGTTCCTTTATGGTTGCTGTTTTTATGGTATATTTTTATTCTCATACTTTTAGCTATTTGTATCTTTGAATCTAGTGTGTGTGTCTCCAGTAGATAGAATATAACTGTATCTTGTTTTGTATTCAATCTGCCAATTTCTGCCTTTTGTTTTTTTGCTTGGATTACTTAATATATTCATGTTTTAATTTCTTCAATAAATTTTTTAGTTTCTTTCTAAAGCTGTGTTTTCAGTGATTGCTTTACAGCTTACAATATACATCTTGACTTATCAGAATCTACTTTAAATTTATACTGACTTGATTCTAAGAAAATACAGAAACTTTACTCAGATAGAGCTCTAATCCTTCTCCATATTTTTGTGTTATTGCTGTTATAACTATTATGTCTACATATGCTACAAACTCAACAATAAATGGGGGCCAGGTGCAGTGGCTCACATTGTAATCCTAGCACTCTGGGAGGCTGAGGCGGGAGGATTGTTTGAGCTCAGGAGTTTGAGACCAGCCTGAGCACAGTGAGACCCTGTTTCTACCCAAAAGAAAGGAAAAAACAACAACAACAACACAAAAAACCAGCTGGGCATTGTGGCGAGTGCCTATAGTTCCAGCTGCCTGGGAGGCTGAGGCAGAGGATTGCTTGAGCCCAGGAGTCTGAGGTTGCTGTGAGCTACAATGACACCACTGCACTCTACCCAGGGCTACAGAGGGAGGCTTTGTCTCAACACAAGCAAGGCAACTGAACATCCCTCCTCACAACCCCCTGCCCCTTAAACAAACAATAAATGGATAAAATTATTACTATTTTAATTTTATGTATTTTAAAGAAGCTGAGAGATGAAAAGAAAACAAGTATAACCTTATAGAGTTTGTTACCTTAACTTTCATATTGCTCTGTCTGATTCTCTTCATTTTTTCCTGTGTATTTGAGTTACTATCTGGTACCATTGTCTTACTCCAATACAACTTTGTTCCCACCTGCCTTCTCTGTGCTGTAATTGTCATATATATTACATTTATTAATATTATAGTCCCCCAAATACAATTACATACAAATTGTTTCATGCAATTTCTTTTTAAGTCAGTCAAGAAAAAAGAGGGGATGAAATATGCAATTATATTATCTTTTGTAATTGATTACATAATTACCTCTATTGGAGACTTTTCTTTTTTATGTGGATTTGAATTATTATTTTGTGTCACTTGATTCTAGCCTGAAGAAATTACTTATTTCTTGTACCAAATTACTTATTTCTTGTAACAAATTTCCTCAGTTTTTGTTTATCTGGGAATGTCTTTATTTCATCTTCATTTTTGAATAATAGCTTTGGCTGAGATAAGATTTTTGGTTGACAGGAGATTTTTTTGTTTGTTTGTTTTTACTTTCAGCATTTTGAGTAATGTTGTCCCATTGCCTTCTGGCATCCATTGTTTTAGTGAAAAGTTGGCTGTTAATCTTATTAGAATTTCCTTGTATGTGATGAGTTATTTTTCTCATGCTGTTTGTAAGATTTTCTCTTTGTCTCTCCACATTTTAAAAGTGTAAAGTGATTGTGTTTATCTTACTTGGAATTCATTGACCTTCTGGAATGTGAATGTTTTCTGTCAAATTTGGGATATTTTCAGCCATTATTTTTTAAAATATTTTTTTCTGTCCTTTCTCTCCTCTGATTCTTGGACTCACAATAATGTATATGTGGGTGTCCTTAATTTTGTCCCACATTTTTTTGAAGTTCTGTTTCTTTTTCTTTTTTCTTTATGCTCGCCATTCTTCAGATTGTAAACTCTCAAAAGATATATCTTTAAGTTAAATGATTCTTTCTTCTACTAGCTCAAAGCTACTGTTGAACTCCTCTAGTAAATTTTTTTTATTTCAGTTATTGTAATTTTCAACTCCAGAATTTCCACTTAGTTCTTCTTAATGTCTATATTTTTACTGATATTCTCTATTTGATAAGGCATTGTCATCATGCCTTCCTTTAATTCTTTAAAGATATGTTTTCCTTTAGCATTTTGAACATATTTATAGTAGCTGCTTTGAAGTCTTTGTTTAGTCTATCATCTGGGTCCCTTCAAAGGCAATTTCTATTTCTGCTATTTTTTTCCCTGTATATGGGTAACACTTCCTGTGTCTTTGCATGTCTCATAATTTTTTGTTGTCCCATCAGTGCTTCCCACTGGCACTGGAGCTTATTGAAAGAAAATGTTGTTTATAGGATCTAGAATTTAGCCCTGTCTGGTGGAATTTTCTGCAGTCATGGAAATGCTCTATAATCTGTGTCATCTGACATAATAGCCATTAGTTACATGGGGACTATTGAGTATTTGAAATGCATCTGGGAGACTAGCAACTGAATTGTAAATTTTATTTAATTTTAAATTAGTTTAATCTGAAGATGCACATGTAGTGAGTTGTTTCCATATTGGACAGAAGAGATTTGTGCCTACAATGCACAGCAGATCATAGAAGGGCTATATTGGAGCTAAAAGCAAGCAGGCAATCCTCAAGCAGACTGGTAGACAATCAATGCTCGGACAGACTTGGTTCCCACCCTGGCTCTGTCACTCACCAGCTGTGTCACCTTGAGCTAGTTACTCTATCTCTGGAAGCCATTTGTAAAAATGACAATGATAAGAAAACTTACCTCTTAGGATTATGGAGTTATTGTCAGAACTAAATGAGATGATGCAACCATTCAGCAAATGCCTGACTCATGGTAAGTGTTCAGTAAATGTCCATTATAATTGTCATCTAAAATAAATATTTCCAGAACTTTTCAGGGTGAGGAATAAGATGTAGAAAGTCTATGGAGAAATAGTAGTCCACTTTGTTTCTTTTAGCTATAATTCTGTGAATATATTTGAGAAACATTTTCTTTCTCCCTCTTTTCTATGTTATTCTTTGTCTCTTTGTCTAGCAAGTGATTTCAGTGTCTCTTTATTCTTCTTATAGTATGGACTTTTTTTTTACTTGACTTAACTATCATACTGTTATAGCCATACTATTATGGAAGACTTACTTAATTATCATATGCAATGGAAGTTCAATTATGTCAAAATCATGTTTGTTGGACTTTATGCTGTGATACAAGTTTTTTTTGCTATTTACTGTTTTGTTCCCAGGGTGATTTTTCTGATACCACTTTGACATGCTAAGAGGCTTCAGCCACAATGTATTGCACTATATGCTTATGTCTGACTTTTCCTTATCATATTCTTAAAGATAAGAAAGATTTACAAATGTTTACAAATATTTTATAATACTTGTAATACAATTCATAGGCTTAATGTATTATGAAATGTAATATTTTGTGCCAAACCTAGCCATCTCTCCCACCATCTCTTCTGCTGTTTTGACGGTTTAGCAGAGCAAACTAGCATGTGGAGACTTATCTCTTATGCATATAATGTTGATACAGCCTATATATTGTTGGCTGCGTAAAGAACAATATTCCAATTGAAATGACAGGAATTTCACAAGACAGAACCATTCTTGCAACTGCATAGCAGGAGCATCTTATCTTGGTTCAAGTCAGAAACTGCTAATGAGACACACCTGGGAGTGAAATAATTCTCTCATGGGGATAAAAAAACAACAACCAGATATTTTCATTGCTCAACTACATTGTTGGACATGGTACATTTCTTAGATAACTTATAAGGGAGCCTTTTGAGGACAGTGTAAACATAAAAGAAATGCTGAGGCCAAGTGTGGTGGCTCACACCTGTAATCATGGCCTCACTCTGGGAAGCCGAGGTAGGAGGATTGCTTGAAGTCAGTTCAAGGCCAGCCTGACCAAGAGCAAGACCCCCATCTCTACCAAAAACAGAAAAAATTAGCCAGGCATGGTGGTGTGTGCTTGTAGTCCCAGCTACTCAGGAGACTGAGACAGGAGAATCACTTGAGCCCAGGAGTTTGAGGCTACAGTGAGCTATGATGACACCACTGCACTCCAGCCTGGGTGAAAGAATGAGACTGTTTCAAAATAAATAAATAAATAAATACATAAATGCTGAGTCCTAAACAGAACATAGCAATAACAAGATTAGCCTGCACGTAGCTACAATGAACTGCTGTTAGTAACATGTGATGGCATATCAAATCTTACAACAAAGCCAGGCAACATCGTGTATGGCTCTGAATTTTTCCCGTGGATATGCTATTAACACTAGTGGGAGCTCTTTACATTAAAAAAAAAAAAAAAAAAAAAAAAACCAAACACATAAGGCCTACAATTGTTCTGCAATCCTCTCCCTCTCGTATTAGATCTACTCATGTCTGGGGAGTTCTCTACAAGGGAATCATTTGCCAAGACTTGGATTAATTTTTTAAAAAACATTCTAAGGCACTAGAAAATGGAAGTGAATAATTTGCTCCAATCTTCCTTTCCACTCCTGAACAATACGTATGTTGATGAAAGGAAATAAGCCCCAGGTCATGAGTTAGTGCTTTCAAAAATCAGACTATCTACTTGCCTATCCTTTCAGTTACAGCTGCTATGAAGTCTCCTACTCTAACACCATATAAAACTCCTGGCATAATACCTGGACAAAGAGGGCAATTTCTCCCCAGCTTCCACTTTCCAGATAGTCATACTTGATCATCCAGGACAGAGTGGCCTGGCACATTCTTGGGGAGCTGTGACTCTCACAATTATGGGATTATTTAATCTGGAAAGGCCCTGAATTTCTATTTTCATGCACGTTCTACAGTTACCCCAACACTCTTACCTAATTCCATTTCTGACAAAAGGAGTAAGGGAACAACCTAGAAAAAGTTGGAGTTAACTAATGTGTACACATGGAAGCAGAATGTGGAACAATGGACAATGGAGACTCAGAATGGAGGGAGTGGGCAGGAGGGGTGGATGATGGGAGGTTGCTGGGTGGGTACAATGTGTGTTGCTTCAGTGATGGATGCACTGAAGGCCCTGACTTCACCACAATGCAATATACCAATGCAGCAACATTGCACTTATACTCCATAAATGTATACAAGTAAAAAATAAATGGGAAAAAAGTAAAGAAAATTACTTTGTTAAAAGTGAAAAAAATAAAAACACCAAATGAATAACAAATACACAATGTTTTGTTTTGCTCTAAAAGGTAGAACTGGGACAAATCAGTGGAAATTGCAGACTTCCTGTGGCTTCCTGTACAGGAATCTGGCTTCAAAAAGTCCATTGCCTGAATGACCTTCAGTTCTGTGATTCAAAGATTCTATGAGAGTCGGTTTCTCCACAGAGGCACAATAAGTAAGAACATTCCCACAAAGAGAGTTGCCTAGTAAAACAATGACCTGCCTGTTTTTTAAGATGTTCCAGGTACCTGACCACCTGCTGGGAATGCTGTGGAAGAAATTATTAAATTGGGTAGTGTAAAAGATTGTTTATAAAAATGGCTGCACTTATTATTCCCTTCCCTTTATCCATTCCCCTTTGCAAGATGACTTTGAAGCTCCTCCCATTGAGAGATGGCATTTCCCCACCCCTTGAATCTGGGCTGGTCTGGTGACTTGCTTTGGCCAAAAGAATGCAGCAGAAACAATATTACCCCAGTTCTGAGTCTAGGTTTCAAAAGGCCTTGCATAGTTTGAATCTCCTTCCAGAAAACTTGAGATTACCAAGTGAGTGAACTCTAGCGAGACCAGCCTGCTAGAGGACGAGAAACAACATGGAGAAGAAGGGAAGTGTCCCAGCCAACAGCCAGCCGATTTCTAGAAGCAGAGCCCCCCAGCTGACCTGTAGCTGACCACAGATTCATGAGAAAGCTCAGCAGAGACCAGAAAAATCAACCAGTTGAACTGTAAGCTCATGGGCAATAATAAATAAATAGTTGCCATGTGATCCTCAAAAACACCTCTGAGGGTAGAGATAGTGAATGCCTGATGTCCCAATCAGAATAGCTTATGCCATTGTCATCTGCCTGTATTTCCCAAAAGGCCTCCAGGACTTTCCTCAATGGACATAGTAACGGCCAACATTAATTGGGCATCTTAATACTTGCTGGATGATAGTCTTAATGCTTTACATAAATTAATTCTTAAACCTCGCAACAACCAGTGAGAAATGTATTATTATCACTGAACTGATTTGACAGACGTAGAAATCATGTGTAAACTAAAATAAAATGTTAAGCCTCTCAGCCAACTGAATGGACTCTCTTGGCCACGGAGATTGCCCCAAAACTTAAAGCTGAGTTGCCAGGGCAGTGAGAAGGGATATCAGATACATCTAGTTGCACCCTGTCCCTCTCGGAGTTAATCTTCCTAACAATAAGATACAAAATCATTAACAGGCCTAAGGCCATGTAAGACAAAGGTTAAATCACACCTGCAGGTCATCAATTTACTTAATGGATCACTTGAGTCTCAGTATATGTCTGGTGGCTTGTCTCTCATTATAACAGACTTCTTCATCTTAACTTAAAACATTCCAGTCCTTTAGAGAAAGCTTCATTTCTTTAACCAATTGCAAATCAAAGAATCTTTAAACCCATCTATAACCTGTAAGCCCCTGCTTTGAGATGTCCTGCCTTTTTGGGCCAAAAAGGTGATGTGCACCTTCCATGTCTTGATTGATGATGATTTTACATGTAATTCCCATCTCCCTAAAATGTATAAAACCAAACTGTAACAACCACAGCAGAAGCACTTGCTCAAGGCTTCTTGGGCGTGGCTCTCTGGGCCATGGTAGCCCATATTTAGCTCAGAATAACCTCTTTAAATTATTTTATAGAGTTTGGTTTCTTTTCATTGACACTTGGCAGAGAACTTAAGGAACTTACCTAGGGAAAGAGTTGGTAAATGTCCAACCTAGGATTGGAACCCAGAAAGTCTAAAGCTACAGACCTTACTGTTAGCCACAGTACAATACCTCTTGCTGTCTGGCCTAAAAGGGAAGACTGTGTGCAGGGACTTTACTTACAAGCACAAAATCTAGTAGTTGTAAGTATTTCCTGATGATTTTCACCTGGCTCCCTTTACAGAGCCTGGGATGTCACCAAATACCTCATTCATTTCTCCCACCTGAAAGTGGGTTTCTCCCACCTGAACGTCATTTTTCTTACTGCCTGTTTCTGGGGATTCTCACTATTAAGCTTGAAACCTAGAACCTATTATCAGGAGAAATGTTTTAAAAAACTCATTACCAAAAACATGGGAAAAAGTAGAAGAAACACTCCTTTTCCAAAAGAGGACTAATTCTCCAGTATGAGTTTCCATCCTATCCATAATTGGAAATATCTGTAAATCAGGTTTAGAAAAACATATGGCATGGGCTTATGCAAAAGGCTTAAGCAGGGAATCAAACATTAAATAAAATGATAAAAGCAGATTTAATAATCATGCCTAATGTCCCAGACAGGTCAGTTTTTTTCTCTGAGATTATAGTTTTCCTACAGCTGAAGATAATTGCAAAATGTCTAAAATCACTGTTTTTCTTATTTAATACAAGGGACTGCCAACACTTAAACCATAGTTAAACCAGTCCAACAGGAAAAAAGCCAAGGAATGTGTCTGTTCCAACATTTTCTGCACAGTCTGGTAGTATAGAGCTCTCTGCTATGAGAGCTCTTAAATGAGAATTCCATTTGCCAAACTGGATGAAACGTGACTAAATTTTCTCTAGAAATTTCTTCTGCCTTATCTAATTTTCCCGTTAGAGTAGGCAGTATTACTCATTTACCTACCATTGTATTGTTGTTGTTGTTTTCCAGACACCTCCTGGAAGTCCTGGTACAGTGCCCCCTACACACATACACCCATATACAGAGTATAGTTTAGTAATTATTGACTTAATTAATGTCGGACAGAGGGAATCCCCTATCACTCCTGCCCCCAACCCACTGTTATGCATTTGACCACTGCTTCTAGGCAGAGTAGTGTAAATGCCTGTGTATCTGCATACAGACCTTCCTTTTATTTCACCCATTGTCCTAAATCATGTTTTAGGGCACTTCTGTAAGCTCAACTCTTTGTTACCGATAGCTTTTTAAGGCCCTGATTGGGACCCCCAACCCCATCCCACCCCCTTAACATTAACCACTGGGCTCTCAAAGGAAAGATACCTGTCTTACTCTGAGAAGTTTTCACAGAACCCTTTTCTCCCTCCCTCCCTCCCTTCCTTCCTTTTCTTTTTAATGGACTTTATTTTTTAGAGCAGTTTTAGGTTCACAGCAAAACTGAGCAGAAAATATGGAGATTTGCCATATCTCCCTTGACCTCACACACGTGAGCCTCCCCAACTATCAACACCTCCCACCAGAGTGGTACATTTGTTACAATCAACAAACCTAAATTGACATGTCATTATCACCCAAAGTCCATAGTCTACATTAGGGTTCACTCTTTGTGTTGTACATTCTGTGGGTTTTGACAAATGCACAATGATGTGTATCCACCATTATAAATAGTATCCAGTGAAGTAGTTTCACTGCCCTAAAAATCCTCTGTGCTCTGCCTATTTATCCCAATCTACCTCCTAACCCCTGGCAACCACCAATCTTTACTGTTTCCATAGTTTTGTATATTTTCAGAATCTCACATAGTTAGAATAATAGTATAGTATGTAGTCTTTTTGGATTGGCTTCTTTCACTAGTAATGTGCATTTATGTTTCCTCTGTGTCTTTTCATGGCTTGATAGTTCATCTCTTTTTAGTACCAAATAAGATCCATTGTCTGGATGTACCACAGTTTATCCATTCACCTATTGAAGGACATCTTGGTTACCTCCAAGTTTTGGCAATTATTAGTAAAGCTGCTACAAATACTTATGTGCAGGTTTTAGTGTTAATATAAATTTTCAACTCCTTTGGGTAAATGCCAAAAGTGCAATTGTTGGATTGTATAATGATAGTATGTCTAGTTTTGTACAAAACCACCAAACTGTCTTCCAATGTGGCTATACCATTTTGCATTCCCACCACCAATAAATGAGTGTTCCTGTTACTGTACATTCTTGCCAGCAATTGGTGTTGTCAATGTTTTGTATTTTTGCCACTTTAATAGATGTATAGTTGTATCTCAGTGTTTTTATGTTTACGTTTTTACTTCATTTTTCCTTTTTGCTCTTGTACCTATACTACACTGAAATTTTCCTATTTTCCTTCGAAGTGTTTTAACAAAAATAATGCATACTTGATGTGGAAATAAAAAGTAAGTCCCTTTTGCACATCAGACTGTGCCTTAGACTCCACTTATTTCAGTCAGCCACAAGAACCCAAAGTCAACAATTTCTTATGTTTCCTTGGAAATGTATCTTTTGTCTCTCCTCTCTCTCTCTATCCCTCCCACCATATCTGGGTCTTGCCCAACACAAGCCTAGTCCTGCCAATTGTGAGGTTTTTTGACCAATTAAATTTATTTAGGAAAACCTATGACTTTCATATTTGTCTTATAACTATCCTAATCCCATAGAATGGCTTTTACAGTCTTAGATGTCTCTAGTTGTTGAAGTTCCCATGTAATTCTCTTATTGTCATTTATGCTAGAATAGATTTGTTAAATCAAATTAAAGTTATTCTTTCTGAAGTTTTTACTAAAATGGAAATGTTTTATTCATAAGATTCCTGTTTAAATCACTTTTTAAATAAAATATTATCCTTAAGATTATAATCCATCCAATTTGAGTAAAAGTATAGTGATTTAAGAGCCATGTTTTAAAATTAAAAATGAAAGTGATCATCCAAAATTATATTTTAAAAAGGACAAAAATTGACCCAAGTTTTTATTGTGGTTTTAGTTCTTCATTAGTAGAATTGTTTGAAGGCTGAATCCACATTGAGGATAATTCAATTCTACTTTCACACATCGTGGTGTGGGGAACTCCAACCTATGGGAGAGGATAATGAACAAGACTCCTTGATGAAAAGAAATTCCTCATCATTAATGGAGAAAGCGAAAGGCCACACCAACAAACATGAGAGATGAATTTCATCTTCCCATGAGCTCTTCCTTCGGCAGCAACACTCTCCAGATGGGAGGAATGAGTGGAGGGACAGAGACTAAGAGGGTCACCCTGGTTTGAAGATCTCTGCAACAAAGAACTTGCATGTGAATGGGTTGCCCGGTGTTCCATCTCCTCTCAAACAAAAAACTTTACATTTTGTCAAATTTATACAAACAAAAGCTAACTAGTTCTACAAGGTTTATTATTAATAAAAACATAGGTCAGCAATCTCCCCTTCTGCTATTCTCCCTCTCCTAGGGGAAACCAATTATACTCTTCTAAATGTTATTAACTGCCTCAAAACCCACCTAAATTACTCCATTTCCCTGGTCTCCATTATATTATTTTCCTCTTTTCACAAGGAGTGAATTTTGATTGTGAGGTTCTTAAAGCTACATAATTTTAGGGATACTTTTTTTTTTTTTTTTTTACATAACCCAAGTAATAGAAGCCTACAGGGACATTTTTAAAGAAAAAGAATGTAAGATTTCAAATATCAAATTAGACAGAGCCTTGGAAAGGTCCCTGAAGCTTAAGCTTTATTAGTCATAGTAAATTTGCTTCTGCCTTCAAGTGAAAACACACAAGATCCATTGTATTAAATTATCCCATTGCTACCTACAAACTGTCTCCCAGTCCACGTACTATGTCAGGAACACCAAATCTCTCAATAATTTTACATTCAAGTTGCTCCCAAAGCCTACCTCCTCTATGGAATCTTTTTTTTTTTTTTTTCCAACTGCAAAATAGTAGTATTTCTTAATTCCACTTTCTCTAAAAATTTAATTCCATGTTTTCCTTCATTTATCAGTCTATAATACATGCTTATCCCATTTGTGATTTTTTTTTGTATTTCTTTTCCCCCTCAGCTTTATTGAGGTAAAATTTACAAATAAAAATTGTGTATATTCAAGGTATACGATGTGATGATTTGATATACATATACATTGTGAAATGATTACTACAGTCAATTAACACACTTATCACCCTGTGGCGGGGGTAGTGAGGATACTTAAGAGCTACTCTCTTAGCAAATTTCAAGTACACAATACAGTGTTATTAACTATTGTGAACATGCTATACATTAGATCCTCAGAACTTATTCGTCTTATAATTGAAAGTTTGTTTCCTTTGACCAACAACTGCCCATTTCCCTCATCCCCCAGCCCTTGGCATGGCTGAACTTGGGGTACATTATTATAAGTGAAACAAGTCAGACACAAAAATAAAAATTCTGTATAATCTCACTTATATTTGTAATATAACAAAGTCAAACTCATTGAAGCAGAGAGTAGAAATGAACCCATAAAGCTTAATAGCAAAAACAAGCAACCAAACAAACCCAAATAACCTAAATAAAAATGGGAAAAAGACCTGAATAGATATTTTTTCCATTATATACCTATACCACACATTTTTTTTATCCATTCATCCATCCACACACGCTTAGGTTGTTTCCATACTTTGGCTTGTGTGAATAATGCTGTAATGAACATGAGAGTGCATGTATCTTTTCAACATACTGATTTTATTTCCTTTGTATATATACCTTGAAGTGGTATTGCTAGATTATATGGTAGCTCTGTTTTTATTGAAGAACCTCCACACTATTTTCCATATGCCTGTACAGGCACACCTTGGAGATACTGGGGGTATTGCTCCAGACCACCACAATAAAGTGAATTTTGGAATATAGCAAGTCATACAAATTTTTTGGTTTCCCAATGCATATAAAAGTTATGTTTATACTATACTGCAGTCTATTAAGTGTACAACAGAATTATGCCTAAAAAACAAAGTTACATACCTTAATTTAAAAATACCTTATTGCTATCTGAGCCTTTAGCGAGTCATAATCTTTTTGCTAAGCAAGGTTCTTGCCTTGATGTGGATAACTGCTGACTGATCAAGGTGGTGGTTGATGAAGGTTGGAGTGGCTGTAGCAATTTCTTAAAATAAGACAACAATGAAGTGTGCTGCATCTATTGACTTCCTTTCATGAAAGATATCTCTGTAGCATGCAATACTGTTTGATAGCACTTTACCTACAGTGGAACTTCTTTCAAAATTGGAGTTGATCCTCTAAAACCCTGCCATTGCTTTATCACCTAAGTTTATGGAATATTCCAAATATTTTGTTGTCATTTCAACAATATCACACCATCTTTACCATGAATAGATTCCATCTTAAGGAACCATTTCTTTGCTCATCCATAAGAAATAACTCCTCATCTGTTCAAGTTTGATTATGAGATTGCAGCAATTCAGTCACATCTTTAGGCTCCACTTCTAATTCTAGTTCTCTTGCTATTTCCACCACATCTGCAGTTACTTCATCCACTGAAGTCTTGAACTTCTCAAAGTCATCCATAAGAGTTGGAATCAACTTCTTCCAAACTCTTGTTAATGTTGAAGTTTGACCTCCCATGAATTATGTATGTTCTTAATGGCTTCTAGAATGGTGAATCCTTTCCAGAAGGTTTTCAATTGACTTTGCCCAGATCTGTCAGAGGAATCACTATTTCTGACAGCTATAGCCTTACAAAATGTATTTCTTAAACAATATGACTTGAAGGTCAAAATTACATCTTAATCCATGTGCTACAACACAGATGATGTGTTAGCAGGCATGAAAACAATATTAATCTCCTTGTATATCTCCATCAGAGTTCTTGGGTGACCACGTGAATTGTCAATGAGCAGTAATATTTTGAAAGGAATCTTTTTTTCTGAGTAGTATGTCTCAACAGTAGGCTTAAAGTATTCAGTAAACCATGCTGCAAACAGACATGCAGTCACTCAGGCTTTGTTCTTCCATTTATAGAGCACAGGCAGAGTAGATTTAGCATAATTCTTATGGGTCCTAGGAATTTCAGAATGTTCAATGAGCATTGACTTCAACTTGAAGACTCTAGCTGTATTAGCCCCTGACAAGAGACTCAACCTATCCTTTGAAGCTTTGAAGTCAAGCATTGACTTCTCCTCTCTGGCTATGAAAGTCCTAAATGGCATCTTCTTCCAACATAACGTTGTTTCATCTCCATTGAAAATCTGTTGTTTAGTGGAGCCAACTTTGTCAGTGATTCTAGCTAGATCTTCTGGATAACTTGCTGCAGCTTCTCCATCAGCATTTGCTGCTTCACCTTGCGCTTTTATGTCAGGGAGACAGTTTCTTTCCTTAAACCTCATCAACGAATCTCTGCTAGCTTCCAATTTTCTTCTGTAGCTTCCTCACCTCTCTCAGCCTCTCATGAATTAAAGTGAGTTAGGGACTTGCTCTGGATTAGGCTTTGGCTTAAGGGAACGTTGTAGCAGGATTTGATCTTCTACCCAAACTACTAAAACTTTCTCCATATCAGCAATAAGCCTGTTTTGCTTTCTTATTATTTGTGTGTTCACTGGAGTAGCACTTTTAATTTCATTCAAGAACTTTTCCTTTGCATTCACAACTTGGTTAACCATTTGGTGCAAGAGGCCTAACATTCAACCTATCTTGGCTTTCAACATGCCTTCCTCACTAAGCTTAATAATTTCTAGCTTTTGATTTAAAGTGAGAGACATGCCACTCTTCCTTTCACTTGAACAGATGCCACTGTAAGGTTATTATATGGCCTAATTTCAATATTGTTGTGTTTCAGGGAATAGGGAGGCCTGAGGAAAGGGAGAGAGGTCAGGGAATGGCCAGTCAATAGAGACTCAGAATACACTCAACATTTATCAGTTAAGTTTGCCACCTTCTATGGACATGGTTCATGGTGCCCCAAAACAAATAGTAACATCAAAGATCACTAATCACAGATCACCATAACAGATATAATAATTATGCAAAAGTTTGAAATATTGTGAGAATCAACAAAATGTGACACAGAGACACAAAGTGAGCACAGATTGTTGGAAAATGGCACTGATAGACTTGCTCAATGCAGGATTGCCACAAACCTTCAATTTGTAAAAAGCACAGTATCTGCAAAGCATAATAAAACAACATACAATAAAATGAGGTATGCCTGTACTAAGTTACATTCCCATGAACAGTTTGCAAGGTTCCCTTTTGTCCACACTATTGCCAATACTTACATCTTGTCTTGTGATTAAAACCATCCTAAAACGTATAAGGTGGTATCTCATTGCGGTTTTCATTTGCATTTCCCAGATGACTGGTGATGTTAAGTACCTTTTCATATATCTGTTGGTCATTTATTTATTTATTTATTTTTCTTTTTTCTTTTCTTTTTTTTTCTATTTTATTTTTCCTTTTTTTTAAATTTCAGCTCATTATGGGGGTACAAAAGTTCAGGTTATATATATTATCCATGCCCCCCTCACCGTCCCCCTGAGTCTGAGCTTCAAGCGTGTCCATTCCCTAGACAGTGCACATCGCACTCATCATGTAGGTATGCACCCATCCCCTTCCCCCACCCCATCCCCCCCAGTCAGAACTTCAAGCATGTCCATTCCCTAGGCAGTGCGCATCGCACTCATCAAGTAGGTATACACCCATCCTTTCCCCCCAGACCCCACCTCTGTCCAATACACAATTGGTGTTATTCCCAAATGTGCACTCAGGGAAACCAGTTTTCTGGTGAGTACATGTGGTGCTTATTTTTCCATTCTTGGGATACTTCACTTAATAGAATGGGTTCCAACTCTCTCCAGGAGAACCAAAGAGATGCCATATTGCCATTATTTCTAATAGCTGAATAATATTCCATGGCATATATATACCACATTTTGCTAATCCATTCATGAATTGACGGGCATTTGGGTTGTTTCCACATCTTTGCAATTGTGAATTGTGCTGCTATAAACATTCGGGTGCAGGTGCCTTTTTTATAGAATGACTTTTGTTCTTCTGGGTAGATGCCCAATATTGGGATTGCTGGATTGAATGATAGATCTACTTGAATCTGTTTAAGGTATCTCCATATTGCTTTCCACAGGGGTTGCACTAGTTTACAGTCCCATCAGCAGTGTATCAGTGTTCCTGTCTCTCTGCATCCACGCCAACATGTATTTTTTGGGACTTTTTGATAAAGGCCATTCTCACTTGGGTTAAGTGATATCTCATTGTGGTTTTGATTTGCATTTCCCTGATGATTAGAGATGTTGAACATTTTTTCATATGTTTGTTAGCCATTTTTTATCTTCTTTTGAAAAATTTCTATTCATGTCCTTTGCCCACTTTTTGATAGGGTTGTTCGATTTTTTCTTACTGATTTTCCTGAGTTCTAAATAGATTCTTGTTATCAGTCCTTTATCTGATGTGTAGTATGCGAAAATTTTTTCCCATTCTGTAGGTTGTTTGTTTACTCTCGTGACTGTTTCTTTGGCTGTGCAGAAGCTTTTTAATTTGATCAGGTCCCATTTATTTATTTTTGTTGTTGCTGTGATTGCCTTAGGGGTCTTCTTCATAAATTCTTTGCCTAGGCCAATGTCTGTAAGAGTCTTTGTATGTTTTCTTCTCTTTGGAAAAATGTCTGTTTAAGTCCTTTGCCCATTTTTAATTTGGGTTATTTGGGTTGGTTTGCTTGCTTGCTTTTGTTATTAAGTTGTATGAGTACCTTATATATTTTGGATATTATCTCCTTATCAGACATATAGTTTGCAAATATTTTCTCCCTATTTGTAGGTTGCCATTTTATTCCGTTGATTGCTTCCTTTGCTGTGTAGAAGCTTTTTAGTTTGATATAGTCCCACTTATTTATTTTTGCTTTTGTTGCCTGTGCTTTTGGTGTCATATCCAAAAAAAAAAAAAAAAAAAAAATCATTGCCAAGACCAATGTCAAGGAGCTTTTCCCCTATGTTTTCTTTTAGGATTTTTATAGTTCAGGTCTTATATTTAAGTCTTTAATAAATTTGAAGTTAATTTTTACTCTAATGCTAGCACTTTGAGAAGATTGCTTGAGGCCAGGAGTTGGAGATCAGCCTGAGCAACATAGTGAGACCATTGTCTCTATGAAAAAAAATTTTTTTCAAGTTTATTTTTATATGGTATACGATAAGGGTCCAATTTCATTCTTTTGCATGTGGATATCCAGTTTTTCCTATATCATTTATTGAAAAACTATCCTTTCCCCATTGTATATTCTTGGTGCCATTGTCAAAAGATTAGTTGACTGTATATGGGTGGGCTTATTCCTGGGCTCTCTCTATTGTTCCTTTGGTCTGTGTATCTATTTTTATACCAGTATACCCTGCTTTGATTATAATAGCTTTGCAATTCAGTTTGAAATCAGAAGTGTGATGCCTTTAATTTCATTCCTTTTTCTCAAGATTGCTTTGGTTCTTCAGGGTCTTCTGTGGTTCCATATAACTTTTAAGATTATTTTTTCTATTTCTATGAAAAATGCCATTGGAATTTTGATATAAATTGCATTGAATCTGTAAGATTGTTTTGGGTAGTATGGACATTTTAATAATATTAATTCTTCTAACACATGAACTTATCTCATTTGTTTTTAATGCAATTTTTAAAATCACATGATATTATTAGCAGCTCATGATACACAATTTGATATAAAATTAGTTTTCCACATCAAAGGGAATTAATTTAGTTATTGTCTAAATCACTAAATTTCTGGCAAGAAACCCTTTTCTAGATGCTAAGCTAAAAGCCTTAGGAAAAAAATCCTATTTCTAATATTTGACTTAACATGGCCACTTTGCTAGAAAAAAGGATAAGATATTAAATATGAAAGATGACCAGATGGTAAATATTGAAGCCACTAAAAACAAAACTCAGCAGGATAGATTCATAGGCACAAAATGTAACTTAAAACATTAGTAGAGCTGAGGCTGTTTTTATTTAGCATTATGAATCTCTTTCTTTGCAATGATAATACCAGAGCTCCAAAGAGGCAATCTTATACATCAAACTGTCATTAAAATATGTGGCTTTTCCTGCAGTGTCATGTTACTACTGCACTGAAAATTTTATTTTTCCAGTAATACTGGAGGTAATAATCAGAAGGTCTATTATTTCTGGCCAACCACAATAGATATGAACCATAATGGACACAACCCAAAGGTTAATTGCTATGCCACAAACACTGCAGCAATTAGCTTTTAGAGCAGGGAGTGACAGGTAATGTACTGCAAGTGAAAGTTAGTTTGTAAGTAGAGGCTATCCTCTATGTCATGTTCATAGACTCCCCTAAATTCAGGCAATGTGTGATCAAATTTGCAAATGTCACTTGGAAGGACTGTAGCCATAAGTAGAGCTTTTAAGGGCTAGGGAAAGAAAGATTTGACAGAGAACTTCAGGAGCAAAGGGACCCATGCTGCTGTTCTAACTGCTTTCCTCCCAAATGCCTCTCTTTCCCTCTGGTCTCATCTATGCCTCTGCTCAGTCCAGCCTCCTCCAGTTGGGGTCCCCTCACTGCTGTTTTCCCCTCAAGCCCCTAATGTCTCAGCATCAGGTCAGTGGTACAGGCCTACCCCCAGTATGTGTGCAAGACCCAAATAAGAGTAGAAAGGAGGACACCATACTGTATGTCTACATAGCTAAAAGTCATATATCAAACTAACCAACTGTTACATAAAATATGCTCTATCCTCCTGTCTTGAAAAAAAATGTACCTTTATAAAAACAAAAAAAAAAATTTTAAATGTGTAAAGTCATGTTTTAATGAGTAGGCAAAATATGGAAGATGAATCAATTCAATTATAATTGCATATGTCTGCATAGTCTGGTAATGAGCTAGAGATGTTGAGATAAGCAATAAAATAAAAACTTATACAATTTATAATCCATATATTTAGTCCATAAAATTTATTTTCTTCCCTCCATGTCAGCAAAATCATTTAATTATGTTGTTGTAACCAAGATTTTCATATAATCAGTATTCTATGAACAATATGGTGAATTCCATAACTTTCCTGAGGTATTGTAGCTGTTGGAATTTTTCAGTTTGATTTTAACTTGGAGAAAATTTGTTCTACTAAGGCAATAGCAACTGAAATTGTCAATTAAATTCTTAAAGTAATACCTATTTTTAAAAATGAGAAATTAAGGTTTCCAGTCTGGCATGTAAGGAGCTTAGAAGTTGTTACTCTGTCCTAACAAGTAAAAAGTTGAACAAACTGAAAATCAATAACTCTTCTTGGAAATGTTAGAGAAGTGAGGTCACAGGGCAAGCCACTGTCCCAAAATTGGAGAGACAAACAGGCAGTTACAGAGATTTACAACTTACCAGAGCAGAAACCCACCAGCAGAACTCTCCAGGGAAATTAGTACAGGATAGAAAACCAGAACTACGACTATGATTCCTGGAGGCTCAATGTGGACAAGTCTGAGAGGTTAAAATCCAGGAGGTCTGGTCTTTGGGGGACACACCCACATTTCTGTGAGTTTTACCTCCAGGAGCTCTTCCAGGTTCTCTAAATAAAGATTAGAGAAAAATCGCCTCCTACATCCAGCAGGGAGAAGGGAACCATTTTGAAAGTAACCATTTTGAAATTATCAAAACATTCTGTTCTTCTTAACAAGACTTGCCCTCAAGAGAAACTACTTCACCAGAGCCTAGCTTGTAGCAGTTTTACCAGAGCCTAACCAACCTGGGGAAAGGGAAATATCCAACCCCAGTCCCTCTAGCCATCCTGTCCTGCCTAAGGAGGGGAGGGTGGTAAAAGCTGAGAGGCACTTGTAAAGTTCATAGCCCAGGGGTATAGGCTCAATAAAACTAAGGCCTAATCACAGGTTTACAGAATGTTCTCCCTCCTGCCACACTTTAACACCACTCACTAAAGCCCTATTTACCCTAGCATGTTCCACCCAAGTACATCATGTCTGGCTTTCAACAAAAAATTACAAGACACACTATAAAGCAAAAAACACAGTTAGAAGAGACAGAGCAAGCATCCGAACCAAACTTAGATATGGCAGGGGTGGAATTATCATACCAGGAGCTTAAAATAACTATGATTAATATGCAAAAGGCTATAAAGGGAAAAGTAGACAACATGCAAAAACAGATGGGTAATGTACGCAGAGACATGGAAATTCTATGGAATAAATAATAATTGCTAGAGTTCAAAAACACTATAACAGAAATGAAAAATGCCTTTGATGGGTTCATTACTGGGCATTGTTGAGAAAAGAATCTCTGAGCTTAAGGATATGTCAATAGAAGTTTCCAAAACTGAAAGGCAAAGAGAAAAAATACTGAAAAAAATGGAATATAATATACAAGAACTGTGGGATGACTACAAAAGTATAACATATGTATAATAGGAATACTACAAGGAGAAGAAAGAGAAAAAAGGAACAGAAAAAATATTTGAAGCAATGACTGAAAATTTCCCCAAATTAATGTCAGACATCAACAATGTTAGATCAATTCTCTAAAATCTCTTCCAGAAGACAGAAGCAGAGGGAATACTTCCTAGCAGCATTGCCCTAATGCCAAAAGCAGACAAAACCATTACAAGAAAACTACAGAACAAATATCTCTCATGAACAAAGATGTAAAAATCCTCAACAAAATATTAGCAAATTTAATCCAACAATGCATAAAAAGAATTTTACATCATGACTGAGATTTATCCTAGATATACAAAGCTGGTTCAACATTTGAAAATCAATTCAGGCAATCCACCACATCAAAATCAATTCATGTAATCCACCATATTAATTCATGCAGCATATATTTCCTCTAAAAAAAATATTTTTCTTCTAAAGAAAATCACACGATCATATCAATAGATGCAGAAAAAGCATTTGACAAAATCCAACACCCATTCTTGATAAAAACTCTAAGCAAACTAGAAATAGGTACTTCCTTACTTGCTAAAGAACATCTACAAAAAACCTACAGGTAACATCATACTTAATGATGAGAAACTTATCTATAGAGGAACAAAGATAAGAATTATATCCAACTTCTCAGAAACCTTTCAAACAAGAAGACAGTGGAGTGAAATATTTCAAATGTTGAGAGAAAACACTACCAACCTAGAATTCTGTACCTTGCAAAATTATCTTTCAAAAGTAAAAGTGAAAGTCTGCTTCTTCTACTTTGGGTTACCACTATCCACTAGCATAACCCCAGAGGAAAAACAGAAAAAGAAAGAGACGGGAAATGGGTAAAACTAAGGTAAAGAGGGGCTGAGTAATTTGCTCAAGTTCACACATCTGGTAAGGCTGGAGCTAGGCTTTGAACCCAAGGATTTTGAACTCCAAAGTTTGTGTTCTTAATCTCATACCATTGGGTTGAACTTTTTATATTAAAAGACAAGTGATGACATAGATAGTTGCCTAAATGTTCCAAATCTACCCTGACCAAAAAAAAAATCATTCATCACTGCTCACTATGTAATTAAATGCAATTAAAAATCAAATGGGCTTTACTTCTGTATAAATCAACTTGGACCATTTCCCCTCCAAATCCCGTAACATGTGTTCATTTGAATGTCAAAACTATCATTTTAAAATGTCACTGCCTGGTATTCAAGCCTGATCATAGGAAGGTTCATTAAATTTGTCAGAACTGGAAAGAAATAATTTTCCTACGTAGAGACTTAGAAATTTAGGGGAAAATATTCTTCCTACACAGAAACTTCCTATATAGAAACTTATTCTGCAATACATAAATTGTCCAGCTCTTAAATGATGTTAATATTTCTTCATTACTACTTCTCCCCCAACATCGGTCCTAAGCTTTTAATAAAACTGGGAAGGAATTCCCCTCGCCTAATTCAACCCTTTCCCCACAGATTTCAGTACTCTTACTCGGGTTATTATTCAGTGGTATCCTTCATCCCAGGTACTGAAATCTGACATTCACTTTCTTCAACAGGATGATTTATCTAACAAGAATATCTCCATGTAAAAGTCACTTTGCATTTTTCAAATGCAACAAGAAACTTGTGCTTCTCCAGGTTCATTTGCTTCTCATATAATTCTGTCTACTTCATAGGAAGGTCCTACAGATTAGATGTAAATACAAGTCAAGAACTTGGCAATATCTGACTCACAGCCCATGCTCAAGAAAACGTTAACGATCATTGTAATTATTATCATTGCTGTACTGTGAAGAAACTACTAAGCCCCTGAAAGATTAGGTAATTTATCTCAGATGTGTGGCAGAGTTGGTACTGAAAACTAGGTTGACTTCCAAAGCAGTTCAACCTTCTGTTAAGAGTTTGCATCAATAAAACTGCAGGACCCGCCAGGGCTGAAATCCCACTTCCACCTGCGCTTCAAGTTGGTGACCAGATTCCCTGAATTAATAAAAGGGTTTTGTTTTTTTTTTTTAGAACAGTTATCAAGGAAGTTATCCCCTTTCTAACTCAGGTCCTTTGTGCAATTGAGATTACGTAGCAATTTGGGCCCGTTTTAGGGTTCTTGGCTCCTGAAATCCGCAATGAAGTGGGTACTTTTTAAAGTGAGCCTTATTTTGAGGATCACCCAGAGCTTCAAAAAAAAATCCTTCTAGGGCGAAGCCCTCGGCACCTGGAGGGCGAGATAGGGCACAGCCCTGTGCCTCAGGTACCTTAACAGACTGCAAAGTGAGGTCCCGGCCCCACGGCCGGACCTCGGCACCCCGATAGGGTTCGCCGGGCGGGCCCTGGCCGGCGGCGGAGCCAGGCTGGGCCGACGGAGCACGGGCGGGGCCGGGCAGAGGGCCAGTCCCACCGCCGCCGCCGCCGCGAGCCCGGACCTGCCCGCCCGACCTGGCGGCGCAGTCTCGCGGGATCGCTCAGCTCTCGCTCCCCGTGCGGCTCTGGCGGCGGCTCAAGTCCGGGACGCTCCCCGGAGCCGTCTGAGGTCGCGGGGGGACGGTAGGCTGAACAGGGACGGGGAGGTAAAGTGGCCTTCGACTGTCGCCCAAGGTGAGGTTCCCCGGGCCCCGACTGGGCAAGCGGCCGGGTGGGTCCCGGGGGTAGCGGAGCGGGCCTCGAGGGGTGCCGGGCGTGCTGGGGCCGCGCGCTGGGAGCCACAGGTGCGGGCAGGCGGCGTCGGGACAGCCCGCACCAGCTGAAGTTTGCTCCGGAGTAGGAGCCAGCTGCCGAAAGGCGATGCTGGGTCCCCGCGGCGCCGAGCAGGCCCGGGACACTGCTGCCGGGATCTAGGCCTGGGGCAGGTGCTCGGGTGTTGGGCGCTGGAAGAAGGCTGGGCACCGGCGTGGGCTGGGGCGGCGGGTGGTTTATTGTAATTCGGGGCCCACGGCCTTCCCCCAGCAGGGAACCTCCGTCGCCTTCCCGGGACAGATGTGCTCATTTTCCTTTTCGACGGCATCCCTATTCCCTCTAGCCCGTGAAAACTACGATTTTGTCCTCCGCTGGAGGAAATCCTAAAAGTCTCTCTTTAGTTGGCCCTTTGAAAAACAGGAAAAGTATATCCCCAGAAGACTGCAACAAAAACTGGCGCTCTAGAGTCTTGTTTAAGAACTCTTTAGGTCTCAAGGAATTTCCCAGGGCCTCAGTATTCTGTGCGAAATAAGCTTTCCAACAAGGGCCCTTAGATTTTCAGATTGTACCAATCGTTTTTAACTTCTTCCTAAGCACCAGCATTCCTATTTATCTTCCATTTTACTCATGCCAGCGGTCCCCAACCTTTTTGGCACCAGGGACCGGTTTCATGGAAGACAATTTTTTTCCACGGACGTGGTGTGGTGGGGCGGGGGACGGCGGAGCTCTGCGGCCCGGTTCCTAACATGCCGCGACTGGTTCGCGGCCTGGGGTTTGGGGACCGCAGTCCTAGGCCCCCTTTTAACACTGCGTTCCATTCAGCACCTGCCTTCCATCATTAGTTCCCTAGAGATGAGACTTCCTCAGCAAGTGATATATTCTATGCCTTGGCAGGTGAAGAATATCTCGCTAGGACAGAATTTTCCATTGTTTTTCCAGTGTTAGTTACCTAGGGTGAAAATCTTAACTCTGCACTTTGACATCTGCATTTGAGTTTATGACAAATGTTGCTGATACATCCTCTTGATTGTTTTTACAGTAATTGACCCAGGACCCATTTTCAGGAAAACAGCTTCCTTCAAAATGATAAAATAATGAAATGAGGAGTTTGAACATTTTATCGTTGGATGAAAATCTTCTGAGCATGAAAATAGAGATTAAAACAAGCCATGTGGTAAAATCAGGAATTTGAAGAACATGGAAATGTTTTCATTTTTGTTGACATGTATTTTTCTGCCCCTCATAAGAGGGCACAGTCTCTTCACCTGTGAACCAATTACTGTTCCCAGATGTATGAAAATGGCCTACAACACGACATTTTTCCCTAATCTGATGGGTCACTATGATCAGGGTATTGCTGCTGTGGAAATGGAGGTGAGTAATGCTTCATACCTTTATTGAAAAATAGTTTATGTTCTGTTCTAGAATAAATTGTAAATATGACTTTTATTTTTAAACACAGCAGGAGATTTAAGTTGTATACAGTCATATTTCAAAAAATCCTTTTGAAAATTAACCTCCCCCCCCCCCACTGACTTATGTTTTGTGGACATTTGGGGCCCTGTTTAGTGGATTTGCTTAAGATAGGGTTTGTCTTATAATGAATTATGGTTACAAATGATTTCTAAATATCTTGTGCCTGGAAAATATTTTATTTTCCTGAATCAAATATGGTAGTCCCCCTAGAAATTCTAAATTTTTTTAAATTCACTGAACATATAATCTATATTGCCTGGACTAAAAGTGAAGAAATCTCCGTGTTTTTATAAGTAGTTGTAATGTTTTCACTTGGCACAGTTCTCCTGAAGCAAATAAGTTATTGGAATATTTTGGGCTATAGACAGTGTTGTACTAAAAAGGGACTTTGTTTGTTAAGCATAGCACTTAAATATTCTTTATAAGATACTTGTTAAAAGAAACCACTTGTCCAGGGAGGAGTACAGTGACACTAAAGATTGCCTTAGGTGCCTCCTCAGTTACCTGCCTCTGGTTTAGAGATACGCAAATTACTAGGGAGGTGTGGGAAGAAATAGCTACCTGTAGAGACAGGAACCTGCCTTCCCATAAGATTTGTCAGGTTGATAAGTCTCTTGAAGGAAAGAAGACAAATGTGTCGTTTTTGTAGTTTTTCTTCAGAAAAACTGTCTGAAGATGACAAAAGCTTTTTTCCTCTGATAGTTGCTAAGAGATGAACCCCCTACAAATTTAATATAATACAGTTTTTAAAACTGATTAGATTTGATTTTGTAGCTTTGAAAGTCTTCCATTGTTTTTCAATTGAATAGTTGTCTGCCTCATTGTGGACTCATGTCTAGAATAGAAAGGCTTTTAAATACTAAGTAGATGTAATTTAAAAGGATATTACAAATTATATTATTGTAATTTTTCGGTGGTTTTTCAAACCACTGCAAGATTGAACACTGAACAAATGATGTGGTAACACTTTCATTGTTTGATAAGAATCATTTTGATGGTTTAATCTGATTAGAATATATAGTGGGAATACCACCAGGCAATAATTACATCATTCATTCACATTTTCTCTCATCATGCTTTGTAAGTCATGTTTTAATAGTGTTATTAAATTTTTTTAAAAATCTGGTTTCCTTTCTGTGTAGTAAATAAATACATTTTAAGTTTGAATGCTAACAATGACCTTATGAATTCATATTATTTAGACTTGAGTTCCTTATCATGGAGTACTATTATAAATGTAGGTGAGAAATGCATCCCTGCTATTAAATGCCTGTAATTGTAAGATGGTAACAACTAGCTTTGTTCCACACACATCTTTTTAAAACCAATCGTTTCTGTCTAAAGAAAAAAAAAAAAAAGATTTTTTATTTAGCTAGCTTCTTTCTCAGGTAGTTTGTGTCTGGCTATTATCAAGAAGGTTTTTTGTTCTTACCTCCCTTATTTGATTGCTAACATTGCCAGTCTCTTCATTATATATCTTTCTCATATACGAAACTTTCTCATAGCATTTACTAATGAAGTTTTGTTCTATAAGTCATACTTCAGTAAGTTTAAGGATACAAAAGAAGAAAGCCATCAAGCAGTTGCTTAATACTAGCATTAACCTAAGTCTACAAAAAGGAAAAAGGGAAGGAAGGGTAAATGGAAAGGCAAAAATAATATCAACCTGGGTCAGACTTTTAATCCCTATATATAATTTTTTTTAGTCTATAGTATTATGCTTTTCCTACCGCCCCAATCCTATTTGTCCTTGTGGCTAAGCAACATTCTCTATTAGTTCCTGGATTGAATATTCAAAATCCTGTAATCTGAGAGTTGTATGTGACCCTAAAGGTCATGCCGAGTTTCTTAACCATTTTTGTGCCATTAACCCCTTCTCAGAATAAGAGAAATGTTTTAAAATTTAAGTAAATAAAATGGGTAAGATTACAGAGGAAACCATTGATATTGAAATATACTTCTGTGTATTGCTCAGGTTAAGAACCCCTGAACCCGTCATTATATGGGTGAAGAAACTGAAGCCCAGACAAGTTATGATTTGTCCAAGGTTTGAAAACTATGATCTGACACGGTCTTCTCTGTCTACATGGACCATCATGTAGACAGAGAAGACTTTTTTTAAAACTTTTTCTTAAGGCCCTTGACCTTACTGGATAAACAAGATAATATTTCCTATGATTTGGAAGGCAACATGTAAATTTCAGTCCTTTGCTACCTCTTTCTAAACTTCACTTGGATAAAAACTAAACTGGATGATTTTTTTAACCTCTGTTTAGCTCTGCCTCTCTTTTTTCCTCTCATCAGTGCCTTGAATACAGGGTTTTGTTAGGTCAAAAATAAAATCCCTAACTTCAGTCTCTCCCATCTAGTGATGCCAAAGGATTTTATTAAAGTGCAAATCCATGCAGTCCACCTTGGGGTTAAAATTCTTCACCATTTCCCTAAAGCTGGAGAAATAAAAGACTTGATTCTAGAGTAGCACCCAAAGCTCTTTATGTGGGACCCTGCCTTCCAGCCTCCCATCTTGTCCCTTCCCACATTGTACAGTCTGCTTCAGCCAGCTGACCTGTTTGTAGAACTCAAATCCGTATTACTCTTTCTCGCCTCTCTACCTTTGCATATATTATATACCCTGCTGGGCCCTCTACTACCTTTCTGTACCTGCTCAATACCTACAGGTCTCAGTTCAAGGAATAATTCTTGTTTTTAGTGAAACCTTCTTTCACCTTTCTCCCAAGCATATTTAATCAGCTGACTCTCTACACTCTTACAGTACTTAATATATGTAACTGTCCTTACACATATGCTGTGTTGTGATTATTTACATGTTTCTCTCACTAGGTTGTGAACTTGTTGAAGGTAGGGATGGTGTTTATTCATCTGTATCCCTAATGCCTAGTACAGTGCCTCTGAGCATGGTAGATGCTCAATAAAAGCTAAATAAAGAAAAAGGTGATGTTTCCTGGCCCAATAAATCAGCAAAGAGAATTTTCCCTTCCAATCTTTACTTTCCACATCTATCTTCTACAGTGTCTGAGTGAAAGGCATTCTAATATTTTTAGGTGGTTTACAGATCATCCTCTTTTGTTCTACCTGAGTAGAAATGTATCAGTTGAAACCCTCTATTTTCTTTCCCTTATTAGCTCTACACATATTTATTAGAATATGTTTAAAGAATTTGATTTTTAACCATTCTATTTATTTATATGAAGTGAAGGGATTCTTTTGATTGGACTTCTGGATTATAAATTATACCTGTCATATTTTTTTCTAACATACTTTAGTACTTGAGGTTATAGTACAGTCGAGCACTAAATTAAGCTGCATGTACCTTGGCTTTTACTAAAAACGTGTTTTATACTTTCTCTAAAGATCATATGGGGTTTTATACTTCCGACCCAACTGCCTTTGGTTCCTGCTGGTCGCTGTTGAGTTTCCAGTGTTCACTGAATTGAAGTGTTAGGATGAGAAGAATTGCCTGATGATTATGGCAACCAATTATACTTTCTTAGCCATCAAGAATTCCATATAAGTCAATAAATCTATCTCCCCATTTATGCCTCAGTTTTTATTTTATGACAGCTATCCTGTTTTGTAGAATTTAGGCATTTATGGTCATTGTCAGTCTGTGATTATATGAGATGATTTAGAGCAGTGGTTCTCAAAGTTTAGTTCATAGACCAGCCGCTTGTGAGTTTGTTAGAAATGCAAATTTGTGGACCCCTCACCCCAACCTCCTGAACCATGTTCTCTGAAGAAAGAGCCCACCTGTGGTTTAACAAGCTGTCCAGGTGTTTTTTATGAATGTTAAAGTTCAAGACCTACTGGTTTAGAGCAGGGATTGCAAATTTTTTCTGTAAAGGGTCAAATATTTTTGGTTTTGCAGACCATACAGTTTCTGTTGCAGCTATTGTACTCTACAGTTGTAGCACAAAGGCCATCATAGATAATGTGTCAACGTGAGTGTGGCTGTGTTTCAATAAAACTTTATTTACAAAAACAGGCAGTGGACCATATCTGGCCCATGGGCTGTCGTTTGCAGAACCTTGGTTTAAATACTTGAAAGTGTTTTAAGAATAGGAGAGCACATAATAAACATTGTGCATTCTTCCTAATATGTTACCCAAGTTATATGTTATTTAATTTCCATATACTTTTTTAAAGTCAAATTTATACAAACCAGAAGGATCTAACTGGGATATCCTGGTTTTTTAGTTTTGTCTCAGAGATTGCCTAAAATAAGGGACTTCAGTTCTTTCCTTATTTTACTATCTGAAACTGAATCATTTGTACTACAAAGAGTTAATTACAATTCTGAATAGTGACTTGGCTTTATAATGAAAAGGATGTTGTACAGTCTCACTCTTCCAAGTGGAAAAAAAAAAAACAGGAATGGCTGCTGGTTTTCCATTGTGTTCCTTTTGTTTCAAATCTAAAGCATTGTTTCTCAATTGTGAGGTCGATGTCCCTTGAGAGACTGATTTCATCCAGAAAGAGCTGAGACTGATCTAGGGAAAATGGAAACAGGAATATTGTATTTTTCTTTTTGAATTGCCTTCATTGAGGTCTAGGCTAAGGGAAAGTCATATATTGTGTTTGGAACAGCATGTGGTCATTCCACTTTTAAACTGCTAAAGGGAAGTGAACCAAAAAAAAACCTTTCCTTTCCACCTGTTAATATGTACTATTAAAATGTCTGTATTTAATTAAAAATAAGAGGATGGAGAAAAACTGGATAACAGACTTTTAAGGAAAAAAATCCGTTTCTATTGTGCAGTGGTTTTTACCACATTAACTGCCATGTGAGTTGTATTTAATTCATGCTCGTTTTGAGCCTGGGGCCTTGTGAAGCAAAACCTGGTCAAAACCGTGAAAATCTTACTTGTTGGTGTTCTTATTGTTACAATTAATATTGATAATTTATTTCTGAAAACGTGGACTAGATGAATGCAATTCAATAAATTTCATTTTCCACTAAATTTTTCATTAAATTAGAAAGGATCATTTTGTTTTTGAAGTTTTTATTCTGTTTTCATAATAAAACACTGTGGCCTCAAGGAAAAAAAAATTTTCTAATGTGGCAGTCAGTGTGTTAAACATTTTCATTTTTCTGCTTTTAGAAGAGTTCAGTGGACCCCTTCCTGCTATCACCTTTCCTCCATATTCTCTGCCTTTTATCCCTCTTATACAAGGAAAGACAATGTTTAGTGTGATTAACCTCTTTGTTTTTCAGGGAAGACTACCTGAAAGTAAGATATTAATCATATAAAATGAAATACATACTGAAAAATGTTCAAAGTCAGTTGCATATATAATGGCTACAATTGTGCTTTACATGTAGAAACCTTCCTTTGTGATGTTATGTTGAGGTAGCAGAGAAAGTATCTTGACTGCTTCTGGATCTGCAGAATAAGGGCAGTTTTGTATTTGAACAGAAAGGATAATATTTCTCCTGGGAGGCTCTGCTGATAGGCACAAAGTTCCTATTCCATTCTTTGGTATTCCGCAGACTAGGACATTATTAGTTATGCTCTCAGAGGAGCCTGTCCACAAGGGGCATGGTTCTTTCAGACCATAGGAAGACTTGTGTTGTTATTATTTCCTTTCCTTGAAAATGTGGCATGTAGATAATGAAGCATTGTTATTTTAGTTTGTACATTTGTCATGTGTTCATTCATTAATGTTTGTCAAATGTGTACCTTTCCCAGAATTACAGTTTTTAAAGTTACAAGTTTTTTTTATTTTTAATTAGTATATACATAATAGTTATATATCTTTACAGAGTACATGTGATTTTTTTGATACAAGCATACTATGTAAATTAATCAAATCAGGGTGATTGGGGTATCCATCACCTCAGGCATTTATCATTTCTTTGTGTTAGGACTGCAGTTCCCAACCACCAGGCTGCAGACCGCCAGTTTCGTAGCTTGTTAAGAGCTGGCTGCACAGCAGGAGATCATCAGCTGGCAAGCAAGGGAAGTTACATCCGTATTTACAGCTGCTCCCCATCACTGCATAAGCTCTGCCTCCTGTTAGATCATCAGGGGCATTAGATTCTCATAGGAGTGCAAACTCTACGGTAAACTGTGCATGTGAAGGATCTAGGTTGCATGCTCCTTATGAGACTCTAATGCCTGATTATCTGAGGTGGTGATGCTAGTGTTGGGGAGTAGCTGCAAATACAGATTATCATTAGCAGAGAGGTTTGACTGCACAATAAATGTAATGTACTTAAATCACCCTGAAACCATCCCCCGGAAGTCCTGGCCCCGGTCTGTGGAAAAATTGTCTTCCGTGAAATCAGTCCCTGGTGCCAAAAAGGCTGGGGACTGCTGCCCTAACGTATTGTTGATTATAATCACTTTGTTGTGCTATGAAATAGTGTTCATTCTATCTATCTAACTATATTTTTATACCCATTAACCATTCTCACCTTGTCCCTCCCTCCCTGCTGCCTTTCCCAGCCTCTGATAACCATCATCCTACTCTCTGTCTCCATGAGATCAATTGTTTTTAATATTTTGCTCCCATGAATGAGTGAGGATATGCGAGACTTGTCTTTCTACGCATGGCTTCCTTCACTTAACATAATGTTCTCCAATTCTATCCCTGTTGTTGCAAATGCCAGGATTCCATTCTTTTTTGTGGCTTTATAATATATCATTGTGTACATGTACCACAATTTCTTTATGCATCCATTGATGGACACTTAGGCCGATTCCAAATCTTGGCTGTTGTGAGTAGTGCTGCAGTAAACATGGGAGTGCAGGTATCTTTTCCATATACTGATTACCCTCCTTTGGATATATATCCAGCAGTGGGATTGCTGGGTCATATGGTAGTTCTATTTTTAGTTTTTTGAGGAAACTCCATACTGTTCTCCATAGTGGTTGCACTAATTTACATTCCCACCAACAGTGTACAAGGGTTCCCCTTTTTCCACATCCTTGCCAGCATTCGTTATTGCCTGTCTTTTGGACAAAAGCCATTTTAACTGGGGTGAGATAATATCTTATAGTAGTTTGGATTTGCATTTCTCTGATGACTAATGATGTTGAGCATTTTTTCATATACCTGTTGGCCATTTGTGTGTCTTCTTTTGAGAAATATCTATTCAGATCCTTTGCCAATTTTTTAATCGGATTATTTGATTTTTTTCCTATTGAGTTGTTGGAGCTCCTTATATATTCTAGTTATTTAATCTTTTGTCAGATGGGTAGTTTGCAAATATTTTCTCCCATTCTACAAGTTGTCTCTTCACTTTGTTGATTGTTTCCTTTGCTGTGCAGAAGCTTTATAGCTTGATGTGATCCCATTTGTCCAAGTTTGCTTTGATTGCCTGTGCTCTGGGGGTATTACTGAAGAAATCCTTGCCAAGACCAATGCCCCGAAGCATTTCTCCAATGTTTTCTTTTAGTAGTTTCAGGTCTTAGTTTTAAGTCTTTAATCCATTTTGATTTGATTTTTGTATATGGCGAGAGATAACGGGTCTAGTTTCATTCTTCTGTATATATATGTCCAGTTTTCCCAGCACCCTTTATTGAAGAGGCTGTCCTTTGCCCACTGTGTGTTCTTGGCACCTTTGTTGAAGATAAGTTCACTACAGATGTGTGGATTTGTTTCTGGGTTCTCTATTCTGTTCCATTGGTCTGTGTGTCTGTTTTTATGCCAGTACCATGCTGTTTTGGTTAGTACAGCTCTGTAGTATAAACTGAGGTCAGGTAATGTGATTCCTCCAGTTTTGTTCTTTTTGCTCAGGCTATTCTGGGTCTTTTGTGGTTCCATATAAATTTTAGGATTATTTTTTCTATTTCTGTGAAGAGATTGCATTTAATCTGTAGATTGCTTTGGGTAGTATGGACATTTTAACAATATTGATTCTTCCAGTCCATGAGGATGGAATATCTTTCCATTTTTTGTGTCTTCTTTGATTTCTTTCATCAATGTTTTATAGTTTTCATTATGGAGATCTCTCACTTCTTTGGTTAAATTTATTCCTAGGTATTGTAGCTATTAAAAATGAGATTATTTTCTGTGTTTCTTTTTTAGATTGTTTACTGTTGATATATAGAAATGCTACTCATTTTGGTATGTTGATTTTGTATCCTGTAAGTTTACTGAATTTGTTTATCAGTTCTAATAGTTTTTTTGTGGAGTCTTTAGGTTAAAGTTATAAGTTTTAAATTAAAAGATTAATTAATTCTTTACTATACAGATCCTTTCTAGTATCAACCAGTTAATATGTACATTTGCATAATTTCCAAAGGAAAGCTTTTTTGGAGAAATAGTTTAAAATTTTTCATTCCTCCTGCCAAGACATAGTTTAAAAATAACAAGTTTTCCATGATGGAAATAATTCAAATTCCTGCTTTTTATTCTTCTCTTGTATTCTAGTCTTCACTTTACATTTTTTAAAGAAGGTGACTTGCCTGAGATTGATCACATTCATGAAAATAAGCAGTAAAATGTGCACCACTTTCTTATACAGTAGTCCAATGACAGTCTCAAAGAATTTACTCAAGACCCTTGTAACCACTTTGACAGTATTTGCTCTGCAAGGTGTAATTGAAAACATGTATGGAGCCCTTTAGCCTTTAGTCTTATTGTCCTAAGGTCCATCACTTTTTTTTTCCCAATCACTTTTTAGATTTCTTGACTTTCACTCAGGTTTCATCACCATCACTAGAAGTTGACTTTCTTTTTGGTGCCATTTTAAAGCAAGAAATAAAGCTTGTATCACTTCATGGGAGTTACTGTGTATGTTACTATGAGTAGAAAGCACAAATCCTGAGCTGAGAATCAGATGCTTGGCAATAGCTTGGTCTTGTTTACTGGTAAAGTGGCTTACTTCCCTGTACCAATGAGATTCTGATTGATGCTTCAGAAAAGTGACAAATGTTTATATATTCTGTATTTTCAGTACTAAGGGAAGCAAGGCACAACCAAGATATTGCTATAGGACCACTCTGCTTAGGCTTAGCTTTATATATTTATTTAAAAAAATCAAATACCTTTCTCTTTTGTTCTCTCTCAATTAAAATTCTAGCCCAGATGTTCTCTTCAGGATCTTACAGTGCCATCAGCCTCAGACCCATATCATGGTTCCTTTCATTATCATATCATTATAGCATGGGAGCTAGCTGGTCCTTTCCCTGTGTATCTTACTGAGACCAACTAGTGTTTGTTTATTCTACAGGTATTTGAGTACCTAAATAATTAGATATTTGAGGCACTATTCAGGTACAAAGCATACAATAATGAACCAAACAGAACTCTTTGCCCTCATGGAATTTATATTCTGGTGTAGAAATGTAAGACAACCCATCTGCTTTTGTCATTTTACTTTTAGTTCTAGTTTTTGGCAAAGGCTTGTTTTCTTAGATTACTTTTTTGCCCTTGTCTACTCATTTCCAAAAACACTTTTAGACCTATCTTATTATTTTGCTTTGTTCATTCCTCCATTTATCTTATATAGCTCTTTAATTCTTTTAACTCTGGAAAAAGAGCTTCCTTTTTCAGACTAATTTTCTTCTTTTTCTGTGTCCTTTCCACCTCATATAGAGTACCCAGACTGGTTAAGCAGAAAAGGAATTGATTAGAAGAGTATCAGGTAGCTCACAGAATCAACAGGTAGGCTAGAATTCAAGCTCAGGCTCTAAGAAAACAAGCTACAGCTAAGACGATGACACAGGAATGGTCTACATGGGAGTGTTGTGAGCAGGGAATTTCAGCAAGGACAAATCTTGGATGGAAGGGATCTGGGGTACTTAACCTGACACAAGATGGATGATCACTCTGGGACATGGTACCATATTGAGGGCTTAAGAATTGTTGCTGCTTCTGGCAAATTAACTACTCAGCAACAGCCAGATCAGCCTCAGGGAGGAGAGGTCGATGCTGTTGAATCTGGGCACTCCTCTCTGCCACCATGGCCCTTTTGTTTCTGAGCCTATTGAGCAAATACTGGTATAGCTAGAGAAAAGGCTGATTGACATCTACACAGTGGATTATTTAGTCCACATGTTTAAGAGCTTCCTCTGTACTGGGGCCTTTTGGTTGCATTCACATACATCAAAGGTATTTTCACATCATGGGCTCATTTTGGAGAAGTCCAGCCACCTACTCGTTTTTCAGACTCTCAATTGCCAGTTCTCCAGTCTTGCTTCTTATAGGTTCCTATCTGGTTATACCATTAACTATACCCCATGAATCAGTGTAACCTCAGACCATCTTTTCTATTGATAAACCTAGACAAGACATAGTGATTAAAGTTCTGCCTACTAGCGCCACCTCTGAGTGGAGTTATAATCCTATAGCACTTCACTCTTGGCTAAGACTAGCTCATGTAAACCGGGCTATAATTGTTTCCTCAGGCGTCATTTGGTCAGAGGGAACTCCCCATCAAGTCATAGGCGTGTTTTAAGGAATGGATAGTAATATGGCAGAGGTAGGCCTTCTAAGAGTGTGAGTAATATGCTCATGTCTTTAAGATCTGCTCAGGCAGCTTGAAGATGGAATGGTATTGGGTACACCTGACTTCATGAGTAGGTGAGTTTGATAACACTCAGTTCATGAGAGGTAATTTCGGTTGGTGATCTCTAGATGTTCCCTCCTTACCTCCAGTCTCTACCTAGAGCTAGTAGCAAACCCAAGGTGAAAGGTCCCTTTCATTTTTTTATGTAGGGTTAATCTCATTTGCATTTATGTTTTACTATGGCATCTAGGGTATAGGTATATGGCTTCATCAGCTTTACGTCCTCAATATGATGGAGCACTGTGATGCCTTGTGATGGTTAGGGTCTCTGACAGTGAAATTGAGGCACAGATCTGAAGAGCCGATGTTGGTGTAAGGCAATGGTTCTCACACTTTGGTGTGCACCAGAATCATCTGAAGGGCTTGATAAAACACAGATCACTGGCCTCACCCCAGAGTTCCTGAATCAGTAGGTCTGGGATGAGATAGAGAATTTTCATTTCTAACAAGTTCCTAAAGGATACCACTGCTGCTGATTCAGGAACCACTCTCTGAGAACCACTGCTTTAAGGCAAGTTGGTGAAGATACGCTTCTGCCTCTGCTGGGTAAAAGCAAATTGCTTTTGGAGAAAAAAGAATTGACCAGATTAGAGCTACATACCAGGTGCCAAGGCTATGCTGATTTGCTGCAGCAAAGAGACCACATCTTGAAAAGTACCTTAACCATTTGATGAAGGTTGCTTAAGACAATCTATTAAGAATACATCCAGGCCAGACACAGTGGCTAATGCCTGTAATCCTAGCACTCTGAAAGGCCAAGGTGGGAGGATTGTTTGAGGCCAGGAGTTCGAGACTAGCCTGAGCAAGAGCGAGACCCCATCTCTACAAAAAAAAAAAAAATAGAAAAAATTAGCCGAGCATAGTGGCAATCACCTGTAGTCCCAGCTACTGGGGAGGCTGAGGCAGGAGAATTGCTTGAGCCCAGGAGTTTGAGGTTGCAGGGAGCTGTGGTGATGCCACTGCACTCTAACCCAGACAACAGAGCGAGACTCTGTCTCAAAAAATAAACAAACAAAACCATATCCAGTTGCCCTGGAAAGTTAAAATGGTAAAGTGATAGGAATTACTACCCCGAATATGTTTTTGATGGTGTCACTGATCTCTGAAAATGCCCTTGATCTGCAGTAGTGCTTTAGATATTTTATCATTGTAGAGAAGGAAACCTCTAATGGTTTCTGTTTGGCCCCTCCTACCATAATAAGGTTTATCCAGGAAACCAATATTGTGATTGTGCTTTTGCTAAATACAGTTATTTTAGGTATATACACATAGACTTGGGAAATTACAGTGGGTTAGGTTTGGGGTCTCACTCATCAAAAGCCCATTTATCATCTAATGTCCAAAAAGCCCAATCTCTGAAGCTAGCACTGAATCCAGAATCTCTGAGAAATAACCCCATTTCAGTGTTCTTAGCCCCATCTAAAATTGTGTTATTTTCCCCTTAATCTAGAACCCTCAGAATCCAATATAAATTAAAGGTGTCGTGGAACTAATTTAAAAGCCTTTTTTCCAGATGTGATTTTTGACTTGACCTTCCCAGGGCATGCTGGGGTAGAACTCTAGTTGTAGGTTGAGACATTGAAGAATGGTGGGGATAGAGCATGAGGCTATTTATTTTCTTCTTAAAAAGTAAATCTCTGAGATGAGGAGGATCTGTCTTGAGGGCTGCTGGTTCAGAGCGCTGAGTATTCTGAACCTCATCACATATCCCCACTTCAGAGCTCTGGGTCCCACTGCTTCCTAATGACAGTATCACCAGGTCTCTTATATGAATGGAAGTGAATTAAACTGATATAATTTGGCAATTTACAGGATCAAACTTTGGGTTTCAACTTCTTGAGCCTTAAGTCCTTTTGGTCCTGTGTTTCACTCCACATCTTGAGTCAAGAATTGAGAGATGCCTGTTATTTCGTTTCTAAACCAAACAATGCTATTAGAAGCCCTCACCTCACCCCACAATCTTTGAATAACTCATGCTCTTCATACTATTTTTTGGTTGTCTGGCAGCAGCCATTTTATCTCTCCATACCTTTGCTGGATACATCTTCCTAAGATACACTTAGAATCTAAGTGATCACAAGGATAACTCCGCTGTTTTGCTGCTATATGCCATGGATTGCCAGATTTACATCTCCAAATACTAATAGGATATTCACTGCTTTTGGCCAGTAACCTAGTTCTAGAATTCCTCCCATGTTGCTTAGGTCACTTGCAACCCATTCTTTGTGTAATTTCTGTACTAGTCAGTCTTCTTGGTTATAAACAATAGAACCAACTCTGACTAAGCAGAAAATGTGTGGATATTGGACAGCTTGTAGAATCAATGGGGAGGCTAGAGAACCAGGTTCAGAATAGAGGGAGAAGGAAAGGGAACCAGGGAATAGCTAAGATCATGTCACAGGATCAGTATGTTACCAGAGCTGAAGTCATTGGACACTTCCTGAACTATTGTCAGTGGAAACTTAATTTGGCGCTACAAGGATTATAGATCCCACTGCAGCTGCCTCAAATATTCTGACTATATTTTCTTTTTCACAACCCTCTCCCCAAGAATCACATTGCCTGGAACATCCAAATGGCCAAGCTTAGATTAGCTGCCTATGTTTCTGTTGCCAGGTTGCATCCCTGCATCCCTCCTTAGCTTCTGTAGCATGTCACTTACTTTGGGATTCCCAAAAATAGGACTCCTGGGCAGACAAAAACAGTAAATATTCACTGCACAGCTCAATGTAAGACAGAGTTACCTACCAAGGAGAAAATTTCACTGTAGTAGCTACAGTTGTTTTGCAGTTTATCTCCAGATCTGCTACTCAAGTCTTTGTTACCCTCTTTATAAACTTTTGAGCCATAAGTGTCCTTAGAGATCATCCATAGTTCATTGCTCTCATTTTACTGATGGATACTGAGACTCAGAGGCAGAGGTGGCACAGGTAGCTAATTAGATAGAGTTAAACTATTAGAATTAAATAGTAGTTAAAATTTAGTTAGAATTAAAATGCTGGCATTATTTCCAGCAAAGGATTATATAAGATACTACATGTATTTTGGTTCCCATTATCCATGTATCTTAGAGTTTGGCTCAGGCTGTTTTTCAGAATAGAGGTGTGAATTGCCTTCTTAATTGTCCTCTTCTTCCAGTACTAATATACTGCTATTAATATTTCTAGGGGTTTTTGCCAGACACTGACCATTTCCTTAAAGAACCCTACTTTTTATTTCTCTGAGTGTCAAAATTATAATTAACTATTTTGAATATTATTGAATGGTGAATCTCAAAAGAATTATTGATACTTTGTTGTGGTTATTAGATGAGTTTTTTGGGAATGAAATTTGAAAAGGAGAAATTCATAATGAGATCATAAAGGCACTCGGTTACTAAGAGATTTGAAGAAAGTGTGTCGCTAAGGGGGAGGAAAGGGAACAGACTGAACAGACCAGGAAGTTTGAATATTTGCTTAATTCACGGATTTACACTTTAATTCGTGGGTTTAATTAACAGATTTGGCACTTACTGCACTTAATATTAGTTTAACAATGTGATGGGATTTAGAACATAAAATTAAGGATATAAGAAATATCACAGTGGGTCAGGTTAGTAGTCTTTCCATCTCAAGGTTTGGTTTCTGGGAATGGTACTCAGGACATTTTGTAGAAGAACATTAAAGATTCCTATCAAAATTTTTATTTCGTAAGATGAAGGAAATATGCTCATCCTGTTTATGTTCTCAAATGATGGGTATTAGTTCATTAATAGGCTATCCATTATTATTATTTTTTTGGAGATGGGGTCTCACTATGTTGCCCAAGCTGATGTCAAACTCCTGGTCTCGGCTTCCCAAAGTACTGGGATTATAGGCATGAGCCACCACGCTTGGCTGACTACCCATTATTTAAATTGTTATTATTTGTTCTAAAATTACCTGTTTCAGGAGGTACATAACATCATTTGGAATTTGATAAACATAGCTTGAGGTTTTACAGTCTTTGATATGTGCCCTGTGAACATTTTTTTTTTCAAACTGAAGAGTTTCTTTCATGTAGAAGAGTCCCAGTACTCTTTTGATTTCTTTTCTTCCTTTTATCCGTGTCAGCATTTTTGCCTGTCTTAGTGCTTTGGGAAATGGTAATTTTCAGGGAGAATTGGATAGCAGCATGGTATAAAGGCTAATGAGGACATACTCTGGAGTCACAGGGACCCAAGTTCATATCCTAGTTCTGCTTCTTACTACTATTGCTTAATCTCTCAAAGCTTCAGTTACCTCATCTGTAAGGTAGAGATGAGAACAGGGTTATTGTAAAGGTCAATGGTATATGAAAGTATATGAAAAAGCACAGTGCCTAGCTTATGGTAAGTGCTGAATAAATCAAAGCTCTGATTTATTATCAGTAGCTATAATATTGGTAAAAGTAGCATTTGATCAAGAATAAGGACACCTAGATTCTAATCCAGGGCAGATTTTAGAATTTCAGTAACAATTTCTATAAGAAATTGGCTTCAGTTTTCTTGCTTGTGAGCTGAGGGTTTGAATCAGGTCAGTGGTTTTCAAACTGATCTCTGGAGGTGGTTGAGGTCATGGTAGTGAAAGGGAGCTATGCGAGGTATCTCAGCAGGGAGGGCTTCCTTTTCCACCAGAGAGGCCGTGCCTTTATTTATTTAGCATATCGAGCTTCTTTGTAACCTCCTATCTAAAGAAAATGTTGCTTGGCAAAATGTACACAGGTGAGTGAACAGGCACATACACTTTGAAAATAATTAACTTAAAGGTTCTTTCAGGTCCCTTCTGAATCTAAAATTCTTTAAGTCTATTAGGCTGTAACAGAACTTGGAAGTTGGTGGCCCATGCTGGATCTGACCTGAAGACGTTTGTCCTACACAGTGTTTTAAATGTATATATTAAAGTGTTACAATCCAAAATTTGGGAGATTTCACACAAAACTCTAGGTTCTCTTTTCTTGTGAAAAATTGATATACTTGACAATTCTTTGTCCACATTTGCAAATAATAGTCTGCTGGAGTTGAGTAGCAGCTGCTACTTACTTAACTACTGCCTATTGTCTTGAATTTACCTCTCTGGCCTCTGGAAGTATTTGAGTTTTCAACATTCAGTTTATCCTTTACACAGTACAGGAACATCAGCATTATTGGATTAAGCATCGTTGGCACTGTAGAAGAATTAAATGAGGGAAGTGACTTGTTGTGTTTGCCCTGTAAGAAAAGAAAATTGTTTTTATATAGCAAAAGTACATGTATTACTTTCATTTTGCCTGCCCTTGAACTGGATCATTCGTTCTTAAGTGCTGACCATCAGTTTATCATGGCTGTTGCAAAATGGCTTCTGAGTTAGAACTAAATATGGTGCATTTTAATTCTTTCCCTGAAAGGATCTGATTACCAGACATACAAAATATTTAGGAATATTTAGGTTTTTGGGGGCAAGTCAACAAAGAAGTAAATGCTACCAGTTGTCCATGGCTCCCCTTCTCTCACCTGAGTCTCAGAGGAGGATTCTCCCACTATATGGGCATTCTCCCTCTTAGGATAGAGGAAATTTTGAAAAGTACTATGCTGTTTGCTCTCCAACAAGTTCCTATTAGGTGGCAAAGGGTCAGGCATCATTCAAATAAGAGAGATGCAGTGTACCAACTGTGGCAGCCCTGTCTTTGCTCAGTCACATTGCCCCATCAGGACAGGATGAACTTTCCACTGGCCCAACATCCTCCAAAGGTACCATCTAATTGTTGGGTGTGGTTTCTGTATGTGCCTTTTAAATAGGGCTTATTAATTGCAGTGCTCTAATCAAATCTTATATTTACTTATTAATTTGTCTGCTTGACCTTTCATTTACTAAGAAAGATGTATTGATATTTCTCATTATTACTATGGAATCATACATTTCTCCTTGTAGTTTTGTTGCTTTTTGCTTTATGTATTTTAAGGTGATTTTGTGCAGTGTATACAGTGCTCAGCAATGCATTTTACAGTATGTTTGTTGCAATTTATCCAGAACCTGAATGTGTTGTGGCAGGAGCTATTTAGTTGGCCATACTGCTGAAAGAACTCCTCATTCCTTCTATCTTCCAGAAATTTCTGAAAGTTGATAGTTCATTCAGAGGAACTTCTCTTGGTTTTTTTTGTTTTTTTTTTTAATGCATCTATGGATTTTTTTTTTTTAATTTTTAAACCTTTTCTCTCATTTCAATGGCATCTGGAAAGGAAGGAGATGCTAATATATATAGTAGCAGTCCCCAGCCTTTTTGGCACCAGGGACCAATTTCATCGAGGGGGTGGGGGGAGACAGAGTTCAGGCGGTGAAGCCTGTGATGGGTAGCAGCTGTAAATACAGATGAAGCTTTGCTGGCCCACCGCTCACCTCCTGCTGTGTGCCACCCCTAAGACCCGCTTCCTAAGTTTCATGAAAGACAATTTTTCCACGGGTGGGGTAGGGGGTGAGGGTTGGGGGGTGCAGTGGCAGGGCTCTGCAGCCAGATCCCTAACAGGCCATGGACCGCAGCTATGTAGATTCAGCACACTCCTCTTGAATCAGAATTTCCTTCTCTTACACTACATGTTTTCTTTAGGTGATTTCAATCAGTTATTTCAATGACCATTCTTATAATGATGACTTTCTAATTCATCCTTAACCTAGGGTCTCTCACCTGCATAGCTCTGTTTATTTAACCTCCTAATAGTAGATATTCACACTCAGATGTTCCATGGGCTCTTCAGACTGACTGTCCATTAACTAGTGAATGGATAAACAGATACTACTCAGCAATTAAAAGGAACTAACTACTGATATGTGGAATAATGTGGATGAATCCCAAAATAATAATGTTGATTGAAAGAAGCCAGACAAAAAAAAACATATTATGTGATTCCACTTATATAAAATTATAGAAAATACTACTCTGTAGTGACAGAAAGCAGATCGATGGTTGCCAGGGGATGACAGGTTACTGAGGAGATGAAGAAGAGGATGGAAGAGAGGGAGGAATTACAAAGAGGCAAGAGGAAACTTTTGGTGGTGATGAATATTACCTTAATTGTGGTAATGATTTCAAAACTTATCAAAATGTACATTTTGTACATATTCAGTTTGGTGGATATCAGTCTTTCCTGAATAAAGCTGAGAGAAAAAAAGCCCTTAGTACTAAAAGGCTTTTAACAGAAACACAATAGGCCTTGCCCACCCTGCGTCCCCATCCCAGTCCTGCTCCTCAGAGGCAGCCACTTTGAACTCTTTTATGTGTTCTTCTGGTATGTATGTAAGCCATACTCTAATATGCTAATTCTGTCATTTATTGATTCATCAATTTGAACTTCAGGCAGTATCTGTTTAGTTTTTCCTGTTATCCTGGTAGTTGATCATTCATTTCTCTCACTCTGCCCCTTTTACTTCTCTTAACCTCCTAGTACAATTTTTAGTTAAATCAATAGTCAATGCTAGCATTGCTAGGATTATTAAATATTGTTCACTGCTGAGTGAAGTGGCGTACTTTGATTGTATTTATTTCTGTAATACCTTCCCCCCAACAGTTAGTGCAGTAATTGCATTTTCCTCATTTGCTTTGTTTTTTTATGTATGTGTAGCTTTTTTCAGATGTGCTAACAGACTTTTCAGACACCTAGCAGCAATTTTCCCAGATGATCAAAGTATCATATAATCCGTAAATTCCAATCCTCCACTTCCATCTCTTGGAGACCTTTCTCTTTCAGCCATTTGTCCTTCTGTCAAGTATGTTCTGATTGCTTTCTGGACTAGATTCTTAGTTGTCACGCTGAGGATTTCTCTTGCCATTCTCCAGTGTTGAATTAACTAATTCCAGGGTCCCATATCATTTCCCTTTCTGGCTTATTCATATATTCCTTCAATATGTTTCGGGAATACTGTATCTTCTAGTTGCTTCCTAAAAAGGGATGCTTGAAAGTTAAACTTTTTTATTCCATACAGGGCCCAAAATGTCATTATTTTACCCTCAATTAAATGCTGGGTATAGAATTCTAGGTTGAAAGTAATTTTCCTTCATTAGCCGGGTGTGGTGGTGGGTGCCTGTAGTCCTAGCTACTAGGGAGGCTGAGTCAGGAGGATGGCTTCCCGTGAGCCCAAGCAGTTCAAGTGTGCATTGAGCTATGATCATGTCACTGCACTTTTCCAGCCTGCGTGAAAGAAAGAGACTCTAAAAAATAAAATTAAAAACAAAAAGATTAATTGTTTAAAACCAAAAGAAATCTTCCTTCAGAATTTTATAGTTATTTCTTCATTGTCTTCTAACATCTGATATTATCACATATTCAGAATTTAGTATCTTTGCATATGTCCAGAGTTTTTCCCCCCTCTGGAAACATTTATGTTATCTTAACACTCTGAAATGTTTTATTGACATGACATGTCATTGTTCATTCATTGTTCTGGAGAGTCATTCATTTATTCTATAAATATTTATAGAGAAATCACTATGTAGCAGACACTGTTTTAGGCACTGGAGATATAATAGTGAACAAAATAGACAAAGTGTCTTCCCCTCATGGAATTTACATTCTAGTGGTAAAGGCAGAAATTAAATAAACTAATATATAATGAAATGTCAGATAGTGATAAGGGCTTAAAAGAAATATAAACCAGGGTAATGGGATAGAGAACGACGGATAATTTTTGGACAGGGTGGGCAGAGACTGCCTGTCTGAGGTGATAGTTGAATGGAGACACAAGTAAATGAGGACATAAGCCATGTGGCTGGCTGGGAGAAAAGCTGAGGGGAACAGCAAATGCAAAGATTCTGAGTCAGAAATATACGTGGAATGAGGAGAAGCAAAAGTCCCCTTTAGTGGCAATGGAGTGAAAAAGAGAAAGAGGGGTAGGAAATGAAATTGGAGACATAGTCCAGGACCAAGAAATTGAAGGCCTCCTAGAAGTTGGTAGAGACTTTGGAATTTATTTTATTGAAGTCTTTGAACAAGGATAAACTTACATTTTAAAGAATCACATTGGAGAGAGTATAGATTGATATGGAAAATTGATTGTAAGGTTAGCAAGAGTGGGAAATAGTAAGACCTGTTAGGAGATCATTTCAGTAGGCTAGGTGAGAGATACAATGGCTTAGACTGAGTGGTAATAGTGGGAAATGGTCAGATTTGGAATATATTTTGAAGGGAAAGCCAACAGGATTTGCTAATGGATTGGAAATGGGGTGGAAGAAGACAGGAGTAAAGAATGAATCTTTTTTTTTTAATTTCAGCATATTACCGGGGTACAAAAGTTTAGGTTACGTATATTGCCCTTGCCGCGCACCACCCCCCAGAGTCAGAGTTTCAAGCGTGTCCATCCCCTAGACGGTGCACATCGCACTCATTGTGTATGTATACACCCATCACTTCCTCCTCCACACCTGCCCAACACTGGATTAATGTTATGCCTAAATGTGCTCTTAGGTGATGATCAGTGAAACTAATTTGATGGTGAGTACATGTGGTGCTTATTTTTCCATTCTTGGGATACTTCACTTAGTAGAATGGGTTCCAGCTCTATCCAGGAAAATGTAAGAGGTGCTATATCACCATTGTTCCTTATAGCTGAGTAGTACTCCATGGTATACATATACCACATTTTATGAATCCACTCATGTATTGATGGGCACTTGGGTTGTTTCCACATCTTTGCAATTGTGAATTGTGCTGCTGTAAACATTCGGGTGCAGATGTCTTTGTTATAGAATGTCTTTTGTTCTTTTGGGTAAATGCCCAATAATGGGATTGCTGGATCAAATGGTAGGTCTACTTGTATCTGTTTAAGGTATCTCCATATTGCTTTCCACAGAGGTTGCGCTAGTTTGCAGTCCCACCAGCAGAGTGTTCCTGTCTCTCTGCATCCACGCCAACGTTTATTGTTTTGGGAGTTTTTGATAAAGGCCATTCTCACTGGAGTTAAGTGATATCTCATTGTGGTTTTGATTTGCATTTCCCTGATGATTAGAGATGTTGAGCATTTTTTCACATGTTTGTTGGCCATTCTTCTGTCTTCTTTTGAAAAATTTCTATTCATGTCCTTTGCCCACTTTTTGATGGGGTTGTTTGATTTTTTTCTTGCTGATTTTCCTGAGTTCTAAATAGATTCTAGTTATCAGCCCTTTGTCGGATGTGTAGCATGTGAAAATTTTTTTCCCCATTCTGTAGGTTGTCTGTCTGCTCTCGTGATAGTTTCTTTGGCTGTGCAGAAGCTTTTTAATTTAATCAGGTCCCATTTATTTATTTTTGTTGTTGCTGTGATTGCCTTTGGGGTCGTCTTCATAAATTCTTTGCCTAGGCCAATGTCTATAAGAGTTTTTCCCACATTTTCTTCTAGAATTCTAATAGTTTCACACCTTAGGTGTAAGTCTGTTATTCACCGTGATTTGATTTTTGTGAGAGGTGAAAGCTGTGGGTCCTGTTTCAGTCTTCTACATGTGGCTATCCAGTTTTCCCAGCACCATTTATTGAATAGGGATTCTTGTCCCCAGAGTATATTCTTTCCCGCTTTGTCAAAAATTAGGTGACTATATGAGGATGGTTCTATATTTGGATTTTCTGTTGTGTTCCACTGGTCTGTGTCCCTGTACTTGTGCCAGTACCAGGCTGTTTTAAGAACCACGGCCTTGTAGTATAGTTTGAGGTCTGGCAAATTAATACCTCCCATTTTGTTTTTGTTGCTTAAAACTGCTTTTGCTATACGGGGTCTTTTTTGATTCCATACAAAGTGTATAATTAATTATTTTCTCTACGTCTGTAAAGAATGATGTTGGTAATTTAATAGGGATTGCATTGAATCTGTAGATCACTTTGGGTAGTATAGACATTTTAACAATGTTGATTCTTCTGATCCACGAGCGTGGTATGGTTTTCCACCTGTTTACGTGCTCTGCAATTTCCTTCCTCAGTGTTTCATAGTTCTCCCTATATAGGTCTTTTATTTCCTTAAATATATTTCTAGGTACTTTATTTTCTTTGTTGCTATTTTAAAAGGTATTGAGTCCTTAATTTGCCTCTCAGTTTGACTGTTATTGGTTGTGTGTATTGATTTTGTATCCTGAGGCTTTACTGAATTCATTTATCAATTCCAGAGGTCTCTTGGTTGAATACTTGGGGTTTTCTAGATACAATATCATATCATCAGCAAAGAGTGAGAGTTTGATCTCTTCTGTCCCTATTTGGACACCCTTGATTCTGCTCTCTTGCCTGATTGCTCTCGCAAGGACTTTCAGCACTATGTTGAATAGCAGTGGGGATAGTGGGCAACCTTGGCTGGTTCCAGTTCTAAGTGGGAATGCTTTCAATTTTTCCCCAAAGAATGAATCTTAAGATTCTTGTCCTGAGCGACTTGGTGAGGATGGCATCATTTACTGAGACAGGGAAGACTGAGGGAGTCTTTGGGGATAGGGATGCAGTGGAATTGAGTTGTGTTTTGGATACATTGGTTTGAGATGCCAGGAAGCAGATGTTCATTCAAGTCTAGGGGTCACTGGAGCATTGGGGTCGGACAAGTTTCCTCTGAACAGCGAACGTAGATAGAGAAGAGGTCTGGGGCCTGAGCTGTGGAGCATTTCAATATTTAGAATTGGGAAGTGGAAGAGCATCAGAAAAGGAATAGCCAGTGAAATAGATAGAAATCCAGGAGAATTCATGTCCTAGAAGACAAGTGAAAAAAATACCTCAAGATGAAGATAGGATCCACTGTGTCAGTTGTTTTGTTAAAAGTTGAGTAGAAGGAAGACTTAGAATATACCATCAGACATACTCTGCCTTAATATTGGGTAGAGTAATTCCTCCCACTTTATTCTTATTTCTCAAAATTGTTTTAGCTATTTTAGGGGGTGTACCTTTCCATGTAAATTTTAGAATAAGCTGTTTGTGTCTATAAAATGTGTTGCTGAGATATTAATAAACCTGTATATTACTAAACATAAAGAAAATATACCATCAGATGTGACTGTGGAGTTCATTGGTGATTGGTGACTCTGACAAGTTGTTTCACTGGAGTAATCCATGGCTTCTGGAAAAATGTATAATTGAATAAAATAATGGTATTCCACTGTGTATGAAGGGTTCATTAGTCCGATAGAGGGAGATTTAAAGATTCTTTTAGAGTGTAAAAGCATTAAGTGAATTAATTTTGTTCATTTGTTATTAAAATGTTTTCTAACCTTATCTGTTTTTTCTTAATAGCATTTTCTTCCTCTTGCAAATCTGGAATGTTCACCAAATGTTGAAACTTTCCTTTGCAAAGCTTTTGTACCAGCCTGCACAGAGCAAATTCATGTGGTTCAACCTTGTCGTAAATTTTGTGAGAAAGTATATTCTGATTGCAAGAAAATAATTGACACTTTTGGGATCCGATGGCCTGAGGAACTTGAATGTGACAGGTAAATTATGTTTCTCACAGAAAGCTATTCATGATACTTTAATATTGGCATTAGCTCTTCAGAATATTAGCAACAGGCTTTCATTTAATTCAGTAAATTTTTATTGTATACTTAATATGTGCTGGACATTGTGGTGGTAAATTATTGCAGACACAAAGGTGAGCAAAAAACAGACTTGGTTCTTGCTCTCAGGGAACTTGCAGTAAGGTGGGACAGATAAATACTCATCAAATAAATGCAAAATTACCACTGTGGTAGATACAACAAAGCGGAGGTATGGTGCCTTTGACCCAAACTGGGGAAAAGGGAAGGAAATGGCTATTGAGCTAAAGTATGAAGGGTAAGACAGAGATAATTAGGCAAGGAGAGGAGGGAAGAACATTTTGGGTAGTGGGAATAGCTTGTTCGGAGACCGTGTGACATGAGGGCACGTGGTATGTTCACGGAATTAAAAAGCCCGTGTGTGGGTGGGGGAGGGGATGGGTGTATACATACATAATGAGTGCGATGCGCACTGTCTAGGGGATGGACACGCTTGAAGCTCTGACTCGGGGGTTGGGGGGGCAAGGGCAATATATGTAACCTAAACTTTTTTACCCCCACAATATGCTGAAATAAGAATAAGAAAAAAAAAACCATGTGGCTGGAGTGATGAGAGTAAGAATGTGATGTAAGATAAGGAGAGAGCAGCAGCAGACCATTCAGGGCTCATCTTGCATGTTTTTATGCTAAAAGCAATGAGAAGGTCTTCAGGTATTTTAAGATAGGAATGGGTAGCATGATCCTGTCAGCTTCTGTGTGGAGCTTGGCGCTCGTGTCACAGTCTACTGAGGGTGGGGCGGGGCTCCTTGGCAGGTCCTTTTAGGAATCCAGGCTGCTTCCGTTGTGCAACTCTGACAGCCGTGTAGATGGGGGAGACAGATAGTAGAGAACCCACACCTTTTCTTGACTACCTCAAACTGGAAGTATCATACCTTTTCCATTTTCATTCCTGTTGGCAAGATATCAGTTATGTGGTCACAACTGAACTAAGAGAGAACATGGGAAATATGTGTCCAGAAGAGATGTGTGTCAAGTCAGAGAATGTTGTCAGGTGCTGCCAGTCGGAAAGAACATCTCATACTGTTTCAGTGGAGTGATGGAGACAAAGGACAGATTGCAGTTGGTAAAGGAGTTAAGTAGAAATTGAAGCAAGACACATAATGTTCTCAGGAAATTTGGCTACAAAAGAGGAAAGTGTACAAGTTTAATGGGAAAGAACTGAATACTTTTTAAACTCCTAGGAAAAAGGAAGAGGCAAGCATTCATGAGGTAGAAGAGAAATAATCAAAGGAAGTTTTCTGAGAAAGAGGTAGGATCCCAAGCACAGATAAAATGTTGGCTGTGGGTAGGAGGCTCTCCATAAGAGGATGGAATTGCTGTGGATGTAGGTGGGTTTGTGTGTTCAGTAACGGTTGTTGCAAGAATTTCTGTCTGATGGTTTCTGTTTCCTTTGTGAGGTAATAAGGTCTTCTGGTGAGAGTCTGGGAGCAAGGATGTAAGTTTGAGAGAAGTGGTAGTTATGGAGAGTGAGTAGACTGGAGAAGCTTCATAACATTTTAAGTAAATCAAGTGAGCCTGAATCTGTAGTGGATTTCATGTGACCTGTTGGGACCTTCTTCAGCAGTGGTGGGATGCTTAGGGCTAGGCAGAGAAAGCAGATCTTTGCATCTGTGTGTGGGGTTTTGTCCAATGGATTCAGTCCAAATATAAAGGAGCAGTAAAAAATGAAAGGTAATGACAAGAAGAGTGTTACTGAAACAATAGCCTATGAAAGTCTAACTGGATGAGGACTGAAATGAAGAAAGGAAAGGACTGGTATATGGAAATAAGCTGGAGGAGATTCCAGTGAGGTTTTAAAAAAAGGCATAGGCCGGGCACAGTGGCTCAGACCTATAATTCTAGCACTTTGGGAAGCCAAAGCACGAGGTTCCCTTGAGCCCAGGAGTTTGAGACCAGCCTGGGCAACATAACAAGACCCTGTCTCAAAAAAAAAAAAAAAAAATAGATATGGTGGAGCATGCCTGTAGTCTCAGCTACTCAGGAGGCAGATGCACAGGAATCGCTTGAGCTCAGGAGTTCATGATTACAGTGAGCTTTAATCAGGCCACTGCACTCCAGCCTGGAGCAAGACCCTGTCTCTTAAAAAAAAAAAAGCATAGTGAGAATGTTTTAATAAATGAGCTGCAAAGATAGGAGTTAGCAGACCAAGGGCAGAATGCTTGAGTTGATTTTTTTTTCTTTCTTTCTTTCTTTTTTTTTTTTTTAATGCCCAGGCTAGTCTCTAACTCCTGGTCTCAAGCAATCTTCCTGCCTCAGCCTCCCAATGTGCTGGGATTATAGGCATGAGACTCTGCACCCGGCCCTGAGTTGATTTTTGTACACTTACAGGTTGTGGCAGAGTTCCAGGTGTCCAAAGTATGTGGGAGAGATAGTCACTGGAGATGAGGTTAAGGAGCTGAGAAGCCAGAGTATCAATGGCTTGTCCTTGGCAAAGTCACCAAGGAAGATGACAGCAAAAACTGGGGCTCATTCAACAAATTTTTATTGCACTCCTACCATGTGCCAGGACTGTTCTAGGCACTAGAGCTATAACAGGCAAAAATTCCTGCTGTTGTGGATCTTATAACGGAGAGAGAGAGAAGATGAAATAAATTAGTTATATTTGTATTAGAAGATAATAAGACCTGTGGAGAAAATACTTGATCTTATGGGATTGCCTACTCAATTTCAGAGCAGAGGAGGTTATAACTCACAAAAATTTACACTGGCAACTATGCGGTAATTCTCAACTCTTCTGGAATTTTTGATCTTTGTAGTTTGATTTTTTTTGAGAAACTAATACTTTTTTATAATTAAACCAAATCAAGTTGATTTTGTTTGAGAATGCTCAATGCATTGAATTGGGGAGTAGAATCTATTATTTTAAATTATTTAAGCTGTATATTAAACTGAATCCCACTGATATAAAACAAACCCATAAACATCCCTTTGTAAAATGTTAATTGACTCAGTTGCACATAATAATTCTGGGCCAGGTGTGGTGGTGCATGTGTGTAGTCCCAGATAGTTGAGAGGCTGAGGAGGGAGGATTACTTGAGCCCGGATTTTGAGGTCAACCTAGGCAACATAGTGAGACCCCATCTTTAAAAAATAGTAATAATTCTGGTGTGTTCTATACCGGATAAATTTTCTTCATTTCTATAAATAAGACCTTCAGGCTCTTATGGTATCTTATTTACTTTGAAAACACACACAAAGTAGCAAACCCAAATTCTAGCTTTCAAAAGGTTTCTAGCATAATGAAAGGTTTAACATGTTTAGCTTTGTGGTAAAAGCGTGAAGGCAGCTTATATTATTTGAGAAATGGCAGTGTGGTTATGGTGTGGTTATGGCATACATTAAGGCAGCTCTTGGTTACCCAGGAAAATGACTTTGCCATTCCACTGCCTTTGCCTTGAAAGTAAAGTAAAAAGGTGCATTCATTCTTTGAGGCCTACAGGTTCCTCAGGTTGTCTCGGAGCACAGGCACACTTTTGTAGGTGAGGAGTTTTGTGGCAAACTGGGCTTGCTTTTCAGCTCTGGCTCCAGCTATCCTCTGGTAGCTTGCCAATAGATTAATCCCTCTTATAATGACCAGCTGCACTTCCCTTTCCTTTTCTCACTCTTCTTGTCCCACGGCAGTGCCTATCCAGCATGCCACCAGAGCATCTATGGAATCTTGCCGTCTTCTGTTATACTGTTTTTCTTTTACTCATTTTCCTGTCTTTATTATGATATTCCAACTTTTTCCCTTCAAAGGTATACCTGCCTTGCTTTCATGAAAGCATATTTTTACTTTTTTAATAATTAAGCCAAATTTATTTCATGTTTGAGAATGCTTGATACATTGAATTGGGAAGTAGAATCTTTTTAAAAATTATTTAAGCCCTATATTAAACTGTATCCCTATATTAAATTTGTATCCCTGTATAAAACTGATGTGATTGATCATCAGGCCCTTCCACACCTCACCCTCTCAACTATGACAGATTTTTACATTAATAAGTGCAGTTCAAAATGAAAATGATGCAAAAGTGCTTAACAGATGTTTTTATAACATGAAATATTCTGTGGTAAGGCCAAAATGCTGATTATACTTTTTACATATACCTTCAGACCAGTGTTAATGTAATATTTTGGCAAGGTGAATAGTCTTTATTGGATATAAAAATCTCAGGTGTAAGCTAGGTGCAGTGGCACATGCCTGTAGATCCAGCTACTCAGGAGGATGTCTTGAGTCCAGGAGTTTGAGACTAGCCCAAGTAACATAGGAAGACCCCCTTCTCCAAAGGGGAAAAGATAAGTCTCAGGCATATATTTATTTTCTCTTAAATATTTTTTCCATCTGGACCTTTCTGTAATAGTGAATAAACATGGTAAATACTGGTTTGCTTGATCATTTGCAATTACAGTACATATGGAGAAAATAGGATTTTAGGCACAATTGACTCATGAATTAATGTTATCAGTTCACTCACCTTTTGCACATTAGTCCCGATTAATTACTTTTCCCCCCTATTCTCTAGATAGTAGGGGGTTGTAATTTTAAATATTCTGCTGATACAGTGAGACCTCATACAGTAATGGGGAAAGGAAGCTAGCTAGCTTTTTGATTTTTTTATTTCTAGGCTGAAGAAACTATAGAACCTTTGTGGAATTCACATACTTCTGGTAGATGCATAATCATTTTTAGGAAGAATTGAGTGATATATAATAAATTGAGTGACATATAATAAAGATGCAGATGTTAATACCTACTTCCTACAATCCCTTTCTATAGAAACTTACACAAATAAGGAGGCATCCACAAGAATATTGATTGTAGATTATTTCTAATTTTAAATAGGAAAAAGTCTAAAAGTCCATCATAGAAGAATGTAAATTGTGATATACACTGGAATACTGCCATACAGTTGATAAAATGAATGCAGTTGACCCACATCTGTCAACATGGATAAATCTAAAAAACATAGTGTTGAGTTAAAAAATGGAAGTTACAGCATGATATATACAACATGGTGTCATTTATATAAAGTTCAAACATTATATAAAGTGAAACAATGATATGTAAGGTTATGATTAATAAAAACCATAGTAAAAATATTTTTTAAATGCTTGAGAATAAAAACTGAATTTGTAGTAATGAATACTTCTGAGGAGAGGAAGAGGAGTGAGACCAGAAAGGGGTTCCAACTCTATTTGTAATGCTCTATTGCTTTATTTTAAAATATATAGAGCAAAACTGACATAATACTATGTTTTAGTAATGCTGATAGATACATGATTTTATATATTTCATTTTATGGACATTTATTGTTCTCTGTTCTTATCTAAGGTATATTTAAAATGCTTTCTTAAAAACCTCCACTATTTTATAAACCATGTAGTTCCTCCAAAATAATACTGGCATATTCAAACTCAACTAAGTGATAAAGTTCTGCACAAGACAGAAATATATCTGTGTACCACTTAGGTCTATCCATAAATAAGGGAGGCAAACAGCCAAACCTAAACACAATGGTGATGTGAGTTCAGCTGGTCCTCAGCCTACCTCTTGTGTGGTATTGTTGCCCTTCTTTAAAAACTTGAACTCCACCCTATCAATCAAGAAGGATCTCATTTCAGTCATTGTAATTGCTATCACCTTAGTCATATGTTTTGATTTACTTTTCTTATGGGCATTAGAAAATAAAAGTTAATTTCTCCAAGACTTATATTTCTTGTACTATAAACAGACAAGCCAGCACTTTTTTGTCTGGAGACTGCCAATTAAGATAAATTCATTCTTAAATATTGAGTCTTAAAAGCAGAAACCATTTTGAAATTAATTGTTTTCCAAATAAGTGAATTTTCATGTTTACCTGTCTTGTATTTAACATATATTATTGTGTTGGGGCTCATTAACAGCCACAAGTTTTTAGTCAACTTCAAAAATTTCTACTCAACTCTAACCTGTAATCCATTTAGGTTTGTACGTCTTCCCATCAGGTATGAATGCATAAGGTAATATTTTATAGTTGGAAAGCATAGTATTAAAATAGCGAATCAATAAAAGTGTTGACTTCATATATTTAATTTTTATAATCTTTACAGATTACAAAACTGTGATGAGACTGTTCCTGTAACTTTTGATCCACACACAGAGTTTCTTGGTCCTCAAAAGGAAACAGAACAAGTCCAAAGAGACATTGGATTTTGGTGTCCAAGGCATCTAAAGACTTCTGGGGGACAAGGCTATAAGTTTCTGGGAATTGATCAGTGTGCACCTCCATGCCCCAACATGTATTTTAAAAGTGATGAGCTAGAGTTTGCAAAAAGTTTTATTGGAATAGTTTCAATATTTTGTCTTTGTGCAACTCTGTTCACATTCCTTACTTTTTTAATTGATGTTAAAAGATTCAGATACCCAGAGAGACCGATTATATATTACTCTGTCTGTTACAGCATCGTATCACTTATGTACTTTATTGGATTTTTGCTAGGCAATAGCACAGCCTGCAATAAGGCAGATGATAAGCTAGAACTTGGTGACACAGTTGTTCTAGGTTCTCAAAATAAGGCTTGCACTATTTTGTTTATGTTTTTGTATTTTTTTACAATGGCTGGCACCGTGTGGTGGGTGATTCTTACCATTACTTGGTTCTTAGCTGCAGGAAGAAAATGGAGTTGTGAAGCCATTGAACAAAAAGCAGTGTGGTTTCATGCTGTGGCATGGGGAATACCAGGCTTTCTGACTGTTATGCTTCTTGCTATGAACAAAGTTGAAGGAGACAACATTAGTGGAGTTTGCTTTGTTGGCCTTTATGACCTTGATGCTTCTCGCTACTTTGTACTCTTGCCACTGTGCCTTTGTGTGTTTGTTGGGCTGTCTCTTCTTTTAGCTGGCATTATTTCCTTAAATCACGTTCGACAAGTTATACAACATGATGGCCGGAACCAAGAAAAACTAAAGAAATTTATGATTCGAATTGGAGTCTTCAGTGGCCTGTATCTTGTGCCATTAGTGATACTTCTTGGATGTTACGTCTATGAGCAAGTGAACAGGATTACGTGGGAGATAACATGGGTCTCTGATCATTGTCGTCAATACCATATCCCATGTCCTTATCAGGTAAAAGCTATCATTTGGATTATGTCACTACTTTTAACATAGAAAATGTTCCCTAGAAATATACTTGCATTAGTCATAGATATAAAATTAGATTTCAGGTGAGAAAATCCAACAGACATAGGGAATGATTTCGTACACATCAGTTGAAACTGGCGTAAATGTCCTAAGAGTTCTTTCCTCAAGCTTTAGCTTCATTTACAATAGTAAAGTGCCTCCTTTATTCCTGTAAAAATTAAATTGAGTTGCAAAGGCAGATCAGTAGTAATGAAGAGCAGGGTCAGAAGAACAGGCCTTCTCATAGGGAGAAAAAGAGAAGTAATTTCTGCTGAACTGGAGATTGTTTTTAATTCTTTAGTTAGTAGGGAAAAAACCTTATTCGGGTATATTTAATTTGATCATATTATAACTTTTTGTATAAACTATACTTACAAAAACAATTTGATTTTTTGCTAAACTCATTCTGTAATTTCTTAACTGAAAGACTATTGAAACAAAATATGTTTTTTTTGTTTCTGACATTTATGATCAGTATAATGGTAGTGTTTTTAAGATTAAAAATGTAAACTTCTGAAAATATAAAATTTAAAGCATTTTAGTTGAAGTTTTTGTAATAGGAAGTTTGTTTTGTTTTAATAGATTTATATGTTATTTTGACCACGTATAGTATTAACTGTATGGAACGCGAGTGCTGCCATCAGTGTATCAAATCAAGCGAGGACTGAATTATTTTACTTAATTTATATTCTAGAAAGTTACTGCTATATAACATGATGGGACCTATTTTTTATACTGATATGTGAGGATAATAGTTTTCCTTGCCTTACACGTTGTCCATAGTCTATCATCCATAGTCTGTTTTTACTAAACACTTAACAAAAGAGCTGTGTCTTAACGTGATCTTGTTATATTAAATGTCTGCTAGAGTCCTCAGTCTTTTCGGCAAAGGGGTGGGGGACAACTATTACATACTGCTAAAAAACTAAAGATCTATGGTTTTTAAAAATTATGTTTCATGTAATCATGCAAGAAACTATAAAATAGTAGAAGATAGAATGAGAAAATTATAATCTTCAAGTAGAGACTTTATAAGTATGATGTAAAATTCAGTAAATATAAAAGAAAATATTGCTAATATGATTAAGTAAAAAAATTTTTCAAGATTCTGCATGGTAAATTAAAAAAAAAAACCCATAAGTCAAAAGACCAACTGGGAAAGTTTATTTGCATGTCACATTGTAGTTGAAGGGCTAATTTCTTTAATTTATAGAGTTCCTACAGACCAATAGGAACAAAACCAACAATCTGATATAAAAATGAGAAAAGGAAAGAAAGAGGGTTCACAGAAAATAAAAATAAAAGAACTATCCTTAAACGTGGAAAATGTTACAGTAAGAAAATATAAATTAAAATTATATTTCTGTTTATAACATGGCAAACATCTAAAGGTTTTATAACCACTCTGTCAGTGAAACTGGCAATATACACATTCCCAGACTTTGCTATTAAGAGTTTCAGTTAGTTCAACCTTCTGTGGAAAGCAATTTGACAATACATATCAGATTTAAGATGCACGTACCTAATAATCCTGCCCTTCTGGGAATTTATAGACAGATCTGCTCACAAATGTGAGAAAGACAGTCACTGCAGCATTATTTGCAAATGGCAATAGGTTGGAAGTAAATCCACACAATGGAACAGCCTTTAAAAAGAATGAAGAGCTCTATTTGTACTGATAGAGAATGGTCTCCAAGAAATAATAAGTGCAAAAAGCAAGATATGCAGAATATATAATATTTTGACACTTGTGCAACTTTTAAAAATAGTTATTTGAAAGTTTATACTTAAAAGTATGATTTAATTTTTATGAGATTTCTACATTTTCACATTTTACTGATATTTATTGTACTCTAACCGGCCAAGTTTTTATAACATATAAACATTAACAATGCATAAAGACTGTAAAATATGTGTTGTTATGAGTTTAAATGTATTTGTGTGGTAGATTATATGGAAGGAAAATAGGTAAATATTTGGAGGCAAATGTTTTATTAATACCAGTTGTTAGAGGCTGCTCTACCTATAGGGAAAAAATACCAGGAAATCGTGAAGATTTAGGAGATTGGTTCTAAATATATTTAATAGTTCAGTATTTTTCCCTTTCTAGACATTTTGATATACAGGTAAAGTTTCTTTGTTTAGAACTTAGGTAAAAACTGTGTTGCACTTAAAGCAGTATTCATTTTATTATGTTATTTCAAATGTTTTATGATAAAATAGTTGAAGATTTATCATTTTTGCTCAAATTTTACATAGACAATGTAGACTTTTCTTTCCATTTTAAGTATATCACTGAAAATTCACTCTTTGTAGGCAAAAACAGACGCTAGACCAGAATTGGCTTTATTTATGATAAAATACCTTATGACTTTAATTGTTGGCATCTCTGCTGTCTTCTGGGTTGGAAGCAAAAAGACATGCACAGAATGGGCTGGGTTTTTTAAACGAAATCGCAAGAGAGAGTAAGTACCTATTGAATTATTTGACATTGTTTTAAAATAAATATATCAAAATACCAAACAACTATTCAAATTATCACTTTACTGGAGTTTCATTATATCAACTATTATTTCAATTTGATGAGCCAAATGAAGTTTGGAAATCTTTTTATGAAAGAAACTTGCTTTATTTTGGCATTTGCTATAATAGTCTTTGACGCATACTATTCTATTTGAAATAAGAATGAAAGATTTATGAAATGCACATTTTATTTCCATGATTTATTATTATATACCCAATATTATTACTGCTACCATTAGATTCATTATTTTTTTTTGTTGAGACAGAGTCTCACTTTGTTGCCCAGGCTAGAGTGAGTGCCGTGGCGTCAGCTTAGCTCACAGCAACCTCAGACTCCTCGGCTTAAGCGATCCTACTGCCTCAGCCTCCCGAGTAGCTGGGACTACAGGCATGCGCCACTATGCCCGGCTAATTTTTTCTATATAGATTTTTAGTTGTCCATATAATGTCTTTCTATTTTTAGTAGAGACGGGGTCTCGCTCAGGCTGGTCTCGAACTCCTGACCTTGAGCAATCCACCCACCTCGGCCTCCCAGAGTGCTAGGATTACAGGCGTGAGCCACCGCGCCCGGCCTAGATTCATTATTTTGGGTGCAGCATTTTTAATAATTTTATCCCTTTATATCAATGATAAAAGATGAAATGAGATCAAATATATGTAAGGAAATCTAAAAGCATGATTCATATATAAGTGATGTATTATCATTATTAACTACATTAAAATTTTATTACAGTTCTGACCTAAAATTTCACTTATTTGCCTTGCCTGAGATGGTAAAAAATTCAAACTTAAGGAGTATTCTATAACAATAAAGATTTACATTTATGAATAATGTATTCATTTTAGTTATATATATATTGAATACAACATACTATAGAGTTTTTAAAAATTGTTTCCCATTGATTTCATTAGTGAACTCTCTGTGGTACAAATTTCAGAACTGTAGACCTTTTCACAAATAAGTTTTTGAAGTCTGAAGAATTGCCTTTAACTGGACTTTATTTTCCACTATTATTGTGTGTCTATCCCATATTTGTTATACTCATCAATGTAACTGCTAACTTTATTGTTAGAAAAGAATTATTAATACATTTAAACAGAAACCATTAATTACATTCTATATTCTTTTTCTTCTGGTTTACTTTTCTGTTTGACATATTTATATGTGATACAAATACATCTGGTCCCTTACTTTAAGCTGACTTGACTTTCCTTGTCATATCCTTTGATTTTTGCCTATTTAATTTATTACCAGTTTACTATTTATGCTAACAAAATCAACTAAGAGTATATGTATAAAAGATTTCACTTTATGGATATCTACTTGTATCATAGTATTTATAATCCCAGATTTTATAAATAATATAAATCATAGAATTTTTAACTTTAATGAATGAGGATTTTTGGCAAAAGATATGTGATTTTTTTTATGGCTTCTGCTACAACACTTAAAATTTATTGAGTAAGTCCTCTCTTGGATTTTTTTTACAGTCCAATCAGTGAAAGTCGAAGAGTGCTACAGGAGTCATGTGAGTTTTTCTTAAAGCACAATTCTAAAGTTAAACACAAAAAGAAGCACTACAAACCAAGTTCACACAAGCTGAAGGTCATTTCCAAATCCATGGGAACCAGCACTGGAGCTACCACAAATCATGGCACTTCTGCAGTAGCGATCACTAACCATGATTACTTAGGACAAGAAACTCTGACAGAAATCCCAACCTCTCCAGAAACGTCAGTGAGAGAGGGGCAAGCAGACAGAGCAAGCACCCCCAAGTTAAGAGAACAGGACTGTGGAGGACCTGCCTTCCCAGCAGCATCCAGCTCCAAACTCTCTGGGGAACAGGCCAACAGGAAGGGCCAGGCAGGCAGTGTGAACGATAGGAGCAGTGTGTCTGAAAGTGCTCGGAGTGAAGGAAGGTGAGATTTAACTTTGTTATCTAAAAATCACTATTTTAAATACTTATTAAAGCATAACACATCTGGAAAGAAAGCATTTTATGATATGATATGTCTATACGTGTAACCAAGGAAGTTTGGGTTCAGCCTATAAAAGTGCTATTTAGTAGTTTAATTCTTAGCTTTGAAAAGAGCCTTAATATATATTGTTCAAGTACAAAAGTAATGTTCATGTCTATGGTAACTGTAAAGAGTTGCTCATACATTTAGGTAAATGTTTGTGATTCATCTGAAATATGGGCTAAGTTTTAATTAATACTACATTATGGTACTGTGTAAAAAGTGTCATTTTAAACAAAGATAAGTATAAAATTATTCTATTTTCTGAACATGAAAGGATATTGACATTATCTTTAAGGAATTTTCCCAAATGGTCATAGGTGACCAAAACATGGATCATAGGTAAACATCAAATTGACCAGCATGCTGTGAAGCTGATTAAGGTCCCAAGGCTATCTTACCTAGCCCTCTCAAACTAGGCTAAGTGTACCCTGTGTTCCCTCGTCAGCTTTCATGTATCAGGATTGTAATTAGGTACATGCTTTTATCCTCTGCTACATTTATAAACTCCTCAGAGACAGAGCCGAAGTCTTACATTTGTGTTCCCAACCTCTTACACAGTGTCTGATCCATGGTGGGAAATCAATAAAATACTTGCTAAGCTGAGGGCAGGAGTCCTGCCTTATTAATTGTATTCTTCACAAGATACCATGCTTAGCCTCAAAATGGGTAGTGCTTGATGAATTTTCTGAAGTCAGCAAAAATTGTGTTAAAAAAATTGTCTTTTGAAGTGTTAAAGTATACCAGAAGAGTTTTACTTAATTATCCTCTGATAAAGGTGGACACTGGTTTGGGGGTAAAACTCCTGAAAAATGGGTAGCAATTCTAAGGCCATCTGGCATCATATTTGTGCTTGTGGATGTATGTATGTCAACTTTTTTTCTTTTGCCTAGGGTAAGCCCAAAGAGTGATGTTGCTGAAACTGGCCTGGTGCAGAGCAACAATTTGCAGGTCCCCAGTTCTTCAGAGCCAAGCAGCCTCAAAGGTTCCACATCTCTGCTTGTCCACTCAGTTTCAGGAGTGAGAAAAGAACAGGGAGGTGGTAGTCATTCAGATACTTGAAAAACATTTTATCCTGTTACTTAGAATCAAATTTGTATTACACTGGAGATGACCAATGCACTGTTTTGTAAGAATCAGTTACTTTCTTTTGCACTTAAAGCTGCATTGCCTGCTATTATACTGGAAAAAATAGATTTCATGAATACAATTCATTTCACATAAAGGTTAATGACAGCAGCATACCTGAAAACAGAAATGTGTAGGTTAATAATATTTTTTAAATTGTGTGGGAGGAGACAGAGGAATCTTCCTTTTCTATTTATGAAGATTCTACTCTTGTTGAAAGTATTTTAAGATATACTATTTTACTTTTTTGATATAAAATCAAGATTTTTCTTTGCTGAAGTATTTAAAACATATGTTTTTATATATATTTGAAAATAAGCTTATATGTATTTGAACTTTTTTGGGAAATCCTGGAAAATCTACTCAAATATTTTTATTATGTTACTCTGATATTTTAGCCTACTTTGGTAGCTTTTACACTGAATTTCTAAGAAAACTGGAAAATAGTATTCTTTTATAGTATAAAAAATATTTGACACACCAAAAGATTGTATAATAGGAATTCAACTTTAAAAACCTTTTTACTCCTACCTTACCATCCAACATGTATTGTTTTAGGAATTTCACAGATTATGCAGCTGAAATAAGGTGCTTACTGGAAGTGTCCAACGTCAAATGTATTGTGCTGCTCACTGATTCTTCTGCATTTTAAAATAAAATGTCCTGAAGGATTAGTAGATGAAATGTTAGTCTTTTGTAAATTAAGCCAAGTGCAATTGATTTCCTTTTTTTTAATGTTTCATAACCACCCAAGATTGCATTATAACCACTTACAGTTGATTATACTTTTCCTTTGTTTTGGCTTTTGTTTTTTTAGAATACTATAACACTTTGTATTGTACAATGTCTTTCTCAAACATTATGTAGAATTTATTTCTGCAGCTCAGTAGGATTTTGCTGAACATTCAAAATAGTGCCAATGAAATAGAAAAAAAATGTAGTCCTGTTAAAACAATATGTATTTTGTACAACAGCCTTTTAAATATTAACAAATTTTTCTTAATTTTGTTTCCCATTAAGTATTATTCCTTGAACAAGGTTTTCTGACACTTTGGACTTTTTCTCTAGTATCTTCCTTTTTGGTTTTTTTTTTGGTTTTTTTCTTCTACTTTCTGTTACACCATAAAAAGAAAATTATCATGTACTGTATGGAAAATGTTGTAAATATTAACTTTTCCACATTTTTAAGCAGATAACTTTATATACAAAAACTTTGTTTTGTGTTATCTTTTCATTAATAAAATTTTCTTTGTATAAAAGATTTTGGAGTATTACATGGTTAGTTTATAGTAGTCCTGGCCCAAGAAGTAGTATAAGTTTTCAGATAAATAATTTCATGACTAATAATTCAGGAACTTCTCTTTAACTGGGGAAGGAAAAGACAGGACTCTGTTTTTTTCACAGTTTCTTCTAAAAAGTGTAAATTATACAGCCATATTTACTATACCTTTTCAAAGCCACTGGAAGACCTGGGGTTGGGGGGCTGGGCAGTGAAGCAAAGGGAACCCAGGATCCTACTTTGACTCCTAACAGTGGATTAGTTTATTTAGACAAACCTTCCAAAAAATTAAACTGAAATACATGGATGAAATAAAACAATATCATCTCCTAAACATTTTTTATAGTGAGGAATTGCCAGGTTGAGATCTGAAAGAAGAAAGAAATTCATACTGCTAAGCCCAACATTTGGAAACTCTTTTGCCCATCGAGCATTTGGTGATTTGGAAAAGGCAGCTGAGAAGTTGACCAGTGCTGTTGACAGCCTCAAAGGTCTGGAAGATAAGGGGAGGGGAGTCTGCAACCATCCTACACTTAGAATTGTTACCTCAAAGGGTTGCATCCTAGGAATTAAGTTTGAACTGTAAATAAAGCAATCCTGCTTCAAGTTATCTAGGTGGCCAAGAAAAAGCCCAAACCTTGAAATTTGATGAAGGTAGATGTGGACCAATAATACCCTCAGGCACCAGACAGAAGCAAATGAAAATTTCTGGAGGAGGAAAATGTTGTTTTATATAATCTACAAGTACTTTTTAAAATACAATGTCCATCATATAATCAAACAATCAGACATGCCAAAAAGACAGTTTTTTTCCTCATCAAAAAATGAACAAGATTGGCACAAACAAGAGGAAAAGATCCATAGGTACTCCTGAATTACCAGACACACATCATATAATTTAACAATATCTGTAAGGAAAACAACAATAAAGATACTATACACCTATTAAAATAGTTAAAATCCAAAAAGCAAAACAATACCCATTTCCAGTGAGAATGCAGAGCAACAGGAGCATGTTCACTGCTGGTGGAAATGCAAAATGGTACAGCCACTTTGGAAAACAGTTTGGCACTTTGTTATACAGCTAAACGCCTTACCATATGACCCAGCAATTGCGCTCCTAGGTAATTATCCAATTGGTTTATGTAGATAATCTGCTCTCAGCGTGGAACATAACTCTCCACTCCTTATTTCTGGGCAGCACAAAGAGCCTTTCTTAAAATGAATACAGTACAGGGGTGTGTGGAGAAGCCTGACAAACACTATCTCAGCCTGAGTTAACTCACTACGCAGAAGAAAATCAAGGTCAACATCAACAGTGCATGTTGAGATTATGCACCCTTTGTATGCTCTGATGAAAATGGCAGATTACCTACATGATCTTCCCCAAACTCATAACCTCACTCTAGTCGGAGGGAAATACCAGGTAAATCCCAACAGATGAACATACAAAATACCCGGCCAGTATTCCTCAAAAGTATTCAAAAATCATCAAAAACAAAAAGTCTGAGAAACTGTCACAGCAAGAGGAGCTGAAGAAAATATGACAACTAAATGTAGTGTAGTATCATGGAAAAGAAAAAGCACGTTCAATAAAAACTAAGCAGATCTGAATAAAGCATGGGTTTAAGTTTAATCATTTAGCTTAGTCATTCAATTCAGTGAAATGCTCTTTAATTATGTGTGTGGTAATTTTCTTCCTTCTGCTTGCTTTTTCTCACTGGAACTCCTTTTTAGTCAGATATTGAACTTCCTGAATGGATCCTTTAATATTCTCAGCTCTCCTCTCTTTGAATTTTTCTTCTCTTAGAAAATTTATCAAACTTATTTTTAAAATTTCTATTGAATTTTTGTTTTGCCTGTCATTTTTTAATTTCACAGAGCCTTTTAATGTTTTTATAGTATCTTCTGTCCTATGATTCTTTTATATATTGTATTTGAAAACATGAATTTACTTTTTAAAGGTCATATATAAAACATTAATTTTTAATATTTATTTTGTAGCAGATGACTTTATTAAAGTCCCTTAGTCACTCTAATAATTTTGCGATTGATTTTTCCTGGATTTTCTAGGTAGATGATCTTTTTATCTTAAATAATGGTAATTTCATTTCTCATCTATTAGCTAGAACTTCTAGCAAGTTATTTTGTGTGTGTATGTGTGTGTGTGTGTGTGTGTGAGAGAGAGAGAGAGAGAGAGAGAGAGAGAAGGATTTTTTTTCTGTCACCCAGGCTGTTAGTGCAGTGGCATGATCATAGTTCACTGCAGCCTCAAACTGCTAGGATCAAGCCATCCTCCTGCCTCAGCGTCCCAAACTGGGACTATAGTAGCATGCCACTATGTTCAGCTAATTTTTAAAACTTTTTTGTAGAGATGGGATCTCGCTGTGTTGCCCCAGGCCAGTCTTGAACTCCCAGCCTCAAGCAATCCTCCTGTCTCAGCCTCCCACAGGCATGAGCCATCATGCCTGGCCCTGTTTGAGGCAGGAGGATCTGTCTCAAAAAAAAAAAAAAAAAATCCTATATTACTTCATCAGGAAGAACAATGTTGGTATTTGATATAAGATAGGTATTTTTAATTAATAAAGAATCCTGTTCCATTTTATAATTTTTTTAAGGATTCACAATAGGTATTGAATTTATCAAATGCCTTTTTGCTATCAGGATTAGCATGTGGCTAACTGCTGTAACAATCCTCTAAATCTTGGTAGCTTAAGAAACTTATTCGTGTGACAGGTGCAAATGTTTTTGAGGTAGTTTTCCAAATTCAAGCAACCACCACTTCCATCTTGTAGCTCTGTCATGTCTCTCACAGAGGAAATGAGAGAGTAAATTATTGCACAGGAAAAAGTTTCGTGGGCCAGAGTTGGAAGTGACACACAACATTTCCAGCTACATTCCATTTGCCAGAACTCAGACACAAATCCATACCTAACAGCAAGGGAGGCTGAGAAATGTAGTCTAGATGTCTGCCTGGCAGGGAGAAGAAACTAAAATGGTTTAGTGAGCCACTGGCCAGCATTTCAATCTACTAATGCGCTGTGTTAAATAACTTTCCTACTATAATGCCAATAATGCCATCTTTTAGTTCTTCGAATAACTTCACTGGATCATGATGTATCATTTAATGTACTGCTAGATTTGATTTGTTAGTGCTTTATTTAGGATAAAAAATTACATTTAGATCTACCTATTCTAAATGATTTGTCAACCCTAGACATAATATTTGTCATCAGTAAATGTGAGTATTAAAAGAATTTTCAATAGCAAACTTCAAAAGCATTATCTAATTAAAGAGAAAACAGCAGTTTGCTGTCTCAGAAGAGGTGACATTAATTTTCTTAAGAATTACATAGCATTTTCAACCAAGAAAGTTGACTTAAATTACATATTAACATTTACAATAACAAGGTTGGCATGAGCAGCATGCAGCTAAACCCAACTGCAGTGAAGTCTGCCACAAACTCTCACTTTGAAAGTCTGCTACAAACCCTCAACAGAATTTTATGGAATGCCTTCTTTCAAAAAGACGCAGAATGCCCATTGGAATCCATCATGCTGTGCTATTCATGGTTGTAAAGGGATCTTCTCTAAACTTTCCTGGCAAAACAAGACCAAAAATAGATCCTAATTGCTACCCATCATCAAAATCACAGTTTCGATCCTTCCTTAACCCTCATCTTCTCAGAAATGGACCACTGGTGTGCCCTTCCAGGTACTACTGCTGTAAAGTTTGAACATTGCCAAGGCAGGGCTGGTGCTCTCGGGAAATGAAAGGTGTAATTTGCAATAACCATAAGAAGCCTCGCTGTTACTTTTCTGCATGGAAAGCATAATCTTTAATACCTCACTGTCCACACAGCACAAGCCAAAGACTTAAATTCCAGATGGCAAAGGCTTGAATAGTGGCCTCTGTGATCCGTCAAGTGCAAAAGAAACAAGCTTTCATTAACTCACAGTTGCAATGTGTCCACAAAGGGAGCAAGAAAAGATTAAAAGGCTAATCTGAAATTATCAAAGACATTGGGACTGAGAGCTAGGAGGCAGTGGGCAGTGCTGTAGTAAAGTTCATTATGAATATTACTGGAGGGAACCAGAAGGGAGCAGTATGGAAAGAAATACAATGAAGTGAAAGGAAGGCAAACGTCTAGTTGTAAATACCATTTAGAAATAAAAATAAATGGAAAATTATTGCTAAGATGAGTAAATTTAGTGGCCCGACTCTGAGGTTTTTATTTTCCATCCTTAGAAGGAAAAAAGGGAAAACCAGGAAAAATTTTGAAGAGTAGGTTTTCTAATTTTCCACCATAAAAGGAAGATGTGAGGGAGGGTGAACATACTTAAGTCTTGATAGAAACGTCTCCGTTTTTCAAATAAATTATTTTCCAAAAGCATGTCATAGTTCATCATTTATTAAATACATTAGACACACTTAAAATATTTCCTACTTCTTTTCACTTACACTGTGTTTTAATATAACTAGTGTAAAGAGTCTGTTAAACCCCACATTTGATACCTATGTTTATAAATATACTATTATACTATTACATTTAGAATATGTTGAGAGGAGAGACACAAAACCAATAGAGATTAAGGAAAAAATTTCTAAAGTCAGACGGAAAGGAAATATATTAATATCTTCTTCATCTTTTTTCCAAATGCTAACTAGGGTAAAACTGCCTAGTTTGTGAGTTTATTTCCTTAGGGGCCTATTCCAGGATCTAATTAGTTTCGCTGCCAGGAACTACATAAATACGAGTATATAGACTCCACACTATCTAGAAAAATTCACCAGCAAACTAAGAGCTTCCCTAGTGGTTTTAGTCCTTCCTAATGGCCAGTCCACTGGCCCCCATGAAAACATTCATAAAACAGAAACCTCCATGCCTATAAACACAGCTGACCACTGGCAAAGCCCCTGCTGGCATTTCCAGCCTCTCAACTGCCACCTCCATTAGTACAGAAGAGTGGCCCTCTGTGCTGGCTGTGTTGGCAGGCTGCGGGCAAATAAAAAGTACAGTAAGACAAAACAGGGGGACTGTGTTTCCTCCACCGACAGCCATCACTGCCTCTTTGTCACAGGTCCTCAGACTCTGGGCTTTCCAGACTTACCACACAGACACCGAGCCCCTCAAAGATGTTCTTTTATGAAAGCAAAGACCACGGAAGGGGTGTTCAACACAACCAAAACTGCGAGGAGGGTGTCTCAGGGCTTTGAGGCAGGGCAGAGTCTGGACCCTCTGAAGAGACCAAACACAATGTAAAACATCTTGTCTCCAATCCACAAGTTATAGTGTGATAGAAGATCCTGAATTCACGCTTGCAAAGCGTAAGTACATTTAAGGAATTAGCGGTTAAACAGTATGAAATCTTGCACTGATATGAAGACCTTCCAAGGAATTTTTAAGTGCAAAACAAAAGTTGCAGAATTATACTTACGGAATAATAACACATATGTAAAGAGCCCCCACCCCACAGAACTGTACTATATATTTTCTTTGTTACATATACATGTACCTAAATGCATAATAATGTGTGTGTTAACGCTCACCCCACAGAACAATACTACATGTTTTCTGTGGTTACATATATATGTATGAAAATGCACAGGAGAAGAAAATGCAGTAGCATTGATTAGCCCTGTTGAGGGATCAGCATTGTAGGTGATGACTAAAGCAGACTGTAGCCTGATCTGTCATATTTAAATTTTTACAAGGGGAATCTATCACATGGTGTAATTAAGAAATCGTTTTGTAAAAAACAAAATCTGCTAAAGCACCTATCTAGCTAGTGGTGACACTTTGGATCCAGCCACGTCTGCCTGAGAGAGGCTGGGCCTGAAAGTGGTCGTGGCATCAGTGGGTGTGAGCCCCACACCTGCAGGCCAGGGAGCAGCAGCCCACACCGCTGAGGCCGGGAAGCGACACCAGTTCATCCAATTCAAACTGCTCTCAGTCCTTGTTCCTGTGCTTCTCTTCCTTCCCTGAAAACACATTCTCTTTAGCTGGCAATCACATGTTTATTACAAACTCCTGTGCCCACTCCTTTTTCTTCAGTCCCTTCCCCAGACTCCACTCCCATCACTACAAATAAGGCCTTCACCTGCTGACTTGATCCCAGTATGAGGAGGACAGAGGAGACTCCCAGGGTGTGATATTGGGGACACAAACAAAGCAAGCAAGGCCGCAGTAGGCTACATTCAGCAGAACACCAGTGATGGCAAATTTTTCCTATCCACCTCCCTCCCCACACTAGCAACATCTCAATTTGCTTCTATATTCTGCAACCGTAAATTGAGAAACTGCTCAAAAGTGAATGCAAGGGTATGAGATTTGAAGTCAGGGAGCATCTAAGGCATTCATGGCTTTCTGCAGAAGGCAGACCACTGTTCTTCTCTAGAAACTCCACCAGCATATTCACCCACACCCCTTAGAGCCATGCAGTTGGCCCAGGCCCTTCAGTTCTGGATGAAGGCATAGCAGCCCATGGATCTAAGAAGAAAATGAGCTGTTTACAGTTGGCTCTCTCCTCATATCCATGCTAGGTGTTCTTGAGGACCACCCAGTTTTGATCAACAGTTCCCAACCTGATGGATAGTTCCAAACATAAACTGAACTGCTGAACTGTGAAGGGAGTAAACTTCTTGTCTGTACCTGCCTACTGCCTAACCTGCCAGGAAATTAGGATGTGATTTTAGAATTTGACCTAGTCCTTTCCCACCAGACCAAGTGAGTCAACTTTGCCTCTTAAATCTTTGCCAAGGGCAAAAATAACATTCTTAACCACCTGACACTTAAACCAAAAAGTCATTATTTTTAACCAAATATTCCAGTAGGAATGCTATATATACATCAGCCAAAGACAAGGCCCAGTTGCAGCCTAGGAGACTACTAGAGCTTCCTAAAGAAATTCTCCTATCACTGCTGGATCTGCCATTCAACCTCTATAATACAGCCAAGAAGAAAATGTACGTTACAGTTTGTCAAGATAACATATACACTATGGACCTGGGACTTAGTGACTCTGAATACTTTTTTTTCTTTTGGCATATTTTGGGTTGGTTTTACAGTTTTTGCAGAACTAGAGGCTGGTGTTCAAATTGGATTGTCTTCCTGCTATGAGCGAAGGGATGTACTATGATCCCTTCTCATCATTTTTTGGGGGTGGAAGGAAGTGATAAAATTAGCTTTTGTCTGTACTTCAAGCTGTAGGCATGGAACTCAAGACATACCAAGAAGTTAAAATAATGTATCCCATATGAAAACAGAGACCCATGAAAATAATACAACCTTATGGGTTTTTTTTATATTTTACTAAGACACTTGATGCCATATTGCTTTGGACTTGGAAACAGGGCTATTTCCTGGTTATAAAGGCCCATTTACTAAGATAAACTGAAAGCTGTAATTGGCATCCTGGGTTTTAAAATTGATAAATAGCAAGTGCATATTCGTATGTGTGTGTGTGTGTGTGTGTGCGCGCTAAGCTTTTGGAACACCACTTAGGAACATCTAAGAAAACCCCACATCAAGCCTCTGTAATACACACCCAAGTAAATGGGTCTGTTCTGCAGACCAGATTTTCCTATAGGTGATCTGATCTAAGGTCTAAACATGGGAAGATTAGGAGGCCAGAAGCACAAGCAAATCCACTGGACTCTCACAATAGCCACATTCTCCAGTAAGAGGTTTAACATCAACAAAAGTAAGATTTTTATCTGCATCTGTCTGACTCCTATATCAAGCTCTCAAATGCTTTCAAATACAGGTGTCATTTATTAGGGACTCTCAAACACAAACATTTAGCATACACTCTCAAAAGTCAGGGGAGGTGTAACTAAATGAGGACTCACTGAGACAAGCCATAGAGGTATTTGGTAAACACATTGAAAAGAGAAGTTATGTTTTCTTCTCCACCCTGTGTTGCTAATCAGAATTGGTTGGGGAAAAGTAAATACTGAAAGGGTTCACATATACAATCTTGTGTCAACATAAAAATTCCTGGCTGGGTGTGGTGGCTCACGCCTATAATCCTAGCACTTTGGGAGGCTGAGGCCAGAGGATTTCTTGAGGTCAAGAGTTCGAGACTTGGCCGGGCGCGGTGGCTCACGCCTGTAACCCTAGCACTCTGGGAGGCTGAGGCGGGTGGATCGCTCAAGGTCAGGAGTTCGAGACCAGCCTGAGCAAGAACGAGACCCCGTCTCTACTAAAAATAGAAAGAAATTATATGGACAACTAAAAATATATATATATAGAAAAATTAGCCGGGCATAGTGGCGCATGCCTGTAGTCCCAGCTACTCGGGAGGCTGAGGCAGGGGGATCGCTTGAGCCCAGGAGTTTGAGGTTGCTGTGAGCTAGGCTGACGCCACGGCACTCACTCTAGCCTGGACTCTGTCTCAAAAAAAAAAAAAAAAAAAAAAGAGTTCGAGACTAGTCTAAGCAAGAGCAATACCCGGTCTCTACAAAAAAAATTAAAAAAATAGCCGGACATGGTGGTGTGCGCCTGTAGTCCCAGCTACTCAGGCAGCTGAGGCAGGAGGATTGCTGGAGCCCAGGAGTTTGAGGCTGCAGTGAGCTGTGATTATCCCAGGCAATAGAGCAAGACTCTATCTCAAAAAACAAAAACAAAATAAAAAAATAATTCCTGTTAACCTGAAACCATGCTATGGCTTCTCACTCATATGAACTCTTACAAATATTTGGTCCAGAAACAATTCACCTTATCAAAAAATGAGTAGCAATTTTAAAGCAGAATTAACCCAGAAGCTATAGACTGAAGCTACAAGAAAAAAAAAAAAAGAAAGAAAGAAAGAAACAAGACAAATGGCAGACATAGAATATTCCCCAGAAAACATTGTTACAGAGCAGATAAAATTTTTGACCAAATGTTTCATTTTTACAAGTTTTAAAAATCAGTGAAACAACACTATAAAGGAAATACACAAAAGAGATTTTTTTAAAAAGCTCAAGAGGAAAGATACAAGGAGACAAAACATGAATTGCTGCCAAAACTCAGGAAAGAAAAATAGAAAAAAACTAGAAGCAGCACAGAGGATAACAAACGCTGCCCATAACACAGTAAAAGACACAGAGAGCAGCACTGAAAACAGTAAGTAAAATAAAAATAAATAAAAGCTAAAAGGGTTGAAAGAGATAGTTATAGAAGACAAAGGAAATTGAGGAAATTAGCATTTGCATAACTAGAGTTCCCAAAGAAAATACCTAAAATAATGGAACATACAAAATATCTAGTAAGAGAACTCCCTTATGCAATAGTCCTGTCATTGAAAAACTGTGGCAACCCAGTAACAACAGGGCCACCAAGAACCCAACCAGGTAGGAATGACAGTTTGGGTCACCCCTGGGAAAAAAGCTGCAACGTGATGAAGGGCTGACGGAGGGCGAGGGGGTCGCGGGTGGGGTGAGGGAAGAAGGCAGCCAGGACATCAGCTTCGGCCTCAGAACTTTCCCTGCTTTCCACCACTACGTAGATTAAAAGCATTGGTGGTGGCTGTTTTAAGTTTTAGGTTTGGGGAGTTTAAGCATTACTACAACAGTAATGGTGATTAGGTAAAGAATTTTTGTTACTCTTATCTAAAAGAAAAATGACTATTTTAAAGTATTTTTATATCAAGTACAACACATTGGATCGATCAAGGGCATTCGTCTCGTCAGGGGAACATCAGATACAACCAAGGGCAAAGGGGTCAGGGGATGCAAGTGACCAAAGGTGTCCTGGCTCCCCACCCACCCCGTACAGCCAGAGAAGTTGCAAGACAAAAGGAGCCAGGGTGAGGAGTTCCTAAGACCTGAAAGGCTTCTAGTGTTCAGCCTGAGAAGATTCCATGGCAGCAGAGAAGCAGGCACTCCAATGGGACCTGCTTAGGCAAGAAGGAGCTCTAAGGGCTGAGTGAGGGGACAAGGGGACGAGGCCAGAAGCAGCCCCTTTCCCCCAAGTGCCCCTTGACTCCCTGTGTCATTGATGGGATCTAGAAATAACCAAGTGCTCCCAGCATCAACAAATGATAGTATCTGCCAGGCACTGTCCCAGGGCTAAGGATATAATGGGAAACACGGGACAGGACCCTGCTTTCATGAAGCTTGTAGTCTAGGTGACGTCTGACAATAAACAAGGTACTGAATAAACAAACAAGATAAGTTCAGATAGGGATTAGCATTATACAAGAATATTATTTATTGGTATTAATGGAAGCATCTAACATATGTGACTAATTATATAATTTATTCCATTCAATGGAATACTGTGAAATATTATAAAAACACAAGGAGGAACCGTAAGTGTTCATAGGGAAAAGTGTCCAGGATGCATTGTTAGTGAATAAAAGCAAGTTATGGTATAATATGTATGTGATAATCGTATTTAGTTTATATTCAAATACTGTCACGTGTGTATGTGTGTATATGTATAATGACTAGAAATATACATATATACCAAACTATGTGGACAATTATTATTTTAGAGGAGTGGGATTATGGTAGAGGTTTATAGCAGGGAAAACTTTTACTTTCTGCCTTATACATTTCTATACTGTTTGATTTCAAAATGAGCATATGCTATTCCCCACCCACCCCCAAAATGGGGACAAAGAAGGAGAGTGGTAGCTCAAAGTGGTAAGAAAGAACAGCCTGTTCTACAAATTTATATTACTTGTTTAATTTGACATTTCAAGTAAATCAAGACATAGTACAGTTCAAGATGTATATCAAGATATAAATGAACATAAGCAGCTCTATGAATTTCATTAACTTCAATATTATTCTGGAATTTTCAAAATTATTTCTTACCAGATAAACATTTCAATTTTTTTCAATTTTGTAAAAGACAAAATTGTTTCTGGAACATGACATATAAAATTTCATTCATTGCATATATGATCTTAATGTACAAAATACATAGTTGGTTTTACCTTCTACTGTAACTTGGTTTAGAACTTAACTTCGATGAGTGCCCTATGTCTCTGGATAGAGATCTTAGAAATATTTGACATATTTTAGACCTATACTGAATTCTAAGTTAAATATTTCAAGATGGCTTTGGTCAGCCAAGCCTGACTGCTGGTATGCAGACATGAGCAAATCACTAAGAAAAATAATTAAAACCCTTACTTTGGATAGGCATCTTGGAAACCAGCATATCTGTTGAACGTATTAACAATGACTCATAACCACATGAGTTAAATATACCGAGGAATTAAGTGTTTAGCTCATAGTTCTGGGTGTGCTAAAGTCTAGGATTACTGTAATTCCAGCAGAAAATCGGGATTGAATTGGATATACTGGACCTGACTCCTAACTTCAAGGCCAAGATTTTGCTAATAATGCACCCTGTAGGGCTCAAACAGGAGGGGAACCTCCCCGTCTCCCTCTGCCTTCTGTTTTCCAGGACTCTGTCAGGCAGGAGGGGAAAATATCTTTGCAGCAGCCCATGATGTGATTTGGACTCTTACATCAGATGAAAAGTCCAAAAATCTCAGAACAAAAGAAGCCCTTAGCCAGGCTCAGTGGCACGTGCCTGTAGTCCCAGCTACTTTGGAGGCTGGGACAGGAGGATTGCTTTTGCCCAGGAGTTTGAGACTGCAGTGCACAATGATCGCACCTGTGAATAGCCACTGCACTCCTGGGAAACAGAGGGAGACCCTGTCTCCAAAAAAAACATAAAAGAATCTTGATGATAAGCTGTAGGGGAGAAAAAGCTGTACTTTCTTGCCTTCTTAGGGAATCCCCAAGACCCCCTAGGATAATCCAACTTGTATCTGGGCCTCCTCCTCCAGCAGTGGAAGCAGCAGAGGGGTGCCCACTGTCACACTGTCATTTTCTCTCAGCATTTCCTGACCGCAGGAGTCACCGCTCTGCAGTGGGAGCACACCAGAGTTGCAGGCCCCCAGGGCCAAACCCTACTCTCTGGAAACAAGCTGATACGCTCATTCACCTTAAACCATAAATACTGATACAGTGTGATCTTCTCAGATACACGGATAAACAAACTATGGAATTTTGCTCAGTGACAAAAAGAAACAAAATACTGATACATGCAATAATAGATGAATCTCAAAAATATTATGCTAAACAAATGAAACCAGACACAAATAAGTACACGCAAAGTACGCGGTCTAGAAGTGGGTGAGTCATGGGTAGGCCTGCTAAGGGTCCAGCGGTTGTACAGGCATGTCTAGCATCTCTATGTATGATGTGTGGGTATACGTCACCTATGTGGGCTTCATCCAAAATTCTGAAGAAAAAGAAACAGTCATCTTTAACATATGTGTGTCCTCAACTGGAAGCTGTTGGTTGCCAACTCAATGTCCATTCCCACATCCTTTTCCATTGCAAAACCCCAGTTTACTTAAGTAGCAATTCTATTCTACATGGGGAAATTGCTCCCTGGAGTTTCTTCTTGATTTGCCTAAGTCTATTCTGGTTATCGCATTCCCCCAGGTAAGTATTATTTTAAAGTCAAGTCTGTGATTACCGTCTTGCCAACAAGATGTGAAGAGAGCAGGGGGCTTCTGGGAAAGATTCTCTTCCTCTTATGAAAGAGACAATGCAAGAGATGGACATTATTGCATCCAGCAGGGACACCTGGACTGGCTGTCTCCCCAGATAGGATGATGATGTGAGGACAAAGCCCAAACCCTAAGAATGACAGGACATAAAGATGGGGGAAAAAATCTGAACCCTTGATTACGTGGTTGAGTTCTGAATTAACTAATCCTGGAGCAACCCTCCTTCTGAACTTCTTGTGAAGAGAGAAAATAAATTTCCTTATTGTTTAAGCCACAGTGAGTTGGATTTTCTATTACTTGCTGCTGAAAGCATCTTAAGTGACTTAACAATCAGCTCCTTGAAGGTGATACATATCCCCCGATACAGAGTAGAGTGTGTACCGCATACAAGACAACAAATGTTTGTTGAAATAGTATAAGAATGTATATGTCAGACCCTCTGATGACCTCAAATACAGGTGCATCATTCCATCCAAGCAAGCCTGAATGTCAGCTTATTTATACTGCAAGATGAGTAGCAAAGTAAAAGGACATGGTAGGATTTATGTGGAGTGAGGACATCTGGGGAGGTCAGGAGTAGCAGGGAAAGCAACGGTAGCCACCTGGCTGGGGAAACATGATTTATACCTACAGGAACTTCAACCCTCTGTATGAAATCCTGGAAAATTCTGTTATAAACATGGGAGAACAATGGCAGAGCAGGGTGTAAGCGATAAACTGAAAGCTTTTTCCAATCTGAGGGCTGAAGACAATGAAACAGACACTGAGCCTCTAGAACAAAAGGTTGAAAGCCTTTGCATTATGCCCTGAGTTCCTCTACTCTTTGCTGCTTAGAGAAATGCCGCCATCTGCTTTGCATATTGCCACAGCCAAAGTGGTTTTTGCAATGGGGAAATGGCAATTCCGGGAAGTCTTTTCAGAAGATATCCCAGAGCCATGGTTTCATGGGGACCTTAGTCATCACTGTACTCTGCCACCCAATCTAATCATACCCATGGTTTTTAAATAGACTTTATTTTTAGAGCAGTTTTAGGTTCACAGAAAAATCAAGCGGAAGATGCAAAGAGTTCCCACATGCCCCCTGCTCCCACACGTGCTCTCACCCCCCACCAGAGTGATGCATTTGTTACAACTGATGAACTGACATTGACACTAGTCACCCAAAGTTCATAGTGTATATCAGGGTTTATTCTTGATGTACATTCTGTGGCTGTGGTCCCCAACCCCTGGGCCGCAGACAGGTACCAGTCCATGGCCTGTTAGGAACCAGGCCGCACAGCAGGGGGTGAGCGGCAGCAAGTAAGCAAAGCTTCATCAGTATTTACAGCTGCTCCCCATCGCTTGCATTACCGCATAAACTCCACCTCCTGTCAGATCAGCAGCACATTAGATTCTCATAGGAGCATGAACCCTACTGTAAACTGCACGTGTGAGGGATCCGGGTTATGTGCTCCTTATGAGAATCTAATGCCTGATGATCTGAGGTGGAGCTGAGGCAGTGATGCTAGTGTTGGGGAGTGGCTGCAAATACAGATTATCATTAGCAGAGAGGTCTGACTGCACAATATATGTAATGCACTTGAATCATCCTGAAACCATTCCCGCTATCACTGCCCATGGGAAAATTGTCTTCCATGAAAGCAGTCCCTGGTGCCAAAAATGTTGGGGACTGCTGTTCTTTGGGTTTGGACAAATGTACAATCATATATATCTACCATTATAGTATCACACAGAGTAGTTTCATACAGAATAGTTTCACTGCCCTGAAAATCCTCTGTGCTCTGCCTGTTTGTCCATCCCTTCCCCCCTCCACCCCCCACCAACCACTGATTTTTTTTACTTCCCCACAGTTTTGTCTTTTCCAGAATGTCAACTAGTTGGAATCATATTATAGTATGTAGCTTTTTCATATTGGCTTCTTTCACTTAGTCATATGCTTTTAAGTTTCCTCCGTGTCTTTTCATGGCTTGGTAGCTCATTTCTTTTTAGCACTGAATACTGTTTTATTGTCTGGATATACCACAGTTAATTTATCCAGTCACCTAGTGAAGGGCATCTTGGTTGCTTCCAAGTTTGGGCAATTATAAATAAAGCTGCTGTAAACACCTGTGTGCAGATTTTTGTGTGGACTAAGTTTTCAACTCCTTTGGGTAAATACCAAGAAGCACAATTGCTGAATCATACAGTAAGAGTATGTTTAGTTTTGCAATAAACCTCCAAACTGTCTTCCAAAGTGACTGTACTATTTTGCATTTCCACTAGCAATAAGTGAGAGTTTCTGTTGCTGCACATCCTTGTTAGCATTTGGTGTTGTCAGTTTTTTGGATTTGGGCCATTCTAAAAGGTGTGTAGTGGTATCACATTGTTTTAACTTTTTTTTTTTTAAGAGGCAGGATCTTGCTCTGTCACCCAGGCTGGAGTGCAGTGGCCTGATTATAGCTCACTGTAACCTCAAACTCCTGGGCTCAAGCGATCCTCCTGCCTCAGCCTCCTGAGTAGCTGGGACTACAGGTGTGCATCACTATGCCTGGCTAATTTTTTCATTGTTTTAATTTTTAATTCCATAATGACATATGATATTGAGCATATTTTCATATGCTTATTTGCTACCCGTATACCTTCTTTGATAAGGAACTGTTCAAATTTTTTGCCAATTTTTCAATCAGGTTGTTCGTTTTCTTATTGTTGAACTAAACTTTTAACTTCATTTTGGTGTCAGATTTCAAAAGAGATTGACCTCTTTCTATCCCAATTCTACCCATCTGTTCTAGATGCTCTGAACCATCTATAAAGATGGACTAGAATTTGAGTTCAATGCAATACACATTATTTAATATCTATTATGTGCCCACAATATTGTTTTAAGTATTGGTAGAAGACAAAAAGAAATGTCAGATATGGTCCCTGCCATCTTGGCAATCTTTGGGGAAAACAAAAATATCATAATGAAGAAAAATTAGACACTAAAGGACATAAAAAGTTTATTGTCAAATATGTTGTAGCCCTTTTAAGTATTTACCACAAAACTCTTTTAAATCTACTTAAAACTCAAATTTTCTGCACACCTATGTTTTAAAAGTTATTTTTATGAAAGATGATGAGAAATTAGACAGGTAAACCACTAAGATATTCTCTAGAACTGTTGATCTATAAACTTATAAACTGCATACGCATTTCATTTTTACTGGTGTACTGAACTGCAGCAGGAAGAATGTAAGAAAGGATGGAACAATCATCGTACACTTCATCTGAATAGATAAACTGGTGGAGGCCATGTATGTGGAGAGGATTTATCACAAGGACTCACACTTCCATCTTTAGTGTGGAAATAAAGAGCAGACCACTGGAAAAAAGTCCAGGGTGGAAATAAACAGCCCATGAGCTAAAGTGCAATAATTATTATTATAATAGAGGTACAGTAGCAATCATGAATAGCAATTTGGAAGCAAATGCCTAAAGGTCAGAGATATCAACTGTCAAACTTAGTACTTAAGGAAATCATACTTAATAGCCTAATAATTGAGTTTCTGCCAACAGACCAATACTTCAGGAACCTGAAGATTATAATGAGGCTAGGAAAGACTATGAGCATTGTGAGAGAGCCTAAGTTCATCTGAGGAATTAACAAGAGATAACGAAATGCTTGTGGAATGACTGACCAGAAAATCCAACCTACCAGTGACATTTTCCAGATGTACACAAGGCTTCTCTGTAAGTGGGGCCCCACATGTGATCATCCCAGGAGGAACAAAAGCACATTCCATCAAGACTAGAATTCTGGGGAGGCAGAAAACAAGCATATCATGGACAAGACACTGAGTAAGTGGAGAAATTTATGCAAGCTTCTTGGACTTGGCATAAAAAATGCATAAAAATGGATCTTCTCTGGAACATTCCATTATAACCACAAATAACCCAGGGTTACTTAGCTAAAAGCAGAGCTGAGTTCTCCGATTAGCTTTTGTGTACTAGAAAACCTACTGGTACCAGAAGAGAGTGGGTACCTGGGTTAACATCTATGAATGGCGCTTTGTGATACATCCATTGAACTTAGGGACTGGCTCTTTAGCCAAAGCCTGCCTCCTACAGATCGTCCATTTCCAAAAGATACCGAGAACTGAAATAACTGATGGGAGGTTGGATAAACAAACCAAAGACTTTCCTGTGGTTGACAGCAAGGGGGAAATGGTAAGATGGTCACTGCTAATACTGTGTTTTGTGGCAGACACTCTAAGTTGTGTGCCTAGCAGTCAACCACCATGCCGCCACTCGCCCTTCTTCCTTGCTAGTAGAACCCAAATGTTGTTCACCATCCTCCAAGTAGCCATGCCCTTCATGGGAGCCATTGTCTCTTTCTAGCCCCATGGGACTAATGTTCCTTGCCAAGTGATTTGTTTTGGGCAACAGGCATGTGAGACAATCCTGACCAATGAGACAGAAGGGAAGTCTGCAGTGAGGACTCTGGGAAGAATTTTGTCACTTTTGAAAGGGGACGTACAACAGAGTCATTTCATGTTTTGGGGAGGTCAGGAAGGAGGAAGTTCATGCTGTGGACAAAGACTAAGAGGCAAGGAGCTGGGAGGAAGAACAGCACCAGGGTTCCCAGAAAACCAACTCCAAAGCCCAGGAGATCACCAAAGATTCAGAGGAGGATGCTGTGCCGAATCCTGGACTGAGGAAAGGAATTAATAGTCCAAGAATCTAGGAAGACCAATAGGTGCTTCAATGGGGTGGAACTTCTAATCTCATGCTAAGGATACTTGCTCTCTGCCATGATTTTAACTTCATTGCACAGTCACGTGTGTGCTTATCTGTGTACATGTGTAAGAGAAAATCTGAGTCCTACCTAGGTGGAGGAATCCTGATTACATCAGGGTTCTGCTCCTATTACAGGGCCCTCTTCTGGTTTTTCTCCTAATTCTCTGGCCTCATCTATGGAGCTCTTTCCTTCTTCTGCCCATCCCACCGTCATCTGTTCTCAAAGTGTGGTCCAGGGACCCTTGGGGGTTCCTTAGACACTTTCAGGAAGAATGTGACATTTAAGCTATTTTCATAATAATACTAAGATGTCATTTGATGTTTTCACTCTCATTCTCTCACACATGCACGGTAGAGTTTCCAAGAGGCTACATGACATGTGAAATGGCAACAGATTAAATATAGAAAGAGATATGAGAATTCTACTGTCTTTTATCAAGCCAAGTGTTAAAGAGATGTATAAAAATGCAAAATAATGTCATTTTTCTCACTAAATTTTTTCTTTTGGAAAATATAGCTATTTTTCATTAAAATATGTTATTTATTCTAACATACAATAGGTTAATCCTATTTTAAAAAGAACTAATAAAAGTATTTTTTAAACTTCTCAGTTTCAATTTTTAATGTATGCTCCCTGGACCAGCAGCATCAGAGCTTATTAGAAATGCAGGTTCTTGGGCCCTTCCCCAGACCTATTGACTCAGAGGCCTTGGAGGGCCCAGCAATCCTGTTTGACAAGCCCCCAGGTGATGCTCAAGCACATGGAAGGTTGAGGGCCACTGCTGTAATACATCGATCCCCCACCCCCTCTCCGAGGTGAGCAGAAACACATTCCCACGTCTTCTGAATACAAGGCCTGGAGAAGTTGTGGCTCCGTTCTGGATTATACACGTGTGTTAGAATGCCAGGGCTGCCATAACAAAGTACCTCAGACTGGGTGTCTTGAACTTCAGAAACTTCTTTTCTTATAGTTCTGGAGGCTAGAAGTCCAAGGTCAAGGTGTCAGCAGGTTTGGTTTCTCCTGAGGCATCTCTCCTTGGCTTGCAGATGGCCGCCTTCTTGTTGTGTGCTCACATGGTCTTTTCTCTGTGCACACGCATCTCTGATGTCTCTTTGTTTGTCCAAATTTCCTCTTCTTGTAAGGACATCAGTCATGGTGGACTAGGGCCCAGCCCAATGGCCTCATTTTAACTTAATCACCTTTTTAAAGGCCCTATCTCCAAACACAGCCACGTTGTGAGGTACTGGGGGTTAGGGCTTCAACATGCAAGTTAGGGGCCAGAGGAGGGGAGAGAAATCAGCCCATAAAAGCACCTAACTGTGAATATCATTTTTTTGCTATGCATGAAGGAACCATCTGGGAAACTACATAGGCTCTAGAAACACCCTGCTCAGAAATCTCCTCCTAGTCACAGAGCACTTAAGTTTACAGTTTGCTGTGTTCAAATACAAACATTCCTGGGAAGAATTAACATCAACTGCTTTTCCCATATAATCACATTGCCTTCTCTCTGGCTGAGATTGAGGCTAAGGAGCTAGGAATTAGGGCTTGATGTGAGCTGTAAACTAGAATAAAGCCAGTAATTTGTGATGGCAATTTGGGGATGGGGTGGAGAGACTTCATGGACACTGTGGAAGGGATCCCTGAGGCGGAGGTGGGAAAACCTCAGAGGGACTATTTGGGCTCGTTGGCTAGATCACTGTGGCACAGGAGAAAGGGCAGCAATGAGGGCAGTTGGCTTGGGTTTTCCAGTTGTTTCCACAGAGGGGAGGAGATGTGAGATTGGGCACGTAATGAACTGATACAGTAGGTTTTTAGAAGGAGAGGGGGAGGGGTGAGTGAATGTTATATAGAATCACGGCCCTTACTGCGGGGGGCGGGGGGGTGGTCCCTAATCACCCTGCTCCCAGATTCTAAAACTAATGGGAGCAAAATGTCAGCTTATTAATTGTAAAGCAGGATTGGAGAATGCAGATTGGACAAAAGCCAGCTTACTGAAGCACCTTCTGTTCCTGAACACTGCTGAAAACCCAGTGCCAGTATGCCAGACAACTGGCCAAACCCACTGGAAATGACAGTGACAGAAGCCCAATAGGCCCACATCCTCGCCATCTTCTCTGCCACTTCATCACAGCCTGAAGAAGGCTTTCCCATGGAAAGTCTACTCCTCTCTTGCTCCTCCATTCCCCTTCTCCACAAAAGATGATTAAACTGGGTCCTTCATGTCTTCCTAGACCACAGTTGTAGAATGGAGTTGGACTTTGCATGACACATGCATTCCCAGACAGGACCAAGTCTTGAAATGCAAAGGTTTCTATCTCCCATTCTGAGCTCCCAATTCCCATTGGCCAGAACATCTATGAGTGCATTTATTAAATTTCCATCATCCCAAAACTATGGCACTATTTGCATGGTGGCTTGTATCCATACCAAAATGGCATACTTCCATGCTTGGGCCTCCAATCTCTGGGATGAAGCATCTAATCAGACTCTGTAGCCTCAGTGTCCCTTCTGGCCTGTCTTCCTCAGCCACCTTTCTCTTTGTGGCTTGATGGTCACCTCTGTGCTGATGAGTCCTCCCCCAAGCTTCAGAGTTATGTTTCCAACTGCCTACAGGACAGCTGTAAAGGCAGCTTAAACCTGACAAGTCCAAAATTCCATTTGTTTATTTATGCCCTGGAAATGATTCCTTCTGCTGTACTTTATATCCCAGTTTATAGTATCATAATCCATGAATTGTTACACAAGCTAGAAATCCAGAGAGGGAAGAAGATCATTGTTGTCTTCTCACTCTCTCGCACCACCCCCTAAATTCAATCATTAAATTCTCTGATTGCTTGTCTAGATTTTTCTCATCACTCCACTCAGATCCCATCTCTTATCTATACCAGTGAGCCTAATCTTTTTGCTTCTGAGAAACAAATATTCATGCATAATCACAGCAGTGGTGTGCAGACTTCCCATGGCCATGGCCATGCAGCATTGGTACAATGGGCCTCGGATCCCTAGGGACTGTCCTCACATTGGTCAGCACTAGCACTGTGGCTGAGAGCCCCTAGCTTGCATGACAGCAATAGCTTTCTAAACGATCTTCCTGGATATAGCCTGGCTCCCTCAAGTCCAGCATCGACATGCAGCCAGAAGTCTCTGCCTAAACAAACTTGCCCAAGCCAGTCCTGGTTACCAACCATCCAAATCTTCCCACAGACTACAGGACAAAAACACAGTCACCTTCACGGGGAACACAGAGATCACCGTGCTGTAACCCCTGCTAGCCTCTCCAGCCTCCTCTTTGGACATTCCCTGCCTTGCACCACAAGCTGTGGCAACCCCAACTATGCAGTTCCCTGAACACAAGGCCATTCCTTACCTCTATGCCTGTCCTTATGCTCCCACCTTAACCAAATGCCCTTCCTTTCATTACTCTCCATGTTGAATCCTCCAAATCCCAGTGTCTACACTTTGCCTGGCTAACTCCAAACTGCTCTTTATAATAGCGAGGAAACAGACCTCCTTCAGGAAGCCTTCCATGACCTCTCCCTCTCTTCAGTCTCCCCATCTCAGGCAACCTGTACTCACCTCTACCATTGCATTAACCACCCCACTCTACACTCATCTCTTTAGAAATCTGTCTTTTTCACTAAGCTCAGAGTTCTGAGTACAGAGACCATGTTTATATCCTCAATGTCTAGCACAGGATCCTAATTCACATTACGTTAGTGAAAGAATGAATGACTTCCAGGAATAATGGAGACACCTCACGTGACAGAGCCAGCAGGGTACCATATGTCAGAGAGAATTCAAAGGGCACAAGATGGTGAACATAGTTGCTAGGCCTAAGTTGGGGCTGGGTGGGATAGTCTCACAATGAAAAGTCCTGAGATAAAGTTGACAGAAAAATGGCATGCCTAAGCCCTGCTTTTTAAAGCATGGTGTCCATCCCCCACCCCACCACTACCTGCCTCTCTTAAATTGGCTATGCTTCAAGACTGTTTCAAGAATAGTCATCCAATTTCTGAGCTCAGTTTCAGGGATTTAGACATTGCTGATTCATATCTCATTTCTAGATTGTAATCTTTGTCTTCCAAGATCAATTGCAAATGCAAACTACCCCCAAATAGGAGGCCTCTCAGCGGTACCACTGCCCATTCAGACAAGATCTGCACTCCTGCCTACTTATCACCAGGGCAACTGAACTTTTATTGCAATGCAAACATCAGGCCCAAATGATCGCTTCCACTCTTGGCACTTCCCAGAAGGCAGAAGATCATCTTAGGGATGTTTACATGATCCTCTTGAGCACAGTAGACCAAGGCCCTTCTCTCCTCTTTGTGACAGTCCTTCAAATTTTTACATCTTGCTTCCCTTATCTAGCCTTCTCCAATTTTTCAACATTCCTTCTTAGATGGTTTCTAAACCCCTCCACAATCATGCTCAGTCTACTTAGAAACATTCCTGTGCTATATTCACAAATGTTCCTCTTAAACCACATGGCCTAGAATAGACCCCAGTACTCCAGCACTCTTCTTAAGCATGCAGAACAGTTTAGTCTGTCAGTGTATTTATTTCTTATAATGGTTATAATGTCACTACGATTACCTTGGATTTCAGTAGCCATATCATCCCAACCTTGACAAATGTGAAATATGGAGCAACATACTTATAATCAGAGTACAGACACAGGACTTTGCCTTGTCTATGTGCATTAATATGGGGTATCAAGGTAGAGCGACTTGGAGATAGCCCAGGAATGTAATATTCCAGCCATAACCTTGAAATGTCATCAGACACTTAGTAAAGAGTTACAAGAGGCAGAGAATTTCCTGGAGACATTGTTTAAGCAGATGCTGAGGATGCAGCCTGGCTCTTAAAAGAATTCTACCTAAAAGAAAGGGGAGGAGGGAGTAAGACAAGGTTGCAAATCTCCCGTCATGCCCAAGGGAGAAATTACTTTGAAAATTAAGGACAATGCCAAGGACTCCAGTTACCTGATAAAGAGATTTCACAATGAAACCATGAAGGGGTCAAGCTCCAGGTCGTCCCTTGTTACCCCTAGTATGAGAGTCACATACATCCAGTGGTAACATCTAGCCCAGGACATTTACATTCCAAAAGAAAATTTGTATATAGTTGGGATCCGTAGGTGTTTATATCTGTTTAATGGATAAGTGGTAATTTTCACTATATTTCCTTATTCAATTCCAGGTGACTTTCCTCTGTCTAACAAACTCATTGGTTTTCATTTAGCAAGTGACTGATCCAATCTCCACGCTGCTTCTCTTCCCTACCTGCTACCTATCCACCTGACCTTTTTCTTGCCTGGTGCAAGCAGCTGGAGCATTGTTTTAGCTGTCTCTTCCAGCTTTGGGTCATCTATAAATTTTGAAGCATGCTTCTATAGAATTCATAAATGAGGGGTTGACAGTGTTCATAAAAATAGGAATCATTAATCTAGCCAAGAGTTAGAAGGAAGAGGTGTTAAGAGGATGTTTCTGATAATACTGCCAAAGTATCTGATAATATAGCCAAAGGGTTATTTTCAAATCTTTTTTTTTTTTTTTTTTTTTTTTTTTTTGAGACAGAGTCTCACTCTGTTGCCCAGGCTAGGGTGAGTTCCGTGGCATCAGCCTAGCTCACAGCAACCTCAAACTCCTGAGCTTGAGCGATCCTCCTGTCTCAGCCTCCTGAGTAGCTGGGACTACAGGCATGCACCACCATGCCCGGCTAATTTTTTCTATATATATTTTTAGCTGTCCATATAATTTCTTTCTATTTTTAGTAGAGATGGGGTCTCGCTCTTGCTCAGGCTGGTCTCGAACTCCTGAGCTCAAACGATCCGCCCACCTCGGCCTCCCAGAGTGCTAGGATTACAGGCGTGAGCCACCGCGCCCGGCCTATTTTCAAATCATGATAAGAAACATGGGAAGGGAGTTTGCCTAGACTTAACTTTAATTTTCTACACAGTGGTTAGCAAATCTTACAACCGGTAATCTCTTTTTGCCATAATTGATGATGACGATGAATTATTCCATTAATTCTTGTTTTTTTTTCTTTGGACAATTACCCATTTCTTGTTTTGTATCCAAATCCCTTGACCTTTCTCCTCTTGTCACCAGTCAATTCCCATTTTGTAACTTTTCAGCATGTTTTTTTTCCTTCCTTCCTTCCTTCCTTCCTTTCTTTCCTTCTTTCCTTCCTTCCTTCCTTCTTTCTTTCTTTCTTCTTTCTTTTTTTTTTTTTGAGACAGAGTCTCACTTTGTTGCCCAGGCTAGAGTGAGTGCCATGGCGTCAGCCTAGCTCACAGCAACCTCAAACTCCTGGGCTCAAGGGATCCTCCTGTCTCAGCCTCCCGAGTAGTTGGGACTACAGGCATGCACCACCATGCCCGGCTAATTTTTTCTATATATATTTTTAGCTGTCCATATAATTTCTTTCTATTTTTTAGTAGAGATGGGGTCTCGCTCTTGCTCAGGCTGGTCTCGAACTCCTGAGCTCAAACGATCCGCCCACCTCGGCCTCCCAGAGTGCTAGGATTACAGGCGTGAGCCACCGCGCCCGGCCTTCTTTCTTTCTTTCTTTCTTTCTTTCTTTTTTGAGGCAGGATCTTTGTCTGTCACCAGGGCTAGAATGCATTGGTGTCATCATAGCTCACTGAAATCTCAAACTCCTGGGCTCAAGCAATCCTCTTGCCTCAGCCTCCTGAGGAGCTGGGACTACAGATGCGTGCCACCACACCCAGACAATTTTTCTATTTTTTGTAGAGACGAGGTCTCGCTCTTGCTGTGGCTGGTCTCAAGCTTCTGGGCTCAAAGGATTCTCCCCCCTCCCCCCTCAGCCTCCCAAAGTGCTGGGGATTACAGGCATGAGCCACTGCCCACAGTCCACTTTTTATCATTCTCTATGTGACAGTTTGGGGAGAGGTGAAACTGTATTCAGCTTCTTTTGTCATTTGCTAAAAACCCTTCAAGGTGGGGAAGATTAATATTATTGGCTTATTTCAATTTCCATTACAATGGCCTGACTTTTTATTAACAAAGCAATCACATGTCTAACTGGAGGAGCTGGGGGAAGAATAACAAGAAACCATGGCTCAGCTGATGGGGTCGGAGATTTGTGGAGGGAGATTGCAGAACTAGATGTATTTTGTAAACCTAAATGTTTTGAGATGCAATTTCAAAAATCCTGCTTACTTTGGCTTCCTTTTATCGCAAAACAGGCGGTTCTTTGTACCTTGAAAGAGACATACAGGCTGCAAAGAGTCATCTGAACTGCCCAGAAATGTCTTTAATCTTGACCATTTTCAAACACAGAGCTCCATGGTGAACAATTTTCTGAGGAATTCTTACAATGCAGAGTCTGTTCAGAGGACGCTGATTTTAAAACCTCTGTCCACAAGGTATAATGAGGAGGGGGAGAAAGTGCATAGCTTAAGGTAACTTAATAAAAAGGAAGAAAATTCGTCTGGAAATGAAAGACTACCCAAGTCGAAAGCATGTAGCATGTTATGATTCAGAATAAATGAAATGGAATTCTCCCACATCTAACAGACCAGCGCTTGCCCTCAAGCACTGCAAAGGCTGTCAGGTTCCAGTTGTATAAATACACAGAAACAAAAAAGGATGCATGTAGAACACCATAATTACAGGCCGGGGACTTTTGGTCATCTTTCACCAATAATTTAGGTTCTATAATTTTCTATCAACTTGTATTCTCTTAGGACTATGACAATTCCAATCACTTGTGAGCCAGTGCTGTATACTTAATGTTTATCAGTACAGAGTGTGGGTAGATTAACCATTTAATTCCAATCCGAACAGCCTGGTAACCTAGATACTAAGGAATGTGGGTGCAGCCACCACACTGTTGGGGCTTAGGGCCATGTGTGTACATAGGAACACGAGCCGGTGCGGGGAGGAATTCAGTACCCCCCTCTCGGGACTGATCCGTGCTGTTTGCCCTCAGATCCATTCTTTGTGCTTCCCCAGCCCTGCTCTGACCTCTGCAGGCCGTTTCCCAGGCTCCTGTTTCAGGGGCCTCCAGCTGGGTTTGGCCAATCAGAGATTAGAGGGTGGGAATAAGAGAGAAGCCAGGGTACTGCTCATCTTCCTTCTCTGCCACGGGTGGTTCTTCTGGCAGTGGCTTCATCTCTTTTGTGACTCCAGCTTCCAATGGACAAGCCCAATGTGGTTCCAGCTTTGACTGAACACCTTAAGTCTCTTCAGCTTAAGGGTGATAGCAGTTTACAGCGGATGCCTAACTTTCCTCTGTTTAGTTTACAGCCTGGGTGGGTAGCCAATTTATTGTATTAAATTACCTCTAATTTAAATACTCAGAGTTGTTTCTGTTTCCCAATTGGACCCTGCATGATACAACTGATGTATAGGTTAAGTGCCATCTATTGAATCATGACTTCCTTTCATTCTATATGGAATCCCTGATTATCTAATAAAAATAATAATAGCTACTATGTCTTCAGCACTCTCTAAGAACCAGGTCCTGTGCTAAACCAGCATTCTCCCAACTGATCTTCACACAGTCAGATGAAGAAGATACTATTACTATCCTCATTTGAGAAACTTGAGGTTCAAATAGATTTTAAGTAACTTATCCAAGGTCATGCTCATCAAGTGGCTGAATCAGAATTTAACGAAGGTCTATGTAATTCCAGTGCTTTCATTTTTAATCACTGTATTCTATTGACTTTGAGCATATTATATTCATGAAAAATGTAGATAACAGTCAAATATCTTAAAATTGAAACCAATTCATATGCTATAAGCAAAAAAGAATTACTGAATCATATAACTAAAAAGTATATGTCCTGCTCACTGCAGGACAGGGTTCAAATGATGTTTGGGGCTTTTCTATCTTTTAGAAGAGGTCTCTCCAGGGATAGACAAAACAGTAACTGGTGACCCCAAACTCAGATTCTGCCAGCTTAGCAAGGCCAGCAGAAAGAGGCAGTATTTGTTGTGAATGGTTTAAAAAAAAAAAAAAAAAAATCCTAGGGAAAACCCTGATTGGCCTGGCTTAGACCATCTGCTCATCTCTGAACAATTACTATGGCCAAGAGAATGGGGCCCTATAATTGTTGGGACCTGGATAATATGCCTCAGTGGTGGTGGGTCAAAGCCCTACTTGGCCCACATGGAATGGGAATGGGTTGCTTACTCTAAGGAAGGATTCTGTCACCAGAAGAAATTGAAGTGGTGGTTCTGAAAGGACAAAGGCAAGGGTTGTTCACAAGAGGAGAGTTCATATCCCTTCTTGACATCAGAAATATAATGAATTCCCTAGTTATTTCCCACTTTTTATAAATAATATTTGAAATATATTTTCCTCAATTTGCACAGGTTGGTTAGGTTTCGTATTGTCATGCACATGGTTATTTTCTATTTTGTTTCAGCTCTGAGCCCTCCCTCTGTGCCCTGCTCTGAAAGGCTAGGTCTGGAGGCTAAAAACTACACTTCCCAGATGTTCTCACCAGCTGGCTTCCTGGTATGGTCTACTGATAAGACAAAAGGAGGCACTAGAAAGAGATAGAAAGGCACAAGGAGGGGAAAAAGAACTTCTTGTTACTGCTTCCTTCCAGCTTCCCGCCGACAGCAGAGGACAGCCACAGCTGCAGCCTCCAGCTTCTCTTGCTGGTTCCAGCACCACCTGTGTTTTGACCCCCTTGGTAGTTCAAACCCTGAGCATTCCAATGAGAAGCTGAGAAAGCTAAGAACCGACTATGCACCAACCAGGGTAGGGGTGCGGCTTCCTCCAAGTTCAAGCTGCTGGGACCTCTCCACAGACACTTCCCTTTTGTTTCTCCTGCCCTATGGGTGGTAGCTGCTCACATCGGTACCTATCTGGTTCACCTGAGGATCTTGGCTTTCCAACATCTGGGTAACCAATGTCCTGTATTAAATCTTCTCCGGTTGAAATGTCTAGTACGGTTTATGTTACTCTGACTACACAGGTTTTTCTATCTTAGTATCAGTGACTGTCCCATTGATCCCCCAAAATTAGCCCTTTCAGACCGTTTATTTCTATCTCCACTTCAGCTATACTTTTACTGACCATCTTGACCTTCTTGACCAAGCTTGATAACATTTTGTGTTATGAGAAGACAAATGATGAAAATCAAAAACTTCTAGCCATAGCTCATCATCTAATACAGTAGGTGGAATTCTCAGATGGCGCAAGATTATAAAACTTTATTGATGCATAAAAGAGGATTTGGAAAAAGAAGGAGACATATTTTATTCCTAGGATGAAAGATTAAATGTTTTAAAGATGTCTAACTTTAAAGAATTTTTATGACAAATGAGAAATGCATTGATAGCCCAATAGGAAAAAAAGTAAAGAATTTGAACAGAAATGTTGGAAGACTTGGAAATGACCAATAAACATGATCAATTTTAAAACTGACAAATTTTTTTATTTTTCACTTTTTGTAGAGACAAGATTTCACTGTGTTGCCCAGGCTGGTCTCAAACTCCTGGCCTCAAATGACCATCCCTGTCTCAGCCTCCCAAAGTGCTGGGATTATAGGTGTGAGCCACCACACCTGGCCAAAAATGTTTAATACAATAACATTTAAGGTTGATAAGGGTGCAAGAGATGTGAGCCCTCATATACTGCAGTATGTGTATAAAGTGGTATGATTTTCATAAAATATAATTTTAGGTTATATGTCAAGAGCCTTTAAATGCTCATCCTTTCTGATGTAGTAATTCTACTTCTATTAATTAATAATAATCTACTGATAGGAAATAATGATATGTGTACAAAGTAATTTTGTAGAATGATATTCAATGCAGTATTATTTACAAGTTGAAAATAACCCATGGTAGTAAAATTTCCAACATCTACTCTACTTCAAATGATTCGTCTAAGCCAAACTACAGTCATTCCCCTGGGTAACAATTGGTCTAGAAACTAATATGTGATCCAATCCTGGCAGAAGACATGCCAAGGTTTGTAAGGTAACTTTGGAGAAGGCTGCTTGCCCCTAAAAATGACAGAGAGAGGAGACTCTAGCTAATTTTTTTCTGGACATGTCTGTGCCTTAATGTGGTGTCTGAGGTCATCTGACTGTCACAAGGAGAGAAAGCCAGAGAGAAAACTGACCCATTGAAGATGGCAGAGCAGAGGGATGGAAAGACCTAGGCACTCTCTTGCCTCAGGGCTTTTGTGTTGGAGACACCCTCTGCCTGGAATAGTCTTCTCATAGGTATTTGCATAGCTTCCTTCCTCATCTTCTTTAAGCCTTTGCTCAAATGCCACCTACTCAAGAGACCTGGCCTTACCACCCTATGCAAAATCACCATCAGCTTCCTCTATGAGGACACTGACGCTATTAGCCCCTCTTACCATCTTCTATGATTTCCCATAAAATTTATCACCTAGTGTAATTTGTAATCCATTTATTATGTTTATTGTTCACTATCATGACAAACTGACTTGTAAGTTCTATGAAGGCTGGGGTGTTCATCTTTATTATTCATTGACAAATGCCTGTACCCTTGAACAGATCTGAGCACGTAATAGGGTCTCCATAAGTATTTGTTCAATGAATGCATGAATCAATCCAGCAGTAGTGATGGATTTAAGATTCAAACTTGAGTCTACTGACTCCAAATTTCACAACTGTCCCTTTGTCAAGGGCACAAGTGAATGGACTTGCTATGGGTGGTCCTAGGGAGCAAAACCAGGGCATATGGATCAAAACTACATGGAGTTACTTAAGGGAACAGTTTCCTTGGTTAATCACAACCAAGCCACCTTCAAAGTGCAGCTTGCTGGTCGAGCTTCCTGACTCTGGCTTTACCATTCCCTTGGGGTCCTCTCACTTTGATCCCTTCCTGCCCTTATGACACCTGACTCTTAGTGGCACTTCTCTGCCTTTAAACCTCTGGCTGAAGTATAGACAGTTCTTTCCTCAATTTCCAGTAGCTAGGCTGTGGAAGGCCAGAATACTCAAGAGGAATATTATTAAATACTATCCATGAACTAAGAATTCTCCAACCTCAGAACAACCCTGCTTTGACACCTACTTACTACATGGCCTTTGGAAAGGTCTTGAGCTCTCTGAGTTACCTTTAATTATGTTCCTCAACCATAAAACACCTGGATTGATTTAGATGATTTCTAAAATTCTCGCCAACTCTAAAGGCCTATGGTTCCACTCTGCCGAAGAGATCAATGGTGTTAGAACTTGTATCACATAAACTAAGCGGGATAAGCTACACCCAACAATATTAACACATTCACTTCCCTTCCTAATTTCTTTCAATAGAGTTGTTTGTTTGAGAATGGGTGTTGTATGTGCATGGAAAATACTATTTGCAGCTACTTCTATTTTAATTATTAACTACTTAAGTATTTAAATTTAAAAATCAAGTTTTTCTTAAGTTTTTAAGCTTAACATAGAAGATTCATAAATTTAAGATATTTAATTTACCTCTATTAAAAAACTGAGTTGAATTATTTTACATACTTTAAACTACATTTACAAATTTAATATATTTGATTTCTTTCAAATGCCAAATGCCTATCAGGGCAAACTTAGAAATCTAATAAGAAGAATCTCTTAAAGCACTCAAGCACTTCTTTTAAATCTAATAAATCAAGCTTATAAATGTAGTAACTGTTTTATTAAACATTTAAAACCTTCACAAACTTGATTAAATTCTGTTATTAATTTCAAATTAACATCAGAAATCTAATGTGTTAAAGTTTCTTAAATGTTTCAATAACATTCAAATGTTAATATTTAACTAACTAAAACACATCATCATAATTGTTACAAGACTTATTCCTAACATTGGCTTCAAAATTGGAATCTGCAAAAGGCTCAGTTTGTTAATCTGTGGCTGGGGAAGGATCACTCAGAAACAGCACTCAGGACCCTAAGCTAATTCGTAATCTTTAAATGGAACTAAAATCTATAATGGTAGAATGGGCCTAAGTTTTAAACTAAGAAAACTCAGCTGGACTAAGTTAGTAGATTCCAGAGATGAAGTTAATCAAACCCATAGTGGTAGTACTTTTGTGCTAATTTTAGGATCTGGGGGACAGGATAAATGAAAGTCCTCTTTAACACTGTAAAGCACTTATACATTATTATTTATTATCTTTCAATATAAGTAATGATATCTGGCCTACTTATCTTATGGCGTGATTTGATTAATTCTGTGAATGTATAGCTTTAAAATGCCTGGTTGTTAACGCAGGATTAGCTCTTTGCTGAAACCTCAGCCTGGACCCCAAATTTACACAGAGAGGGACTGTCTGAAGTCATAGGGTGACAGCAACAGCGGCAGGAATTGGAATTGGAATTGGATAGAAGACAGAGTCTCTGGTGATTCCCTGCTCTCCTTTCCAGCCCGTAGACTGCTGCCACCACAGTGGTTTGGCTGCGAACAGGCGTCAGCTGGGACTTCAGTCAACTTTATACAGGGCCAGTTTCACAGGCTGTGACCTGTGCAGTCACACAGGGCCCCACATGTGGTTTATTGCTCTGTTGGCACCATTTTGCAATTCTTGATTTTTTTTAACAAAAGGCCCTGCATTTTCATTTTGCACTGGGTGCGGCTTATTATGGAACCAGTCCTGGCATTAGAGCTCATTTGGATTTTTGCTTCTTCTGAAAAACGGGAATGAAATTTACTTGTAGTTAGGCACTAGCCCAGGAGTGAGCATTCCTGGAACTGCCCTGACCTGCTCCCCTGCCAGAGTGTTCCTTCTCTTTAACATCCCTCAGCTGGACTCACTGTAACTCTGGGGAAACTGGCTGGGTCTCTAAAGAGAACCTTGCTGAGTGAGATTTGACTGTCACGACCCCGTGTTGTTAGGGTGTGGCAAGACTTCTGTTCTGCCTGATTCCAGCCAGTGGTGTGCAAAGCAGCTCCTACTCCGATCTGGCCCTACCTGGTGGGCAGCCTGGTCTCCGAGAATGCTTTCTTCCAGAATGGACAAAAGAGAACAAACAAAAGGAGAACAGGACAGGTCAGAAAAAGATAATATCAATCAGAGGTGAAGTGTACTCAAAAATGAACTTCTACCACTACCATTGCACGATGACTAGCTTCCTTGGGCCTCAGTTTCCTCATCCGCGAATGGGGCGAGCTTAGGAGGTATCCAATCCCGAAGGACTGTCTAAAGGACTGAGTATGTGTACAAAGCTTTGCTTGGTCCCAGAGCTTAGTAAGTGTTAGCACTTATTAAAATAACGTGTTTTAATCATTTTGGTCATGGGACTCTTGGAGAACCTGATGATTCCTATGGTTCCCCCTCCTAGCCCCCCAAAATGTTAACTCCCCCCAAAAGGCTCGCCGACCCATGCCATGGATTGACGACCCTCGAAGGCGGTTCCTGGACCCAAGTTAAGACACGTGTCTCTAAAATGTTCATTTAGGCGGTGCTCTCTCCACTTCCCTCTGCGAAGCCTCCACCTGCGGCTCCCGACCACTGCCACCCAACCCCGACTCTGCGGGCGGGCTCTCCGCGGGGCCTGCCAGCCCCTCGAGGGTCCTGGCGGCTGCACAGCGGCTGCAGGAGGGGCGGGCCCGGCTCTCGGCCCGCCCCCGTCGGGCTCGGGGTGGGGGCTCCGGCCTATTACGGGATGAAGGCTCCGGGTGTCCAGGGGGGCGGGAGGGAAAGAGGGAGGGAGGGAGGCGCGCGGCTGAAAGGCACATTGATGCAGCCCGCGGCGGCCTCGGAGCGCGGCGGGGCCAGACGCTGACCACGTCCCGGCTCCCCGGTCTCCTCCTCCGCCTCCTGCTCCGTGTCCCCAGCCGCCCCGCGCCATGCGCCCCCAGGGCCCCGCCGCCTCCCCGCAGCGGCTCCTCGGCCTCCTGCTGCTTCTGCTGCTGCAGCTGCCGGCGCCGTCGAGCGCCTCCGAGACCCCCAAGGGGAAGCAAAAGGCGCTGCTCCGGCCGAGGGAGGTGGTGGACCTGGTGAGTCCGGGGCGCCGAGCCGGTGCGCTGCGCTGGCAGAGGGGACAGAGCAGCGAGCCGCACGGGGAGGGCATCAGTCTAGCTGTTAGGAGGGTGTAAGTCTGTACAGCTGTGTGGCCCGTGTCTGGCTGCGCCCGCCCGGGTGTCACGCTTTGTTCGTGTCTACGTGTAAAGAAGGACCTGGGTTATGCATGCAGTGGAGTCTTGGAACTCAGAGGGGAGACCAGTGTGGAGCGGAGATGCAGTGTGGGTCGGGTGGGTCTCCCCGAAGTACAGGGAGTCACCCAACAATTTCTGGCTTCAGGGGGAGCCCTTGGGAGGGGTGGAGAGGGTTAGGGTGGCAATGAGGAGCTTGGGTGGGTCAGAACATGGGCCTGGGAAAGACCTTAGACTCCCTAATCCCCTGGGCCTGGGCCAGGGCCGTGCAACGTGTCCTTTGTTGCGGCTGGTGGCCACGTCTGCCTGCAAGAGAGAATAACCACCCCCACAAAGCATCCGTCCAACTCTTTGTCACTTGAAGACTATGAGTCACGTTGGGTCATCTTCCTAGGGAGTATGGGCTGCAATTTACTTTGTTGGACAACCACAGCTGGGGCCGGCCAGGAATGGTTCAGAGGGTTTAAGGCCGGAAAGGGAAATGAAGGGCCCAGCACTAACCCTCCAAGGACCCGTTTCGTTTGTTCTGTTTAGACCAAATAAGCAGTCAGTCCTTCTAGACACCCTGGGTTTTCAGCCTGTGGCCACCAGGTAGGAGTGTCACAGTCTAGCTAAGGGAGAAGACAGTTTCCAGGAGAGTAAATAAATAGCCCAAGTGCTTTCTGAGGGGCTAATCTGTGGGAAAGTCTGTTTGCTTCAAACTGTTTCCCTCTGAAAGTCAACAAACCCAGTGGAGGGCGAGAGGTTCTCTGCCCTGTGGCAAGAGCCAGCCTTTTACAGCTACCATAGTCCTGGGCACATTGTAAACTTCAATTCTTAAGCCAGTCTCATTTGCAAACAAACATAGTTTACAGGCATTGCAGAACATAAGACACGGGGCATTTATTTTAAAAAAGTTTTAAATTTGTTAAGCTGACATTCTAAACTTAGCTAATAAACCAAGCTCCCTGGCAGCTGGCTCTATGCTGGATTCAAAAACGCTGGGGGAAAAAAAAATTCCTCCCATTTCAGAGAGCACTTCTTGGTGATATGCTGAGCAGATTATGTGTTACGGGCTACAGTTCTATTTTAAGTATCTAAATTGTTAAAATTGTACCAAATGAATGTGGTTCATGTGCAGTTTGCATTTTATGAATTCGTAGTTATGATACACAAAATACCCCCTTTCCCCATAAAGCTGGCCATTTTTCCCCCCTCCACGGATTTACGGTACTTGTGGTTTCCTACGACTCTAGCAAGACTTGGAAAAGCTTCGTGTGCAGCCAGGCTCAGGTGCATCCTGTACATTGGATTTGGTTTTGCTGACAGAGAAAGTCCACATAGCCATTGAGAAGGTTTCAACAGATTCTATAAAGCAACTTCTTTGTATAGGATCTTTCAAAGCCTTCCTTTCAAGCTTCCACCAAGCTCTGCCCCCTGGTGGCCGGTGAAAGGAACGGCTAAAGAAAAGTTTGACCTTCCATTCACTTTTTTGTTCATTCCACATTTTTTGAGGGTACAAAGCATGTGTTGAATTAGATTTTAAAGTGGAAGAAGGCAGATCTAACACCTGTCAAAAAAAATCCAATAAAGTTATGTGGTCTTTGGAATGCAGCTTTTAGATGAAAAGGTAAATAAAAATTCTCAACCATGGCACTAGTGGTATTGGGACCAGGTAACTCTTTTGTTGTGGGGACTGTCCTGTGCATTGTAGCATGTTTAGCAGCATCCCCAGTCTCTACTCCCTAAATGCCAGTAGCAATCCTCCTTCCCAAGTTGTCATACCAAAAATGTCTGCAGACATTGCCAAGTATCCCCCGAGGGACAAAATTGTCCCCAGTTGAGAACCACTGATATATAGGAAAATGAAACTTAGTCTGTGTAACATCTTGTCCTAAGGGGAATAATAGTGGGGAAAAGAAAATCAAAGAATGCCAGAACAAGTCTTATACCCATTTGAAATATATGTCCAAACATTGCATACCTCTGCTAATGAAAGTGAATGAAATTACTAAAATGAAAATAAGTCTAAAATGCACCAAACTATTTTAAAATATTTTGTACTTTAGTACATCTTTGAATACTTTTGCAATTGTTAAATTTTTTCTTACTATTTCTCTGACACCAAATAAATAGCAGGTTTTTTGTTTCTTACATTCAGGAAAATGGCAATGTCAGAGTCATAAAAAATCATTTATCAAAACAAAGATCAAACTGGTAATGTCAGAAGCAAATTGATTGACAAACATTAGCCTAATTACATAGGATCCTTCCTAGACTGTTATCATTGGGTTTTACAATCTGATCATGTTCAATCCCAGATACTAAAGTCAAAAGATAAGCTTTGAAGTTATTTTAATATATAAGGAATCTTGGTTTTTGTTCTCACTGGAAAGGATATTTATATAGAATGATAGAACTGGGCAATTTACACAAAAGGGGAAATATTAGAGTAAAAATTTAAGTGGATTGTATTGAGGTTTGGAGGTACCTTTGGAAGGTGTAATAAATGGAACCAACTCAGGAGTAGACACAGGAGTTGTACAGATGGAGCTCAAAATATCACCTTTACCACTGATCAGATGACATTGGTGTGTACAGCCTACGTGTGCTAGCCGGAAGGTTTGCCAATGCTCTCTTCCCCAGGTCTAGACCCTCTATGGTCCACCCCAAGGGAGTGGACAAACTTGCCCAGAGTCATTGCCTCACACTGGTCTTGGGGGATAAGAATAATAATGGCTGACATATGCAGTGTTTACTATGATCCAGGCATTGTTCACATTTTGCAGATTATTCACTTAAATCCCATACAAACCGTAGAAGGTAAGAATCTTTATTATTATCTCCATTTTACAGATAAGGAAACAGGCACTAAAATGTTCAGTAACTTGCCGCATCTCACAGAGATAATAATGGGTGGAGCAGGAATAAAATCCAGAGAAACTGGCTCTAGAAGCCATGTGTTTAAACTCTGCAAGGTACCCTCCCCTAAAACAAATACAGAGAATACTAACCCTTTCAGAAGCTCTGATAGATTATTGCCCTCTTTTTAGGACTGATAGTCACCCAAAACTAGATCGCTTACTCCTTTTCCTTGGGGAAGAAAGTTGGGAGTGGAGGCCAAAAGTAGTACCCTAGGGCCACTTCCCTCACTCAAAAACAGGGAGGAGAAGCAGCAGGGACATGCATATCCAAGTTAGAGATGTTGCCAGTACAAGATAATTATTGACTGTTAAGATTTTATTTGATAATTATGTCCCTTGGAATTTAACTTAGGGAAATAATTAAAAAGAAGAAATAGGCTATGAAGATAAAGATTTTTGTTATATTAATAGAAGAAAAATATAGAAATAAACTAAGCACCCAAATTGGTGGAATGTTTGCATAAAATTTTAGAAGTATAATTATGAAATTCAAGTCCTTTTACAAGAAGAAGAAAGCAAAATAAATGTCCTCCTTGGAATACAGCTATTTAAAATCATATGTGCTTATAATAATGAGCAGTGGAAAAGAGCAGGCACATGAAAATATTTTGTCCTTCTCTTTGATTTGTGTGTATGTGTAAAGTTTGTGCAATAAAAAAGATGAAAGAAATCACAATATTTTAGAAATAATTTTAAAATGAATTCTTTATAATAATGTATCTAGAGCATGGACAAGTGGTACGAAGGGATTCTTGACTCTAAGGGCTCAAAATAAATGCAATTCTAATCATAGTCAGTGAGAGTTTTTTTCCCCGTTCCTTTCTTACTATAGTACAATGGAATGTGCTTACAAGGGCCAGCTGGGGTGCCTGGTCGAGATGGGAACCCTGGGGCCAATGGCATTCCCGGTACCCCTGGGATCCCAGGTCGGGATGGATTCAAAGGAGAAAAGGGAGAATGCTTGAGGGAAAGCTTTGAGGAGTCTTGGACACCCAACTACAAGCAGTGTTCATGGAGTTCTCTGAATTACGGCATAGATCTTGGAAAAATCGCAGTAAGTAAACTCTGAATTATTTTTAAATTGAAGCAAAATTTAAGGGTTTTCATATTTGAGTGTTAATTTTTAGGTGAGATTTTGTTGTTGTTTTTTAAACCAAAAGACAAGGAAAAAAAAGAGGAGTAGGTAGCATATGACTTTCAACATAAAATTAATGGAAAAAGTTGGTAACATTTCAGTTAACTTTCATAAAGATATTTCTAAGACAAATTACCACATCACTTTAACCATAGTATCTATAGTACTCATGTTTTTAATGCAAACAAAAAAGGAGAACATAAGTGTCTGTGTTGGATGGTAGCAACTTCTCAGTCTTGACCTAAAGCAAATTTAAATTTAAAGTAGTCTAAGAAATTCTTCTCTGGCTTCAGGCATAAAGGTGGGAAGAAATTTTCAAGAAATCACCACAACGTAGCAATTATCTGGAACTGGGAAGTTCTTATCCTGAGATAAGGATATTTGTCCTTATCCTGGGTAGCATGCCCGCCTTAAAATTGCTAAACCTAAGAGAAGTATACTACAGTGATTATTTTAAATTATTCTACAGCATTCAGTGGGGGAAATTACTCAAAAGAGCCTGTCTGGTAATGTATTTTGGCTAATGATTCATTTCACCTTTATTAGTGTTTGCTTCAAAAGTAATTGGCAAGTCCGCTGGGATGGGCTACAGCTGAAGAAGGTGCTATTTATAAGCCCCTGTCCCCTTGTTAACCAACTTTGTACATGGTTCTATGGCCACAACATATTAATAGTATTGCATGATTTTAACTACCACCACCCACAAAGCAAATAGAAGATACTTTATTTTCATAAAACTCTAAAGTTTTAAGATGCACTTTGTGCATTATTCCTGCTCATCTTAGCTCTTTCTGCTCTATTATCTATAAAAGAGTTTGAGACTGTCTTGATTTGATTTTTATGTGATAGACTTTTCATATAGCTTTCGTAATATTGGTGACTGTGACTTTTTCTATGTTCATATGTGATTTCTTAGAAAGCATTTTGTTAAAATAGTGCCTACTTATTTAAACATCTGACATTGATAGACTGGTTGCTTATTTATGGTTGTTTATCAAAAGTTGCTGAATTCTTCTAAAAGCTATCCTTACAGATTCTGAATTATTAATATGTTTTCAAGTTCTGTTTAGCAGTGGTCAGAATGAGTATGGAAAACTTGTGCAAGTAATAGATAGTAGGACCCTGAGCCAATAATAGAGAGATTTTGCAAAGACCAATTTGGGGAAAAAAAAAAAACACAAACACAAGAAACCTGGGCCTTATCATTGTGTTATACGGGTAAAGACTAAAAACTCCGCCAATGCTTCTCTCCCTCATACTGTTTGCTACTGCTTGAAAAGAAACAGGTCAAGAGCAAACATGTATAGACAGTACTAGTGTAGATTGTAAGTTCCACAAGGGCAGGAATTCTGTTTTATTAACTATTGTATCTGTACCATCTATCACATAGTTGGGGTCAGTAAATATTTTTTGAATGAAAGAAAAAAGGAAAGATATAGATTGTTTTGGTCAAGAGTACTGACGACTAGTTTTGTTTTATTTTGTTTTGTTTTGTTGTTTTTTGCTAAAATTGAAAGATAACCTTAGTCAGACAAATAATTCTAAGAAAGCGATAATTTGATTTTCTTACAGTTCCTATATCAAAATCTCTTATCTGCCTTACAGAAAATCTCTCTCCTTCTATCAAAGTTAAGCTTTTGAAATACAGTTTGGGGAAAATGATAGTTAAGTAAAATTCACAATACAATCTGAAAGCCTCAGGCTCTGTCGCCCTGAGTAGAGTGCAGTGGCGTAATCATAGCTCACTGCAGCCTCCCACTCCTGGGCTCGGGTGATCCTCCTGCCTAAGTCTCCCGAGTAGCTGGGCCTACAGGTGCACACCATAACCCCCGGCTAGTTTTAAAGCCTCTTGTTAATTAAAATAGAACATGTTAATTCAACCCTGTTTTTGTGTTTGTGGCAGGAATGTACATTTACAAAGATGCGTTCCAACAGTGCTCTAAGAGTTCTGTTCAGCGGCTCACTTCGGCTAAAATGCAGAAATGCATGCTGTCAGCGTTGGTATTTCACATTCAATGGAGCTGAATGTTCAGGGCCTCTTCCCATTGAAGCCATAATTTATTTGGACCAAGGAAGCCCTGAACTGAATTCAACAATTAATATTCATCGCACTTCTTCTGGTATGTAAAATAGTGACATTGCTGATATGCCTCAGATCTAAATAAGATTAGTTTTGCATCCCACTATCATGTTGGGTCACTAGCCTGATATAAAATGACCTCTAACAAGTTTTCAGTGCATGATTCTCCACCCTGAGTTGCACTTCGTCATTACCTACAGATTTTTAAAAAAATATATGGATACCTGGGCCCTACCTCTGACCAACTGACTCACAATCTCTAGGGGTAAGACCCTAGCATCTGTATTTTTTAAGAGATCCCCTGATGACTCTCATGTGCCCCAGGGTTGAAAATTGATGAGTTGGATAAAATGGCAAAACAGCCAGTAATGCCACAGAGCAGGGGTTCTCAACCTTGGCTACATATTGGGCTCACTTGGAGAACTTTAGGAACTTTTAAAAATACCTGTGCCTGGGTACCACCCCTCCGGGGAGTCAGATTTAATGGATCTGGGTTCAGCCTAGGCGATGGGACTTTAAAAATATCTACTGATTATTCTTTTAATTTGTACAAATTTATGGGATATAAGTGCAATTTTGGTATATGCATAGATTGCATAGTGGCCAAGTCAGGGCTTTTAGGATATACATCACCTGAATGACATGCATTCTGTCCATTAACTAATTTCTCATCATCCACCCCCCTCCACCCTCTCACTCTTCCAAATCTCCACTATCATTCCACTCTCTCCATACACGTATACACATTTTTTAGCATCCATTTATGAATACGAACACACGATATTTCACTTTCTGTGCCTGGTTTGTTTCGTTAAGACAATGACCTCCAGTTTCATTGATGTTGCTACAGAAGACATGATTTCATTCTTTTTCTTGGCTAAATAGTATTCCATTGTATATATACTCCACATTTTCTTTACCCATTCATCATTGATGGACACTTAGGTTGATTCCATATCTTTGCTATTGTGAATAGTATTGTGATAAACATTTGCATGTAGGCATCCTTTTGATATAAACTTATTTTCCTTTGGGTAGATACCAGTAGTGGGATTGCTGGATTGAATGGTAGTTCTATTTTTACTTTTTATCACAAGCATTTCCTCTAAGAACTGGAACAAGACAAGGATGACCACTTTTACCACTTCTGTTCTCCTGGTTGTTCTAATGTTCAGCCAAGGTTGAAAACCACTAGCTTAGATTGATAAAGAGGATGACTGATTTCTCTGCCTTGTCTTTTAAGAGGGTAAATACTGTCTGCTGAATTTCTAAAATAGCAAATTTCTATGTTGTTTCTGCAGTCTGTTTCTACCTAATATTAGAGAAAAGACATTCAATTAAACCAGCCATCACTTACGCTGTTGGAAAAATATTATTGGTTTGTGTTCTATTTTAAGGTTCATTAAAGTAAGTTTAGAAAATACCAAAAAGTAGAAGGGTAAAAAATTATCTACTGATCTCTTCACCCAGAGACATCATTATCAATATTTGGCTGTCAGCCCTTTTGGCTTCTTGAGTTACTGTAGGGGTGGCACACGATGACAGCCCAAGCCTGGCAGAATCAGAAAGCGTACATATCTCTAGCTTCATTTCCCTGGTTTCTTGAAGGAATTTCTCACTAAGCTTGTACTTCAAAGTGGTCAAAGGAAGGGAAGAGATCCCCCCAATGCTAACCGGAAGAAATAATCTTTCAGCATTTTGGGATCCAAGTCAGACACTGAACCCATAAACTTATATACCACATTTATTCCTAAGAAATCAAGGGCATCCCTTCCATGTTTTCCCTCAAATCCCCACAATATCCTCAAAATATAAAGAAGATATTTTATCTCCCTCTCTTTGCATATTGAGAAACCCAGGGAAATACAGTGTCTTACCCAGGACGGTAGATTCAGTGCTCAGGAGAGCAGAAACCAAGGCCCTGTTTTCCTCCTGCCTCCCCAGACCTCTTTTTAATCATATTTAAAAGCCTATTCACTAAGTCCTTAGATATATGTGCTGGAAAGGAAGAAGTGCTGTCTCTAAAATAAGAAGAATCTAGTTATAAAATATAAAATTTGATTAGGAAGTGGTATGTTTAGACCGTAGTTGAAATAAGCAACTCACATTCTATCGTATTATCTTGAAGGTGTGTGCTAATATCTTGCTATAAGCCCTTAGGCACAGGATTTCCCAACCATGATGTGGAAACTCATTTGGTGCGATCATTGGGTGGAGTGTCACAAGTAGTTTGTTATTAGTAACAGTTTTTGTATTATTGTGAATTAAAGGTTACCTCTACATTAACATCACTTCTCTTGCACACTGATACTCTTTCTGGAGGGAAAGGGAAGGGATGCACTAATAGCACATTAGAGAATGACTTAAAGCCTTGGCTATGTCCATGGGAGTTTGACAAACCTTTGAATGTCATCTGTTACATGGGTCTCAGAGGAAAACAGGTTGAGAACTCCTAATCCAACATATCTTTTGCACATCAGCTGTCCTACTACATTTATCATAGTGAAAATGTAAAGTTCATTTGTTCAAAAGCCATTATTTTCATTTGTTTAAGACAATGAAGTGACTCTGCTCCTGTGAAACTGATGCTAGACCCAAGCTTGTCTGACAATCTGAGGTTGTGGGGTGAAATGAACAAATTTCTAGGCCATGGATGTCACCACTTTGGGAAAACATGAGTACTTCTGGGCATTTTCACTTGGCATGGTACTAAGAGTATCAGATTAAATGAATTGTGGGCCAGCTGCTTAGTTCTCCCAACTTTGGAAGGGGCCTGAACCAGAGCCAGGTCCCTGGATTCTGAGGGACTTGCCCTAGATTTACTGATGCGATAGCTAATGGAAGCAGATTGCTTCATGTCTACATCCCTGGGGCTCAGCTGGAACGCACCAACCTCAACCAAATAGGAAACCCAACCAGTCACATGAGGTCATCCACACACTACTTATATGTCAGGATTCATTTTCTTAAAGAATCTGCCGAACTACAATTCCTTTTCCCTTTTTACACATACATCAAAGGTACCATATCTTTTTGCCTCTTAAAATAACCACTGGGGAATTTTTTTTTTAAATGTAAGAGAAGACTTTGGTAAGATGGAATACAAGTTATATGTTAGTATGTGAAAATCCAGAGGACATGTGAAAAGGTGCATACTTACAAAGCATAAGAACACAGAGGGAAAGCACGGGGGTTGTTTTTGTTTTTTTCACTATGAAGAAATTCTGTATAAAATGGAATTCCCAGATTGAAGGACTGGTAATAGTGATTATGCTAGAATTTCTTTTTTTTTTTTTTTTTCGTTGAGACAGAGTCTCACTTTGTTGCCCAGGCTAGAGTGAGTGCCGTGGCGTCAGCTTAGCTCACAGCAACCTCAGACTCCTCGGCTTAAGCGATCCTACTGCCTCAGCCTCCCAAGTAGCTGGGACTACAGGCATGCGCCACTATGCCCGGCTAATTTTTTCTATATAGATTTTTAGTCGTCCATATAATGTCTTTCTATTTTTAGTAGAGACGGGGTCTCGCTCAGGCTGGTCTCGAACTCCTGACCTTGAGCAATCCACCCGCCTCGGCCTCCCAGAGTGCTAGGATTACAGGCGTGAGCCACCGCGCCCGGCCTAGAATTTCTTTTAATGTTCTAAAAGTCCTTTCTTCTACTTGAATGGCATCACTTACCAACAGATAAGTGTTGAAAAGGGCTTTCTTTAAAAAAAAAATACTTTCATATCAAATCAAATGTTTGGCTTTTAAAAGTATATACAGGCTTTCTTTGTTTAATCAAATAAATTGCTGTTTTGTTTTAAGCTATCTCTATAACTAAACAAATTCTGATTTTATGGTTGAAACCTGTAAGAATACTGCCTGTTAAGCTTATATCATAGAATGAATATGTCTACATATTTTTCAAGTACTTATGTACCAACTTATAGAGAACTTTACCATGAAACCCTTACCAAGTATTAGAATTTTTAATATAATAAATTAGAATTATAATCTAGCTTTCTAAAGTAATAACATTTAGCTAAAGGTTTTGTTCTGTGTTCCAGAGAAAGATGTAACTTTCATCTTTATTTTACAGTGGAAGGACTTTGTGAAGGAATTGGTGCTGGATTAGTGGATGTTGCTATCTGGGTTGGAACTTGTTCAGATTACCCAAAAGGAGATGCTTCCACTGGATGGAATTCAGTGTCTCGCATCATTATTGAAGAATTACCAAAATAAATCCTTTACTTTTCATTTCCTACCTCTTTTTTTATTATACCTTTGAATGGCTCATTTAAATGACATTTTTAATAATTTTTATGTATACATCTGAATGAAAAAGCTAAGCATGTTTACAGACCAAAGTGTGATTTCACACTGTTTTAAAATCTAGTATTATTCATTGTACTTCAATCAAAAATGGTTTCAGGATTTTTCCATTGATTAGAATACCTTCATCATATTTACATTCTCTGAACCTATAATTTGCAATGTCATGGTCTTTAGTTTTTCGTATTCTCTTAGTATAGTATTTTTTTTAAATATAAAAGCTACCAGTCTTTGTACAAGTTGTAAATGTTCAGAATTGTTTTATATCTGTTAAATAAAACTTATTTCCAACAACTTTAATATCTTTAATTGACACCGAAATTGGAGTTTCTAGTACTTTATATCTGAAAAGTTGAGTATAAATCTAATTTTGTATTTATTCATTTAACAATCATATATTAGTTTTTAGTACATATATAGTATGGTTCCATATTTTGAGGAATACAAAGAGGAAATGGTATATATGTGTCAGGAAATATACCAAATATACCAGCACTTTAGGAATTTTATCTTTATTTAACAAAGAGTAAAAAGATGTAGATTCTGGTCTCAAACTGCTTATCATTTGATAGAGAGGATCAGACAAACATAAAAATAACAGTAAATCAACAATTAATATGTTGATTACCATAAAAGTGTTGAAAAGGTTGGTGGAATTAAACGAAGCGTGATCACTTTGGGCTGAGGTGATCAGAAAAAATTCATGAAGGCAATATACATGGAAGATTGATGAAGTTAAATAAATTCTGGGCTTGAATTGGAAATATCAATATGAACTCATAAAGTACTTTATATGAAATAAAGCTACAACACAACAAGTATTATCCTGGATAGAGCTGGAACCCATTCTACTAAGTGAAGTATCCCAAGAATGGAAAAAATTGGTATTAACTGATCAATACTAAGTGCATATATAATAAAAACATTCATCAGGTATTGGGCAGATGGGAGTGGGGAAGAGGGGATGAGTATATTCACACCTAATGGGTGCGGTATGCACTATCTGGGGGATGGACACGCTTGAAGCTCTGACTTGGGTGGGGCAAAGGCAATATATGCAACCTAAACATTTGTACCCCTGTAATATGCTGAAATAAAAAAAAAAATTAAAAAACAAAAAAAACCAACAAATTCTCCTAGCTTTGGTTTCTGAAAAGGCGTGGAAACAATGACCAGTCCAGTAATGCCCAGATTGTGATCTCTACATACCATTTTCTACTAAAAGGAACTAAGAATCCTTGAAGAAATGGGCAATTTCAGCTATGGGCAGGAAATGTACAATACGAGCATGGAACATTTTGTCATACTGGAAAACAAGGCAACTGTGAAAGACAACGCAAAAGGATCTAAGACCCAAGTTGAATTGGTTCCCACTGGCAAAGATGATACAATTTAAGCATCTATAAAGACAAAAACTACAATGGTTTGAAACACATCAAATATGTTTAAATGCATGAGTTCATAATACATTAAAATTCACTGGTCAACGTACAGGATGCCAGTGAACCAACTTGTTAGTTTGAAAATTGGTAAACAGAAAGAACAAGGCATTTCTTTTGCTTTCCCTATATGAACTATAACCAAATGATTGATGAAGGGAAATTTCTCTTTATAAAAGTATATATACATATAATATTATATATCTTATAATATAGTAACATCATATGTTGGTACAGCTTACAAATGAAGAAAGAGTGATAGAATTAGAATATTGCCTTTTTTCAACCCCTCATGAATTAAAGATTCAGCAATGATCATCAATGACTGATAACATTCTTAAAAGAGACAGACCAGACAATGTGCTTCCTAATGAAAGTATATAATACCATCCAAGAAGTAGTTTTGCCAAGAAACAATCAAACCTGGATCTGATTTAGCCTCCTAACCATTAATTTGTAGTTAACACAGAGGATAGGACAACATGTTCATTGACACCACAGAGATATAATCAGCAAAATCCAGACTGTAGGAAACTTGGAAGACAACTTGGTTTCTTTAACATACAAATTGCAAGAAAAATGATACAGAAAAAAATGTATGAATTAAAAGAGGCTTAAGATCAAATCAACCAATTGCAATGTGTGGACTTTATTTGGGCACCGATTCAAGCAAACTACAAACACAAAACAAAAATAAAACTTCCTTAAGATAGTTGGGGATATTTGAACGTTGGATATTTGATGATATTAAATAATTATTATTTGGATGTGATAATGGTATTGTGGTTGTTTTTAAATAGTGCTTATCTTTTAGAGATACTGAAATATTTAAGATAAAGTAATATGATGTCTTGAGTTTGCTTCAGAATAATCTGGAAATGGGAAGTGGGTGGGGAGGATCTAGCTGAAATAATATTGAAGGTCCCTGTGGTTAAAATTTTTGACAAATGGGTACAGGTGTTAAGGATATTTTGGGTGGGGGCTAGAGTATTAGTTAAGACTCTAGGGTAGAAAAGAAATCATGTTCAGAGAATAGGTGGGTCGAGCTTAAGGCAAATGTGTAGGAACAGTAAGAGGCAAACCTGGTAAAGGTGGTTGAAAAATTACTGTGGAGGTCACAATAAAACAAAAAACCCTCTACAGGGTTATCTGTAGAGCAGTGGAGAGCTGTTGACAGTTTAGCACAGAAGAATATCATAACAAAAACTCATCTTGACAGTTGAGTGAAAAACCAAAAATGAGAAGTGCAGAGAGTGGAGGAAGGCTGGATTAAGAGGCTAAGACAACAAAAAGACAAATCACCTAATCAAAAAATGGGCAAAAGAAATGGATAGGCATTTCTCCAAAGAAAATATACAAATATCCCACAAACACATGAAAAGATGCTCAACTTCATTAGCTATTTGGAAAATGCAAATTAAAACCACAATGGGATACTACTTTATATCCACCAGGATAGCTATAATCAAAAAAAAAAAAAAAAAAAAAAAGAACATAACAGCTGTTGGCAAGGATATGGAGAAACTGGAACTCTGATACGTTGCTAGTGGGATGATAAACTCGGTGCAGCCACAGTATCCAAAAGTACTGAAAACAACTACAAATGAAATCTTGAACATTAATGTTCATAGCAGCACTATTCACAATAGCCAAAAGATTGAAACAAGCCAAATGTCCAAAAAAAAATTTAAAAAATGCAGTATATGAATACTATTCAGCCATAAAAAGGAATGAAGTGCTGATACATTCTTATAACATGGATAAACCTTGAAAATATTATACTTAGTGAAAGAACCCAGACACAAAAGACTACATGTTATATGATTCCATTTTTATGAAATATACAGACAAGGCAAATTCATAGAAACAGAAAGCAGATTAGTGGTTGCTAGGGGCTGGGGGCGGGGGGGCAGAATGGGAAGTGATTGCTCATTAGGTATGAGGTGTCCTTTTGGAGCAATGAAAATATTCTATAACTATCATAGTAGTGACGGTTGCAAAACATTGTGAACACACTAAATGCCACTGAATTATGCAATTTAAAGTGGCTAAAGTGGCAAATTTATGTTATGTATTTTACCTACAATAAAAAAGAAGCTACTGGAATGGCATGGGCTTTGATGATAACCATAGGAATAAAAGAGAGAACAGATTTGAGAAATGTCAAAGGAGAATCACAAGGACTTCCAACTGGATATGGGAAAATGGAGTAGAAGGAGAATCAAATATCATTTCAAGATTTTCATCCTGGGACACTGGGAGAAACAGAAGTAGGGAAGTCGGGAGGAGATGATTTGGAGACAAGATGGTGGCTTTGAACATGCCGAGTTTGCATTATTAATAGGACATTCTAGCAGAGTTGCCCAACAGGAGGTTGGAATTGAAAGTCTGGAGCTCAGAGGAAAGTTTGGGGGTGGACATGGATATTTGCAAGTTTTTAGCATAGAAATGCCAGTTAAAGCTATGAGAAGAGATCAGATTGCAAACAAGGAAAAAGAAGATAAAGACAAGTGCAAGAAAAAGAAAAAAGAAGATTTTATATTAAGGAAGTTTAGTGGATAGAAGTAAAGGAATCCAAAGACAGTAAAATATCCCTGAAGTCAATGATGTAGGAATTTCATGAGAAAGGGATGGTTACCAATATTAGATACTGTACAAATGCTAAAGAGGTCGAAGACTGAGACAACAAGCAGTGATGTGTTACAGCTGGCTGGTACCAACTGAGTAAAGCTGATTGTGCATATCTCTTCCCAACTTCACACTCAGTGATATCACATTGGTGGCTTGAAATAGACTGCGATGTGACTAGTCACACTACGGAAATTAGAAATCAACAAACACTATAGAGCTGATTGTGAAACCCCACCAGCAGCTGATTGTTAAACATTTACCGACACACCACTGGACAACACTGTTGGTTTGTTAATGGCAGGCCTCTGGCATTTGTTGAATGAAAAGACGAATGAGTAAATGACCTCATTCATTACATTCAGCCTGTTACAGAAATTTCTAGCCCTGAATAATCCACACTAGTTGCTTTCTTCACTGCTGCCATCAACCTACAGCAGAAGGTATGAATCACACTGACTTAAATTCATTATGGATTCATCATATCATGCTTTACCACCAGAAGACATTTCACAGTGGCAATTCTATTCCTTTCCTTGAATTTATAATTGCTTCTCCTAATCTAGTGCTTCTCAGCCTTAGCTACATATTATATCACCATCACCTGGGGGAAATGGAGAAGGCTTTTCTAATTATAACTCAAAATCTAGAAGTCATTAAAGAGACATGTGATCAACCAACTACATCAATTACATAAAAATAATTTTTTTTCCTTTTTTTTATTCTTCTTTCAGCATATTGTGGGGGTACAAAAGTTTAGGTTACGTATATTGCCCTTGCCCCCCTGACACCCCCCCCCCCCGAGTCAGAGCTTCAAACATGTCCATCCCCTAGACAGTGCACATCACACTCAATATAAAGATAAATTCTTTAAGGTGAAAAAGATCATAAGCAAAGTTGAAATACAAATGAAAAACTGTCACAATACTAGCAATTCATATCACAGCCCAAAGGCCCATCTCTTTCATTTGTAAAAAGCTCCAGAAATCAAGAAACCCAACAGAAAAATGGGCAAAAAACATGAAAAGATACTTCACAGACATAATGTGAACTAGATGATGGGAAACACATCCCACAAAAATTCAGGGGCCTGCCACCTCAGTGAAGTTTCTAGGGGGTTATTAATCTGAAGCATGTCGATATATATTCTCCAAGGTGAAAGACAGATTGCCGTACCTTTTGCTACCTACAATGACAAAAAGGCCTAACTAACACTTGGTAGGCCTTCATGGATTTTAGAGGCAATATATAACACATTTGAGTGTGTCACTTCAATCTATGTGTCCAGTCACCCCTACAGCTTGCCAGGTTTTTTTTTTTTTTAATTTCAGCTCGTTATGGGGGTACAAACATTCAGTTTATATATATTACCCATGCCTCCCCATCCCCCCCAGTCAAGCTTGCCAGTTTTTAGTGAGAACCAGAGCAAGAGGAGTCTCTGAAGCAAATTCAGGCTGCGGTACAAGGTGTATTAGTTTTCTATTGGCTGTATAACAAATTACCACACATTTAGTAACTTAAAACAACGCAAATTTAACTCACAGTTTCTGTGGGTCAAGGGTCTGAGAGTACAGGTTAGCCGAGTCCTCTGCTCAGGGTGTCACCAGGCTGAAATCAAAGCGTTGGATGGGGCTGTGATCTCATCTGAGATTAGGATCCTATTTGTAGACCATGTGATTGTTAGCCAAATTCAATTCCCAGCAGCTGTGTGATTAAACGCTCCATTTTCTGTTTGTCAGTTGAGGACTCAGCTCCCAGAGGATACCCAGGGCACCTACTCTCACAACACGGCTGTTCTTCCTCCAGACCAGGGAAATTCTTCTGCTTTTAAAAGACTTGCCTGATTGGGTCACACCCACCCAGGATAATCTCCCTTTGGAGTATAGTCAACTCATTAGGAACTTTAATTACACCTGCAAAACCCCTTTTGCCATACAGCATAATCGTGGAGCTGATATCCAGTTATATTTACAGGTCTCAACCATGTTCAAGGGGAAATTATGCAGGGTGTGTACAACAGGGGGAAGGAATCATGAAGTCCATCTTAGAATTCTGCCTATCATAGACTGCCACCTGGCCTTTTTATACTCCTTACACCACTTAGCCAACAAGTGAAAAAGAGGGGGTTAATTTACTGGCCATACTGATTGATTCCAATTCCAAGGGAAATTGGTTTGCTGCTGCAACAGAAGCAAGGGGAACTATATCTGGAACCCAGAAGACTTTCTGAGGTGCCCCTTAGCATTTGCACATCCAACAGGGAAGGTTAACGGGAAACCGCAGGAATCAGAAAAGGGCAGAATTGAGGATTCAGACCCTTCAGGAAGGAAGGTTTGGATCACTCCACCAGGTAAAGAACCCAGAGCAGCTGAGATTCTGGCTGTGAGGATGGGAAATATGGAATGGGTATTTCAAGGTGGAAGCTGTAGATATTAACTATGACCTTGTGACCAATTACACAAACAAGGACTGTAGTAACTCGGCATATTTTCTCTTTGCTTGTTATATGCATGTGTTTATTTCTATTTTCCTCTCCTTCCTATTTTTATTTTATATACAGTTGTTGAAGGTCAACTTCACAATTTAGTTAACAGAATATTACATGGGGCAATGACTGAATTTGAGGAGTAACTAATATAGCCAGCAATGGATTCAATGACTGTAGAGACTTTGTGTCTTCTCATTTTGGGAAAGGGCAAGAACTTCACTTATCATGAGGGTAACTGTATCTTGCTAGGCCGAAATATAGTTAGTTGCTTGTTGTTGTGCTGTTCAAATGTGTGTAGGAGGGTGCAAGTGTAAGCTGAGTAGTCAAAGGGACTGGCTGAGCCGCTTCTTAGCTCTAAATTCATCCTTTAGTACATACTCTGTGATAACAGATGACTATTGTCATTTCTCCTTTAGAATGAGCATATTAAGTAGAGGATGCTAGAGGAACATTGAGGGAGGAAAGGAGTTTCTCCTCTTGGTTTCAGTGTGCTGAAATTTGCTTTTTCTTACTCCTGCTATCTGGTCTGTTAGTGAGGGAGTGGGTCTGTATCTTGTGGTGCTTTGCTCCAGTTGCACGCAAAATGCAGTCTACCTTGCAGTCCCAGCCCAGGAGGCCTGGTGCCCACCTGGCTGCAGCCCTCTTGAGACGGACGCTACATGTTCCTGGCCTCATGCCTGTAGCAGTGCCCTGACGCCCTCTGCACCCATCAGCTTTGGCTTTCTGCTTCCCTACAGGTTAGTTCCTGAGACCCTTTCAATGCAAACAAGGCCTGCCCCTGGCTTTGCACCTACAGAATGTCCTAACTCCATGTGTAACAACAGACAATTCTAAACCAGCTCTGGCTCTGGCAAGCCAGCAAACTTCCTCACCACCCAGCGGTCTACAACCACTTCTCCAATGAAGTCTGAATGCCAGAGGGGGGCCTCGTCCAAGTAGTTTGTCCTTCCTGGGGTACTGCCCCCTTAGCCCTAGAGTACCATTTGGAGTTCTCTTAACATATTTATATTATTCTATGATAGCGTAACAATTCTTTAAACTTTGCCTATTTAAATTACTGTTGTGTTCTGTCTCCTAGTTGGACTTAGATTGACGAGGAACCATTACTTGATTGATAAATTTGGGATAAGGAAGTGAGCATGAATAGCACGTTTTCCCCCCTCCTCTCTCTCGGGGAATAAGTTACTCACAGAGAGCATGCATTCTGCCCCATGCCTCCTTGTCACGGTTTCACAAGAGCAGGCTGTAAAATTGTCTTGGTCCAGTGTTGTCTGTAGTTAGATGGGCATGCCAGTATGGTTCTGGGGCTTAGAAGAAGGAAGCCCACTTTTATGTAGATTTAAGCTTCATTCTCTAATTTCAGCCTTATCATTAATAAAAACAATATTCCATGCTCCATTTACCTCTTGTCCATGTCTGAATTAGTTTAGAACTTGGGTGGGAAAGAGATGTGAATCACTTAACAAAAGCAGCTTGTTGCTTTTCCTTTTGATATGTTAATCATGAATTGGTTTTATAACTTCCTAGCCTTGAGTAGAACAAGCCTAATGTCATAATTAACATATACTGAAATTTAACACTAAACATACAATCCTGTAATATTTGATCTCAGAAAATACACTAGGGAGAAGTTTCAAATCATTCAACCTTTGTACATTGGGCCTTCCACTATAAACAGATTTTTAGTCATTTTTCTAAGTCTATCAACCTTCTTCCTTCATGCTTTTCATGTGTTCGGTCATCTGTTTAGTTTATATGAATATTAAATAATGTTTTTCTACAAAACTAGAAATATTTTTAAAAAACTATGTTCCCCAAATGCTCACTTTTCATAAAGGTGACATTAAGTGCCATAGAAACAAGAGTCCACCAACATGACAGTTGATGGGAAAGTGACATACTGAACTTAGAGTCTGTACCTCAGATCCTGCGTCATCCAGGAAGCTTTCAGTTGCAAGTTAATAGAAAAACCAAACTGAGACTGGCTTAACAAATAAAGGAAATTTATTGGTTCACCCAATTGAAATCCCCAGAGATACATGTTGCTAGGGGTGAAGGTTGATCAGAACCCCAAATAAGGTGACTTAGAATGTAGTTTCTTTCTCTTCAATTTCTTATTGTTACTTCCCTTGAGCTGACTGCATTTTGGATGAACTCTACCCATTTCATGATCCTAAATTGGCTTTGAGGAGCTCCAATAGTTACAAGAATCCTCATTCATGAAACAGCAAAGAGAGAATCTATGTTAGTGTATTCAAGGAAAAAAAAAGTTGTACCAGGCATAGTGACACGCACCTGTTAGTCCCAACCACTAAGGAGGCTGAGGCAGGAGGCATGGAGACTTTGAGCCCACCTGGGCAAAAGAGCAAGACCCTGTCTTCAAAAAACAAAAACAAAAAAGACTTTAGAGTCACTTTGGACCAACTGTGCCAATCCCAAACCATTCCATATGAACAGAGGTGGTGTATTCAGATTGGCTCTGCTAATCAGAGCCCATCTCTGGGGCAGGTGAGGCTGATCCCATCTAAATCACAAAGCCCAGCATGGAGAGAGGGGGTAGGTTCCCCAAAGAAATTCTGGCTACTACTTCAAGAAGGAAGAGAAATGGACAGTGGGCAGCCAGTAACAGGTATTCAATGCAGATATTTCCAGAGTCTACTTCCCACTTACTCCTTTAGAAAGAAACTTAAGACGTTAACCCAAACTTCACACATTTTCTGCATGTTACCTAACACATTTTTAGAAAACAGACATAAGGATTAATTAAGTCATTTCACAGTATTTTTATTTCTGTTATTTTGTCTCACTAAGAAGACCTTGCTATGAAAGTGGTAATAATACATGCTTTATCTGGAAGATTTTACTCAGTAAAATGTCCACATTCAAAAGAAAATCCTAACTCTGATGACTCATAAACTCAAGCATACTTTTTAGTTGATATCCCTTTTTTATTGTGGTGTTTAAAAAACATGACTTCCTAAATCCTGTCAGACCACAAAAGCACTATTTAAACGTCATAGCCTTCTTTTCACAAGGTGCAGCACCCATCATTGTCTGTAATCACGTTCTCTGGTGCATAGTTTCACCAAGTCACAACTTTTTGTTTTTGGGTTTTTGATTTATTTTGTTTTTTGGACTGTATATTTTAAGAGTTCTCCTTACAGTTCTGGCTTTCCTTTTGCCAACCTCCCCCACCTCTACCACTTCCTAGGCTTGCAGTATTTTTTCTAGCTGAAGTTCTTTAGCTTTCTTTTATCTGCCAAAATCCAGGAAAGAAGCACCCATAGTGAAATGAATACTTGTAGTCAGCCCACCTCCTAAGCTGCCTGCAATCTGTCGTTAGCCACTATAATTTGAATCTGCTTCAAGTTATCAGTGGCATCAATCTTTATCCTACTGAAATATTTACATGGTTGATAACAACCTTTTTTCAGTTTGCTCCTCTTACCTGATTGGTCTTCCTGTCACCCCTAAGTAGCCATGTCTTTCTATTCTAATCACTCTCACTTCTCTTCTACTCAATACCTAGACAAATTTAGTAAGGCTCCTTGTTCTGGCCCCAACCTTTCAGCTTTCCCTTCCATTTCATCCTTTCATTACCACATTGATTGAAAATTCACTGCTCAAGACAGGTCACCTGTGCTTTCTTTTTTTCCATGGCCCCCTCAAGGTTCCCTTTGGAATCTCTTCCTTCAAGACCCACCTTAAATGCTTTCCCCTCCAGGAACCCTGCTCTAGTTCCCCCCAAGCTGTAAATCACAACTTCTAACTCCATCAACCAGGTCCAAGCTACCATTAGTTCTTGACTAGACTTTTGTATAATAAAAACTGCTTAACTAGTACCCTGCTTCCTGTTCCCTAACTGTTTCTCCATACAATCACCAAAATGATCTCTCACTTCTCACCATGGACTCTAAGGCATGACAAGATCCGGCTTCTGCTAATGTTTGGCCCAGGTACTGTGCTAAGTGTTTATTTAAATGAATTCATTTAATCCTCTTAATAACCCTACAGCTATGTACTTTTAATATCCTCCTTTTTCGCACATGCTATTGGTGACTCACTCAGCCAGATCCCTTTTACAGAGACAGTGCACTCATACCCTAGCTGCTCTAGGTGTTGGCTGCTAACAGCTCACACCTCCACCCTTATTTAGAAGATTGCCCTGGGCTGAGGAGCGGCAACAAGTCACTCCTCTAGCCCTTCTTCCCATAGCTGGCAGTCAATGACTTCATGATATGGGAACCTAATGGCCCACCCTCCTCACCTCTGGGCAGGAAAGCTACTCCAGTACAGTTCATTCTGCAGAGTGCCCTGCAGGGTCACGGTGAGGCTACACTACTCCTGAAACTCTTCTTCCCTTGCCTTACCCCGTTTTTTATACTCCGTTCCTGATTTCTCCTAAGAGCACTCTCTTAATCACTTAACCAAGAATCCCCATCTCAAGCATTGCTACACAGGAACTGATCTAAGACACCATTTTACAGATGAAGAAACTTAAGACAAAGAGAGGTGAAATGATTTGCCTAACATCAAAGAGAAAGTAGGAAACCTGAAATTTGAAGCCAGGCAGTCTGGTTGTCCAACCTGAGCTCTTTCCCACCATACTATAGTGGCCTCTTCACCAACCTCCTCTCTCCCCTGACTCATCTCCTCTAGCTAAGTTTAACTCCTGCCTCGGGGACTTTGTTCTCCCTATTCTCTCTGCCTAGAATATGTTTCTTCTATCTCATTGTGGCTTGCTTCCTCTTTGAAAATGTTTCAAATACGCCCTCCTCATAGAGCCTTTTCCTGACTCAACCACACTACTTAAAATAACAACACTATCCCCAACTCTGCTTTAGTTTTATTTACAGCATTTAATGCCTGAAACTATAATATACATATATTTTTCTGTCACTCACATTAAAATGAAAATTCCCTGAGGCCAGCAATATTGTCTAGCTTATTTACTGCTACATCCTCAATGCTCAGTGACACACTTGGCAGAGAGCAGGAGTCCAGTTACTATTTGTTGTTGAATGAGCAAAATGAGTTCTCTTTACTCAGAATTTACAGGGCTCTGTAGAAGTTTCCTTGCACGTTCTTAATATAGAACTGAGGTTACTTAATGCATATTTATTTATTATGCAAGCTTGTATGCTCTTAAAGGACAAGAATTATGTGTTACTAATTTGGGAATATATAGGCGGTATTCAAATAATGTTGCTATCTCTAAAACTCCAAATAGCAACAGCAGTTTGTGTGTTGGGGATTAATATCAGGATTTCATATGAATTATAGTATAATCTGGAAGTATGAAAAAAACATATCACATTTAATACATAAAGCATTCCTATGCATGTTCCAAGATATTATAGTAAATACAATTAGGTACTTATCATTTCATCTTTATTTTAAAAACAATGCCATTTCCAAAATATCAAAAATAGACCTATTTTCAAAGACCTATTTAAATACGGCTTTGAAAACCTCGATGTTTTATTTACATCAAATAGATGATAGTGTAACAGCACTCATAGATGCTTCTGATAAATAAAAATACTAGTATTATTCTGGCATCCCCGTAGGGGTAGGCCTTTATATTTACAGATATCTATAATGACTTTTAAAAGTACAATCAATAATGGCCATTAATATAATTTTTATTTCAACCTGAATTTGAGCAACCAACGTAGATTAACCATTCATTTGTTATCTAGGCCCACATATCTGAAAATTTAAGTAGCAAGTTAAAGTTTTTCATTTCCACTCAGTTTTCAACAAACACATCCCAAACATTCCAGCATCTCCAAAAGGTGATTTATTTAGCATCTTCAGTAAGTGATTTATAGCCATATATGGTAAATAAAGGCTGACACAGCTGGATCCTAGAAGTAGATTTTAAAAATTGAAAAAAAACTAAGTACCTATTCTCCTCCCCTCCCCCAAAAATACTGGATCCAGGATTATATTTTGAATTATCGAAGTCTCTGGGGGAAAAAAATTAGCAATAATGACAACAGATGTCATATTTCTCAGAGAAGTACATAACTTCTCAAATTTTTCTAGTTAGTGCATCCCAATTGAATTAAAACTAAAGCACATTTAAAGTGAATTTTTTTCTCACTATAATCTCTCAATTATAAGATGGTCTGGATGGACAACATCTTATCCTTAAAGTAAATTCTTAAAGTTTAATTTACCCTGGAAACACACAATGACATTCTTGTAAGAAGCCATTTTCTTGCTATTGCACAAAGGTTAATTTTAAAGCCAATCCAGGCAAATAAGTTCAGAAAAGGCAGCATGTCCATTTAATCCATTTATCAAATGTTGCAAATCAGATTCTACTTGAACAGTGAAATGGAGAAATTTGTAAAACTCTACATTTGCTGTCAGTTTTAGCATTGTGCTGATGGCAGTCATTTCAGGCAGAGGTAGCCAAGGGCAAAAAGCAGAAAAACATTGCAAGGACTTAGCAGTTTTTTGACTTCTAAAAATTACAGACCAATTTTGATTATGAACCAAGTTGCTATGCAGCATTCTTCTGAGTTTATGCCTCAAACACAAAGGAGCTTGTTGCCACCTTGAGCAGATATATTGTAATTATCTTCTCTTAGCTTACTTTCTTTTCCCTCAGGTCAAGTAAAAAATGTGAGACATTTTCATATACCACAAAGGTAATACAGCAGGCTGGAGTCACTCTAATCAAATTGGGGGCAATTCCTTTGTAAAATCCACCGAGGCCTTCTTTCCTTTAGAAAGAAAAATAGACAAATGTTTAATTTCCTAAATAGTTAGCTTGAAAACACAAAAATTTAACTGACAAAAGGCATGGAGCGAGCAGTCAAACCTCACTCTGATTTAAAGTCCATGTTTTCAATGTCCTGAAAAAATGTAGTTTACTAGCCATTTGCAGAGGCTTACATTCCTTTTATGGACTGACTGAGGAAAAAAGAATAGGAATACCTCAAAACTGAACTAAAAAGTGCTTTAAATTAACCATCTTTCAAATGCTTTTAAATGTATGAACATACAGGAGTTTTAACTGATTTCATGTAGGCACTGAAAATCTCATAGTTGGCTGGGTGCAGTGGCTCTTGCCTGTAACCCCAGCACTTTGGGAGGCTGAGGTAGGAGGATAGCTTGAAACCAGGAGTTCAAACCAGCCTAAGCAACATAGTGAGACCTTGTCTCTACAGGAAAAAAAAAAAAAAATTGTTTTAAATTAGCCAGGCTTGGTGGTGTGGGCTTATAGTCCCAGCTACTTGGGAGGCTGAGGCTGGGAGGATCACTTGAGCCCGGGAGTTTGACATTACAGTTAGCTATATTTGTACCACTGAACTCCAGCCTGCACAACCTAGGAAGACCCTGTCTATAAAAATAAAATGTAATAAAAATCTCATTGCTTATATAAATGCTTGACAACACTATAGCACACAGAAAAAGAAAACTTTATTTCCTTAATGCCTAGAATAGGGGATACCACCTAGAAGGTTGTCACTTAGGTTCTCATTAAATGTTGAATTGAACTAGATTTAAAATTCTAAATATTCTGCTTTGGCCTGTGAGAATTAAAGGGAAATATAAGGATGTCTACCTGTAACAGTTTAACTAGTCTCATACTGAAGAACAAGCATCTCTTCCATACATGGAGACAAGTATTTGCAAAAGTTATGGTGTCAGTAGCAGGTGTAGGGCCTCCTCGAATGTATTAAACTAGGTTTATAACTTCTTATATTCAATGCCATTCAAATATTTTATAACACCTAAATTTTGTTTAATTAATTTTTCAAAATATTTTCACAACTCATTTGATGTTTGTAACAACTTTGTTAGCTCAGATAGTCTAATTTTACAAATGAATGAATCAAACTTCAGAAAGATTCAAGTCTACAGTCATATATGGAGTAAATGGGAAAGCAGGGACCACCAGCCATGCTTTCACCACAGCAAACTGGCCTTTGCTATAAAACTAGACAGTCTAAGCTATGCAAGGCACCTCATCCAAACAATTTTGATATATCACATGTTCTCACCTCCATGTCTTTGTAATTACATCCATTACACCACTGTAAAACCTGTGTTGATCCTGAAGACGAGCTCTCACGACTTGATATGGGTATGTTGCTGCTACAGCAAATATTTTGGATAGTGCTGCAACAGATATATATTCTACTGTGCTCTAAAATGACAACATAAAACATTTATATTTTTCTTTAGACAGGATTTCTTTAAAAATATATAAGTAAAAATTATATAGAAAACATTTTAATGAATCTTTAAGGGGTTCTATTTTTAACATTTGCATGGCATTAGCACATAAAATACTCAACTATTAATTACTTTAGCGGCAGTCAGTACTTAGTAATACTAACAAAATATGCATAACAAAATTTCCACCTATTAAATGCAAATAAAAGTAAATGATAACATTTTTATAAGAATTATCTTACCAACTGGGCTTCCGGTAATCTACTGATGTGCTGGTTGTACTTCAACTTTAGCAATTCATATGCCATAAACTGAAGGGCACCATGGGATGTTCCAAACAGCCCAGGAATAAATCCCTAAAAGGGAATGGTTAAGGTTTATATTTTCATAATAGTTTTTCTATAAATAGTATACATATAAACATAAAGAAGACCTACACTATCAAGAACTGGGGTGTGAATGGGAGATTAAATTCTGGAAAGTTAAGAAAGTAAAGGTAATATTAATTCAATGGACTGAGCATAGGTATTCTAAATGAACAAGGTAAGAAGTGATGAAAAAGAACACAGAATTAAATGATATATTTCTAAAGTTTTTGCCCATAAGTCAGTAATCCACACCAACCTTATAACGTTAATGATTTTAAAAGCTATTACACAGTTCTTAGAAAACAAAGTAAAATTCCATGTACCTAATTTTGATTTTAAACTGTACGCCAAAAAAAATTTCATGGGGATAAACAAGAGGTGAGAGTGGAAGGTAAAGAAGTGGGAAATAAAGAGAAAACGAGTTATAAAATCAGAAAACAGATCTATCTTATTGCCACAAGGAAGAAATTTTTTAAATACTATAACAGGCAAGGGGCTGTGTTTAAGTCTCAATAAAATAAGATTCTGTTAGATCTGCTAATCTCTTCTCCATACTATGTTATCCCAAGTTCCCAAAAGATGAGCTTCCAAGGAGTGGAGTAAGAAATAGGCAACCTGGTTGTGTGACTTATCCAAAAGATACTTCACAAAAGTTTTCAATAGTGCTCACATCATCCCTATCATGATGATATATTTTATGGTAATGAAAGTAAACAGCTTAAAGTACAATTTCAACATTACAAACTAGATTTCACGGAGGGGAAAGATGGCGGAGTGGTGGTGACTGCCTGGATCTGCGCTCCCGGTGAGGAAGTCATCGATCCGGACCTGCCACAACGCTAGAGGACCACTCCCACACAGGAACAGCGGTGTGAATCCACGGAAAATCAACATGGGACAAAACAGAGCGAGTGAGGTCTAAGGTGAACGAAAATTAGGATCTCAGGATTCTGCGGAGCGCGGGTCAGCTACACCCGCCCTTAGGTGGGGCGGGTGCAGCCTCTTGGGACAGCGGCTTGCTCTCCTCAACGACCTCCGCTCCCAATTGATTAGAGCCCTGCCTCAAGCCAGGGCAGAATCACCGAGGGAGACGTGGGGCATTGCAGACAGGAGGCTTTTTCGGGAAAATACCTTAGAACCTGGGGGCTCTCAGCTGAGACAGCGCTTGGCGAGGAGGGACCGATCTGCACCAGGGCGGAAAAACACAAAACATCCCCGGACAGCAAATAGCGTTGTACCCCGTGCTGCCTTTTGCGGCGGTTCTCCAGCTGGTGACCCCCAGTGCGCGTCCTTGCTCGCCAGCCCCCGGGCAGTGGCGGTCTCTGCCTGCCGGGGAGCCGGTCCCCTCCAGCCCCGGAGCTCTGCAGGCGCCATCTTGAAAGCGAAGGCGAAACCGCTGGGGAGCCATAAAGTGCCGAGCGGCTCTCTCTGCCCGGCGCCCTCCGCTGATCTCTGAACCAACGCCAAGAGGGCGGGATATGCATGAGCACGCTGGGTAGCAATAAAGGGTGAACAGCATGGACCCTGGGGGAATCTCCGCCCGGGACGCGCTCAGCATGAAGGGGCGGAGCTGTGCTAAGGCGTAAAAAAAAAAAAAAAGAAGAAGAAGAATAGGCTCGCCGAACTATATATTTTATTCTTGGTGAATTTTTACTGGGTTTTTTTGTGGCGGCTCACGAGCCGGACAGCCTCGGCGGGCACCTTTGCCCTCTGGGCCTCTGGCTGCCGCGACATTTTGAGCGCGGAGGCTGGATCCCCACCACCCCAGGAGCTCTGCAGACACACAGATGCCATCTTGAAATCGACCGTGAAACTGCTGGGGACCCAGCCGGGTGGGCGTGAAGGGGCGGAGCTGCGCTAAGGTGTAAAAACAAAAACTTTGAGTCGCTGAACTATATACTTCAAATTTGTATATCTTTTTGCTGTGTGGTGTGGTGCTGTGTAGTTTTGGTTTTGTTGGTGTTTTTGGTTTGGTTTTTGTGTTTCTTTTCTTTTCTTTTCTCTTTCTTTTTCTTCTCTTTCTTTTCTTTCTTTCCTCTTCTTTTCTTTTCTTTCCTTTTTTTTTTTCTTTCTTCTCTCTTTTCGCCTTCTAACTGGGGACCCACGGTGAGATTTGGAACGGGCCAGGCCCCTGGCTGTGGTACATACCAGATCCTGAGCAGTCACCCCCAGCACCGGCGATCTGCGGGCACGCAATCGTCATCTTAGGGCCCACAGCCAAGTCACTGCGGAGCAATAGGGTACCAAGAGGCTCCCTGGACGGCCCCCTCCCCTGGTCCACAGTCCTTATATAGGGGCCCCGCCCATGTGTAAACACTGAATACTTCTCCAGAAGCGAGAGTGTGGAACCTGATCCCTGGGGACATTGGGCCAAGGCAGACTTTTGCCCGTGGGAGCTGCAGCAGCTGGGGCACTGAGCGAGCAAGGGCACCGTCCACTCCCCATAGCTAGTATCTTTCCTGCGGATAGACAGAAACCTGCCCTATAGAGGAAGAACCAAAGGGAAACAAACAAACAAAGAGAATTTCGGTCTACTACTAGTGTGGACCCTGCCTGCCTTCTGAAAAACCACAACACAGTGTCCTAACTCGCCAAAGCGGTCTTGGATCACTCCAATCCTCTAGGATTGGACCCATCAGAAGCAGTCTCCCAACTGAAATAGAAAAATCTCTAAACAATACACAACAGTCTCTCCCTCTTGCCAAAAGAAGCAACATACCTAGACTGCTTCACAGCCTAAGAACAGAGCACAAAGAGCGCTGTTAACCAGACTAAATCTATAAGAAAAGATCCAACGATAAATCTAGATGGGAAGGGCTGAGCGAAAAAACACGGGGAGCACAAAGAATCAAATGGAAAGCTCATCCCCAAAGAGAAATACCAGCTCTCAACCATTTGACACAAACCAGACTCAAAACACCAACATGTCACAGGAAGAATTCCAATTATGGATCATAAATAAGCTGAATAATACACAAGAATCAATGGATAATCAACACAAGGAAAGCACAAAAAAAAATACAGGATTTGGAGGAAAAAATCACTAAAGAAATTGAAATATTGAAGAAAAACCAAACTGAACTCCTAGAAATGAAGAATTCACTCAGAGAGCTACAAAACACTGTGGAAAGTCTCAAGAGCAGGGTAGATCAAACAGAGGAAGAATCTCAGAAGTTGAAGATAACTCTTTCAAACTAAATAAGTCAGTCACAGAGATAGATCAAAAAAGTAAGAGAAATGATCTGAGTCTTCAAGAAATGTGGGATTATGTGAAGAAACCTAACTTGGGAGTTACTGGCATTCCTGAGGGTGAAGAAGATAATAAGCAAGGGTTGGACAAGCTATTTGAAGACATAATCGAGGAAAATTTTCCAGGCCTTGCCAATGCTCTAGACATACAGATTCAAGAAGCTCAAAGGACCCCTGGGAGATTCATAGCAAATAGGAAAACACCACGCCACGTAGTCATCAGGCTGACCAAAATATCCACTAAAGAGTCCCTTCTCCGAGCCGTAGGGAGAAAGAAACAAGTAACTTACAAAGGAAAACCCATCAGAATTATGCCAGATTTCTCAGCTGAAACCTTACAAGCAAGAAGAGGTTGGGGCCCCATTTTTACGCTTCTGAAACAGAATAATGCCCAGCCTAGAATCTTGTACCCAGCTAAGCTAAGTTTTCTATACGAAGGAGAAATTAAGACATTCTCAGATAAACAAAGGTTGAGGGAATTCACCAAGACAAGACCAGCCCTCCAAGAAGTACTCAAAAGAGAGTTACACACGGATCAGCACAAGAAAGACCCACGAAAGTAAAACTACTCAAGAGCTAAAGATCAAATTCCAGATACCACAATGGCTCAGGAGAGAAAACATCGCAATGAAGTTCTACCCAACAAGCTGAACAACAAACTGTCTCACTTATCAGTTTTCTCAATAAATGTGAATGGCTTGAATTCCCCGCTCAAGAGACATAGACTGGCCCAATGGATAAAAAAACACAATCCAAGTATCTGCTGTCTTCAAGAAACTCACCTAACCTGCAAAGATGCATTTAGACTGAAAATAAAAGGATGGAACTCGATATTTCAAGCAAACGGTAGCCAAAAGAAAGCTGGTGTGGCGATCTTAATTTCCAATAACTTAGCTTTCAAACCAACAAAAATAATAAAAGACAAAGATGGCTACTACATACTGGTTAAAGGCACAATTCAAACAAGAAGCCATGACTATACTCAATATATATGCACCCAACCTAGGTGCACCTAGATTCATAAAGCAAACCCTACTAGATCTGAACCAAATGATAGGTAACAATACTGTAATAGCTGGAGACTTTAACACCCCACTGACAGTACAGGACAGATCCTCTAAATAGAAAATAAACAAAGACATAATGGACCTAAATAGAATGCTAGAACAAATGGGCATGGCTGACATCTATAGGACATTCTACCCAAAGTCCACAGAATATACATTCTTCTCATCAGCTGACGGGACATTCTCTAAGATTGACCATGTCCTAGGACATAAAGCATGTCTTAAAAAATTCAAAAAAAATAGAAATTATACCATGCATCTTCTCAGATCACAGTGGAATAAAAGTAACAATGAACACAAACAGAAACCCTCACTCTTACTCAAAGTCATGGAAGCTAAATAACTTTCTCCTGAATAATCATACTATAAAGGAAGAAATCAAGATGGAAATCAAAAGTTTCTTTGAATTAAATGACAATGGAGATACAACTTATCAAAATCTATGGGACGCAGCTAAAGCAGTCCTGAGAGGAAAATTCATATCCATAAATGCCTATATCAAAAAGACAGAAAACCTGCAAATAGACAACCTAACGAATAGACTCAAAGAGCTGGAGAAAGAAGAACAGAATGACCCCAAACCCAGCAGAAGGCGAGAAATTACTAAGATCAAATCAGAATTAAATGAAAAGGACAACAAAGAAACTATAAAGGAAATTAATAAAACAAAAAGTTGGTTCTTTGAAAAGATAAACAAAACAGACACACCTCTGGCTAGACTAACCAAGAGCACAAAAGTAAAATCTCTAATAACCTCCATTAGGAACATGAAAGGAGAAATCACAACTGATGCTACAGAGATACAAGATATCATCTATGAATTCTACAAGAATCTTTATGCACACAAACTGGAGAATGCGGAGGAAATGGACAAATTTTTAGAAACACATAGTCTTCCCAGGCTCAACCAGGAAGAAATAGAGTACCCGAACAGACCAATATCAAGAACTGAAATCGAAACAGCAATAAAAAACCTTCCCAAAAAGAAAAGCCCTGGTCCAGATGGGTTCACACCTGAATTTTACCATACATACAAAGAAGAACTGGTGCCCATCCTACATAAACTATTCTCCAATATTGAGAAGGATGCAATTCTCCCCAACACGTTCTACCAAGCCATTATAACATTGATACCAAAACCAGGAAAGGACGCAACAAAAATAGAGAACTACAGACCAATTTCTCTCATGAATATAGATGCAAAAATTTTCAATAAAATCTAGCAAATCGAATCCAAGTACTTATCAAAAAAAATAATCCACCACGATCAAGTGGGCTTCATCCCAGAGATGCAGGGGTGGTTCAACATACGTAAATCTATAAATGTAATTCACCACATAAATAGAAGCAAAAACAAAAACCATATGATATTCTCATTAGATACACAAAAAGCATTTGACAAAATTCAACACCCTTTTATGATAAAAACGCTTAACAAAATAGGAATTGATGGAACCTACCTAAAAATGATACAAGCCATATATGACAAACCCACAGCCAACATCATTCTGAACGGGGAAAAATTGAAAGCACTCCCACTTAGAACTGGAACCAGACAGGGCTGCCCACTGTCCCCATTACTTTTCAACATAGTATTGGAAGTCCTTGCAAGAGCTATCAGGCAAGAGAGCAGAATCAAGGGAGTCCAAATAGGGAAGGAAGAGATCAAACTCTCACTTTTTCCTGATGATATGATGTTATATCTGGAAAACCCCCAGGATTCAACCATGAGACTCCTGGAATTGATTAACGAATATAGCAAAGTCTCAGGCTACAAAATTAATATACACAAATCAGAGGCATTTATATATGCCAATAACAGTCAATCGGAAAACCAAATTAAAGACTCAATACCCTTCAAAATAGCAACAAAGAAAATAAAATATCTAGGTATATACCTAACTAAAGAGGTAAAGGACCTCTATAAGGAAAACTATGAAACACTGAGAAAAGAAATAGCAGAACTTACAAATAGATGGAAAAATATACCATGCTCGTGGATCGGAAGAATCAACATTGTTAAAATGTCTATACTACCCAAAGTGATCTACAGATTCAATGCAATCCCTATTAAATTACCAACATCATTCTTTACAGACGTAGAGAAAATAATTAATTATACACTTTGTATGGAATCAAAAAAGACCCCGTATAGCAAAAGCAGTTTTAAGCAACAAAAACAAAATGGGAGGTATTAATTTGCCAGACCTCAAACTATACTACAAGGCCGTGGTTCTTAAAACAGCCTGATACTGGCACAAGTACAGGGACACAGACCAGTGGAACACAACAGAAAATCCAAATATAGAACCATCCTCATATAGTCACCTAATTTTTGACAAAGCGGGAAAGAATATACACTGGGGACAAGAATCCCTATTCAATAAATGGTGCTGGGAGAATTGGTTAGCCACTTGTAGAAGACTGAAACAGGACCCACAGCTTTCACCTCTCACAAAAATCAAATCACGGTGGATAACAGACTTAAACCTTAGGCGTGATACAATCAGAATTCTAGAAGAAAATGTAGGAAAGACTCTTATAGACATTGGCCTAGGCAAAGAATTTATGAAGAAGACCCCCAAGGCAATCACAGCAGCAACAAAAATAAATCAATGGGACATGATTAAATTAAAAAGCTTCTGCACAGCCAAAGAAACAGTCACGAGAATAAACAGACCACCTACAGAATGGGAAAAAATTTTTGCATACTACACATCAGATAAAGGACTGATAACAAGAATCTATTTAGAACTCAGGAAAATCAGCAAGAAAAAAATCAAGCAACCCTATCAAAAAGTGGGCAAATGACATGAATAGAAACTTCTCAACAGAAGATATAAGAATGGCTAACAAACATATGAAAAAATGCTCAACATCCCTAATCATCAGAGAAATGCAAATCAAAACCACAATGAGGTATCACTTAACCCCAGTGAGAATGGCCTTTATCAAAAAAACCCAAAACAACACATGTTGGCGTGGGTGTGGAGAGACAGGAACACTTATACACTGCTGGTGGGACTGCAAACTAGTGCAACCCCTGTGGACAAAGCATTATGGAGGTATCTTAAACAGATTCAAGTAGACCTGCCATTTGACCCAGCAATCCCATTATTGGGCATATACCCAAAGGAAAAAAGGTCATTCTGTAACAAAGACACATGTACCCGAATGTTTATAGCAGCACAATTCACAATAGCAAAGATGTGAAACAACCCAAATGCCCATCAATACATGATTGGATTAGTAAGCTGTGGTATATGTGTACCATGGAATATTACTCAGCTATAAGAAATAACGAAGATACGACATCTCTGTGGTTCTCCTGGAGAGTTGGAACCCATTATATTAAGTGAAGTATCCCAAGAATGGAAAAACAAGCATCACATGTACTCACCAGAAGATTGGTTTCCCTGAACATCACCTAAATACACATCTGGGAACGACACCAATCGGATATCAGACTGACGTGGGGGGTGGGGGAGGGGATGGGGGTATGCCTACGCAAAGAGTGCATTGCGCACCGTTTGGGGAATGGTAAAGCTTGAAGGTGCTGACTCGGGAAGGGGGGTTAGGGAAGGGAGGGATATATACCTACATGAGGGGTGCAACGCGCACTACCTGGGGAACAGACACGCCTGGAGCTCTGACTTGGGGGGAAAGGAGGTACATGGGCAACGTATGTAACCTGCAATTCTGTATCCCCCATAACAATAAGATGAAATAAAAAAAAAATTATTCTCATTAAAAACTAGTTAAAGGCCGGGCGCGGTGGCTCACGCCTGTAATCCTACCACTCTGGGAGGCCGAGGTGGGCGGATCGTTTGAGCTCAGGAGTTCGAGACCAGCCTGAGCAAGAGCGAGACCCCATCTCTACTAAAAAATAGAAAGAAATTATATGGACAGCTAAAAATATATATAGAAAAAATTAGCCGGGGATGGTGGTGCATGCCTGTAGTCCCAGCTACTCGGGAGGCTGAGACAGGAAGATCGCTTGAGCTCAGGAGTTTGAGGTTGCTGTGAGCTAGGCTGACGCCACGGCACTCACTCTAGCCTGGGCAACAGAGTGAGACTCTGTCTCAAAAAAAAAAAAAAAAAAAAAAAAAAAAAAACTAGTTAAACCTAAAAAAATAAAATAAACTAGATTTCAGTTTTCATTAAATTCTTTCTTGCCTAAGTTGGCTTCTTTTTAGAACTGACTACAGGTCATTCAGAACCAAGACAACAGAGCCAACAGAAATTACAATTTTCAGTTATTCAAAATACATTATAATAATTTGTTACCTTATACAATCCACGCACACCTTCATATTTATATATTTTCACAAGTGTATCAAACATTCCTTTATATTGCCGCTGTGGAGAGTTAACAACACCATCATATTGTAACATCAAGCGAGTTTTTGTCACCCATAATGGGTTTGTAATGCAGAGAGTCATGGCTCCTAAAATGAGATTTAAATAAGATTACTACGCATACAGGTACTTCCTCACTTATGACAATCCAAATTAAGAACAGACCATGCATATAAATAATGAGATCTCACAGGGGCTGTATCTGAAACAGGATTTTTAAAAAATATATACAAGTAAGAATTATATAGAAAAAACATCTAAATGGATCTTAAAGGGGTTCTATTTTTAACATTTACATGGCATTAGCCTATAAAATATTTATTGTGGTTGAGTATTTATTGTTAAACGTGGTCTTTGAGGAGAGTCTTAGGGTCAAAGAGTAAACACGGTTTTTGGTAGTCGTAAAAAGTTCCTCATGCAGTTAGTGAGAAGTAAATTAAAAAGGAGATGAAAATGTCAAACACTTTCCCTTTGAGGTATAAGGACAGCAAAGATATCCAGATTCCTAACAATGAGGCCTGGTGTAGAGAATAGTTAGTAAGGAGATACAGATGTTAGGAGCAGGAGACAGTATAAACCAGAGGGGGTAAAGATTAGAAGAAAAGGACCAGGAACCTAACATACCTCAATAACCTGTGCTTGTGCAACACACAGCCGCCCCAACTTCATCATAATCTTCCTCAAATCCAAAGTAGCAAATACCCCTCAAAAATTAAATAACTATGTAATGTAGTAAGTCACATTTACATTCTTTTTCTTTTTTCTTTTTTTTTGAGACAGAGTCTCACTCTGTTACCCAGGCTAGAGTGAGTGCCGTGGCGTCAGCCTAGCTCACAGCAACCTCAAACTCCTGAGCTCAAGGGATCCTCCTGTCTCAGCCTCCCGAGTAGCTGGGACTACAGGCATGCACCACCATGCCCGGCTAATTTTTTCTATATATATTTTTAGCTGTCCATATAATTTCTTTCTATTTTTAGTAGAGGTGGGGTCTCGCTCTTGCTCAGGCTGGTCTCGAACTCCTGAGCTCAAACGATCCGCCCACCTCGGCCTCCCAGAGTGCTAGGATTACAGGCGTGAGCCACCGCGCCCGGCCCACATTTACATTCTTTATAGAAAGTGACAATTTTGTAAAAAATTTCATCTGGTTTCTCATTTGCTGGGTTTCCTAAGTAGTCCTTCATTCAACAAATATTTATTGTTATGATTCCAATCTCTGCTAGTGACTAGGTATTCAGAAATGAGTAAGATGGTTCTGGCCTAAAGAAACAGTCCATAAATATTAAGAAACTTATGTATGCAAGGTACCAAAGTAGGCCTTATGAAGACTTATGGGTCTTACTTTGTTTTTCCTTCTGGATAGTATACATATATGAGACAATCAAACATGGCCACTAAATCATATAATTTGAAAACTGAAATTATACTTTAATCAATAAGAATACCTGCTTTCTAATAAATTCCATGTAATAATTGATTAATAGAGTTAGATTAGCATGTTCAAAGGAAAAAAGGCAAATAAAACAGAAAACAAAAATTAAAATTAAGTTTGGAAGGTGATATTTTGTATTTCATACATTCTCTTACCAGCTTCAGCAGCTGAGATGAGGTATTCTGCTGCCTCTAACCGTTCAGCTCTTCCCTCTGTCTTATATGATTTGATGGCATTGTAACTAAAAGAATTCAACATAAGCAGTTTAATTTGAATAGGTATCATAAGAGTAAGGTCTGTTATAAAGTGTGTACAACAACAGTACCCACAAGTAAAAGTAAATGCATAATGCAACCACAAAATGAGAACTTTTTCCAGAACAGATTTGCTAGAAATGGTTCATTGAAAGATCATATCACCCCTCCCTCCCAATGTATATGGCTACAAACACATATGTAAAATGTTTTAATCAACTAGTAACAAACAACAGAAAAACCGGGGGGTGGGGGGTGGGGGGTGGAGGAAGGGTGTTTGGTAGTGCAGAGACTTAGCAGAAAAGGCACAAGAGAACAAAGAAGGGGCACCTAACAAATATGTGCTGAGCACCTATGTTCAGGTACCATCCTGATAGCTATTTAGATAAACACATGATGGATTTTTCTTAACAGACTAACAAGGACCTTAAGAGGTACACAAATAATCATAATAAAAGACAACGCAGACAGTAACATAGACATTCAGAAACTATGACTGAGATCACAGAAACCTTTTTATAGCAGGTGGCATTGAGCTGGATATTGAGAGACAGACACAGTTTCAACAGGGAAAGAGATGAGCATGCGAAAAGTAATGAGGGTGGATGGGAAGATAGAGAAAATTGAATCACACTTGAGCAATAGACTGAGACTTGGTTTTCTTTACCAGAAAATAGCCACTAAATGTTTCTGAACAGGGGAGTCAAATTAGCCTATTTTCTTCAACAACAAATTCTCCCTTCCTCTTGGAAGACTTCAGTAGAATAAATCTTTTCAAACTTTAGCAGTACCATTCTAACATGAAACAAGTAAACTCTTTTATTGTAAGAAATTCTTCACATAAACCTTATATTCATATGGCTTGTCCTTAGAAACCCTCTCTTGGAAAATCTATTCAACTCAATTCATAAAGCATTTATATATATGTATGTGTATATATATACACATATACACACACACATATATGTGTATGTTTTAAGACTGAAAATAATAAAACAAACAAAAAAAAGCTTCCCCATTCTTAGTTTCAGTTTCAAATATCAGAGGCATGCTCAGAGCAGCACACGCTCCTCCAATGCATTGCCACGATGCTTTGTTACACGTTCTCGTACATTCAATAAGCTGAATGTGCCTGCCATAGGCACTTTCTGTGGCTTCTTCAGGAGGCATGTGAGAACAGTTATTTCAAATGGGGTGCTGATATCTGACAGGGGAAGGAGTAAGGACATGATTGAGCTGGGAAGATGATGGTAGGTCGAATAAAACATAAGAAGCAATGTGCTTCAAACCCTTTCAGCCATGCACTGGATTTTGCTTTCTGTTCTCAATAGGGATCGCCTGTGGTACATGCTCATACGAGGACCCCAAGGTCTGCTTTCTCCTGCTTTTCCAACTTCATTATGAATGAAATGTATCTATGTAAGCCATCTCAAATATTTTGGGAATCTGGTTGAGATTAATAAATAACTATCTAATGATACTTCAGCATTTATGAAATTTTCTATTTTGGGGGCACTCTGGAACTAATCTCCCTATAAATGGAGAAAATAACTTATTTGTTTAAACAATCTTCCTTTATCATAACTGGATACAAAGAGAACTGAAATTGATAGGATTCATTTTAGACAACAATTTCAGGCTCCTCCAGTCTCTACAACACTTTACAAAACTACTACGAAATAACAAACTGGCCAATCCAACTTTTTCTATTCTATTTTGACTGCTAGAAATGCTCAAGAATATGCACTCATATGTCAAAACACCTCAAAAATAAATACTGAAGGAGCTCTACAATTTCATTGAGAATTATCTGGAGGTAGCTGTTTTTTAAATGGCTTTAACTAAAATAAAAAGCTCTTTTCTAACGTGCGAGTATTCACCTTACAAAAGTAATCAATTTACATTTCACCTTCCTCAATCCACCTCACAAAAATGGCTTCTGTTAGAGTATTTCTCCAACTCACCCCTTCACCTTCTTTCTATTAAGAACTTTCTTACAGAAAAAAGCCCCTGATAATAGCTGATTGGAAATGAAACTAATAAGCCATTTTGCTCTTTCTGATCCTTCCAATTCAGAGAAACCAATTAAATAACTCATCTTGTTTCATCATCTGATATGTAAAAATCAATAAAAACAAAAATTCCTTTTTATTTAATATTATAAAACCTCCCAGTTCCACTCACAAGAAAAAGTAGAGTCCCCAGGATAAACCTGCACCCCAGACATTTGGGGTTACTCCTTGATAAAGTCCCCGTAGTCCATCAAGTTTCCAAATGGTAGTCAAGCAATGTAAAATTCCTTTATATTTCGGTCTCAGTTCCAATCCATCACTCACTGCATTAAAGGATACACAAAGTTAGGTGAAAACAAAGTTCTAGCTCTGAATCACATATACACATAACTATCACACTATCAGTTATACAACGGAGAGAAATTCAGAAGGCAGAGAAAATTATTTTCCAGGATTGCTTTATACTTAAAATTAATATATTCATGAATCAATCCAAGTATTTATTGAGGGCATATTAAGCACTCAAATAATATTTTAGGAAGGTTAGACTGGCTCTTAAATAATCCAAAAGTCCCTTAGGTAAATAGGTTTCAACACAAGTTTTGTTTTAGCTCCAAGATTAAGGAGTCAAATGTTCAAAAATATTACTCAAACAATAAACTAGCTAGGCACCTCAATGACATCAGCAGTGCTGGCAAGACCTGAGGAGTGCACCAGCCATACATGAGCAGGCCCAGTTCACTGTCCCCTTGCCACTGCTTGATTGTGTACAACGAAGCCTGGCAAAGAACAAGCACTGACTGTTTCACATGCGAGGCAAAGGGGGAAAAGTCAATTTCTTTCATCATTACCCTGCCAGTGTTACAGCATGAAGTAAGATTAAAGTACACTAGGTTTGTCAGAAGACCTGGGTTTGATATCCAACTTAGGGAAGTTATCTACATGGTCTTAACCTTTCTGAGGTTCAGCATCCTCATTTATAAAATGGAGATAAATATCATCTACTTTGCAGAGTTTATAAGGTTTACACAAGGTAACAAATTTAAAAGCAGGTAGCAGAGTGATGGGCTCTTGAGAAATGTTTTCCTATGTACTTTACAATCTTTCTGATGCTTCTCTTGAATTCTGTGTCTCTGATTCTCCTGTATACATTTCTTCTAAGTATCTTTCCATTTTCCTCTCAATAATAAACTCACAACATAATTTCTCTCTTGAGGTAAAAGCAAAACAAACCACAAAAACACCACCTTTGCTGTTCATAGGCATAAATCAATGCTTTCTTTATTGTTTTGAGAAGTCACTTAATCTTATAAGAGTATTAAGTGTCTCAGAAATAGGCAAGAATGATTAGGAGCATGTCTTCAGAAGGGGAGAAAGTTTATCTCTAGATAGGCAAAACAGGTGGTGCTGTTCACATGGCAGCATCATAGTACCTGGCACCGTCTGAGGGCAGCACTGGGGAACGGGTATAACTGAAGTACCTGGCTGGTGGAGAGAAGAGATAGTAGGGAATTAGGCTGGAAAGACGGGCAAGGGCCTGTTATGGGGACTGAATTGTCTCTCCCAAAATTCTTATCTTGAAGTACCAACTCCCAATGTGACTACCTACAGACAAGGCCTTTAAGGTTAAATGAGGTCATGTGAGGCCCTAGATCAGTTAGGATTGGTGTCCCTGTAAGAAGAGGAAGAGACACCAGGAGATCACAAGCACAGAAAAAAAGCCACCTGTAAGCCAAGGAGAGAGGTCTCATCAGAAGTCAACTGCTAGCACCTTTATTTTGGACGTCCCAGACCCTAGAACTATGAGAAAATAAATTCCTAATGTTTAAAGCACACTGACTGTGGCTTTTTGTTACAGCAAGCCTAACTGCAAAGGTTCTTGAAAATCACACGTGAGAGTTTGTCTATGATCTCAAAGCTTCAAATTGCTCAAACTTGGGTCCAAGTGTATCTAAGATAATCAAATATGTGTTTTAGAAAGGAAATTCTAGTGGCCTCCAAGGAGAATGACTTTGGAGGGAGAAAACCTGGAAGGAAGGAAAGTTAAGAGATTATTATAAAGTTACTGAGAAGAAGAGGACCTGAACTAGAGCCTCCCTAATGTCAATTAAAATTGCTATATAGGCTAGGCGCTGTGGCTCACAACTGTAATCCTAGACCTTTGGGAGGCTGAGGCAGGAGGACTGCTTGAGGCCAGGACTTTGAGACCAGCCTGTGGAAGAGCGAGACCCAGCTCTACAAAAAATTGTCCCAGCTACTCAGCAGGCTGAAGCAGGAGGACTGCTTGACCCCAGGAGTTTGAGGTTGTAGTGCAGTACGATGATGCCAATGCACTCTAGCCCAGGCAATAGAGGGAGACCCTGTCTCAGGGAAAAACAAAATTGCTATATAGATAAAATACAGTGACTTTTTTTGGTCTAAATGACCTCGCAATTGTCTTAAAAACACTTGCCATTGAAGAATTAATATATAGATCGAAGTAACTCTCAAATAACTGTTACAACATAGCACTAAAAGATGCCAGTAGGCACAAGCTGAAGATAAAGTTTCGTGCAGGGGAGGAAGCCAAGACAAAGAATGCTAACTTTAAGTTCATTTTTGAGGAAAGACACATAAAGACCTTTTAAAAAATTATTACCTAGCACTATCCAAGCTAAACTAGTTCCTCTAGTCATTTCTCATATGAAATGATTTCTAATCTTTCTACCACTCTGAACACCTCCGAGTTCCAATTTACACTTGAACTCACTGAAAAATTCCAGGTTTGACTTAATAGTACATGCATTCAGGACTAAGCCTTCCCCTACCCCCAGTACTAGATATTACTATTACAAAGTTCTGCTTTTGACTCCCAGACCTTTAATTTAGGCCTCCCATTCAGTCTTAATGCCTTTATCTGTCACCTCAACCCTATTAGTCTCCCAATACTCTGCTCATTTCATCACACTACCAATCTTCTCAGGTACCAAGAATTCCCTTTCTTCAGGCATGATCTCCACAGCACTGCTGTAAACTCACCAGGCCAACCATGCTACTCCTCAGTAATCATCTCAACTGTCACATCTTCTACTCCTAGACGAAATGCTGCCAAAGAGAAACAAATCACACAGGCCTGTACCTACAGCCAAATCCAAAATTCTTCTCTTCATGTTGAGCCACTGGATACCAGGGACTAGTAGAAGTAGTATGGTTGGTAGTTAAGTGCCAGAGGATTCTAGAATTAGACTGCCTGGGTTCAAATCCCAGATCCATCTTTATAAACTTGTGACTTGGGTAAGTTAGTTAACTTCTGTTATCCTCATTTGGATAGTGGGGATCATAAATTCACAGGATAGTGAATGAGATAATGCATCTAAGTTCTTAGCACACTGCCTTGCTCCCAGTAAATGCTCAATAAATGTTACTTGTCAATAGTAATAATCATTATTTGTGCATGCATCATAATGTTCATGAAAACACATGCCTTTGTGGTGTTTTTTCAGGCATTATAAGCCATAATTTTCAACGATTTTCCTTCATAGAATGCCTTCTTGCCTCCTCTCTGGCTGTGAAAATATTAGTCCTTCTATAGGGAACCTCAAGATCTAATCTTCTGTGTACCTTTATAGTACATATGTCCATCAGCAATCTATAATTTTTTTGATAGTCTATCACTCATATTTTGTATTTGGATTTATTCCACTTTGTCCTTCATTTTATTTTGTCTAAAATTATCTTTTATATAAGTCTCAAGCCTACAATTAGATTGTAAGTTTCCCCAAGGGCAAGAACTTTGTTAGATACTTCTGTAGCCCATTCAGCAGTCTACAAATATTGAGAACATACATCAAGTGAATTCAATAGAATTATTAAGATAAACCACTTCTGCGGATTTAATTCTCAAGGCAGAACTTGTAATGAGATAACTGAAATGCCAAAAAAGTTCCCAAATAAAGTTATCAAAGATCATCTTTGAAACTTTTTCCAGACTTTAGTGTTGAGTTTAACTTCTAAAGTGCTTTAACTTCAACATACTCAATTCAGTCAATACGCTTAAAATCATATTTAGATTCTAACTACCTATTATTTCACAGGATTTTGTACCACACTATAAATGTCAAAAAAACAAGGAAATCTTCAAGAGAATTCTATTCCAAACCTACTCCCAACGATCCGTTGAGGATTACTGCACTATCCCAAGAACTTGCATTTTTCCTTTCAGTGGCGCTGCCGAACACGTGGCTACTCTGAGATTTCAAAGTACCTCCAAGGTGAATAATTTGCACGTGTAAGGACTAAGGCAGGAAAAGTGACAATCCTTTATTTTACAAATTAGGTTTTGAATCCCACTTACTCAATGAAGATTTTTTTTCTCAGACTTTTCTACCCACACGCTCCATCCCTTTGTCTTGGGGAGCAGGAATGACCGCGGCCAGACCCCTTTACCAGGCCCCCTTCCTCAAATCTAGTTCCAGATAAGCCAAGGCAGGCAGCATATCGTTCAAAGCTCTCCTCATAGTATGGAAAAGGCAGAAGAGACCAAAGCTTCTTTTTGAGTCTTTACCACCCAGTTCAGGCTGACAGTGAAAGAAGCGGCCCGGTATCTGGGTAGGCTCTTACCGGCGAAGCGGATCTTCACGAGGTCGAGCGGGTGCAGCGCGAGGTTGGACAAGACCCCTCCGCTCACACCCGCTACCAGGTTCTCATACCGGACGTGGCGGAAAACCGTGCTACACACTGACGATCCGGGCGCCGGCTGGCCCTGGGTGGTCATAGGCTCTGGGCCCGCCGACACCACGGCGCCCAGAGCCGTGGAGGTTGGACGAGATGCAGTGGCCGCCACCGTGGCGACTGTCGCCACCCAGCAGCAGGAACCGCAGGGCGCGAGATCACTTCCAGGACCGGCAATATGACCGACGCCCTGGGCGCGGGAGCGAAGCCGAGAGACGCCGGCGCAGAAGGGGCGTGAGAGGGGCAGCCAAACGTCACGCTTGCGGAAAGCGCGATGTAGGCGGATTACCCGCCTCCGCCGACTCGCCGCCTTGCCTCGTCCACGACTACAGCCGACTCAGACCAAAAGACGTGGGAAAGACCACACAGCTTAAGAACCGCCCCCGGCCAGCTTTTGCTCGCAAAACTATGGAGCGCCGCCGATGTAACTGAGCAGGCGCCCGCCTCTCCGTGTGTCACGTGACAGGAAGTAGTCCGCGAGAGGCGGAAGTCGCTTGTGAGGAAGGCGGCGGCGGGGAACCCAACCGGAGCGAAAAGATCGTGGAGTCAGGGAGGAAGAGCTGCCAAGATGAAGGTGAAGATGCTGAGCCGGAATCCGGACAACTATGTCCGCGAAACCAAGTTGGATTTACAGAGAGGTAAGACAACTTGGTGGGGAGAAAGGGACGCCTTCCGCGAGTCCTTCGGTCTAGCCTGGACTTACACGGAGGAAAGCTGTGGGGAGCCTAGTGCTCCAGTGTGGTTCTTTCCCAGTTCCCTTTCGCCAAGGCAAACTTTGTGCAGATGGGGTCGTTGGGGAACTGGGTAGCAGGTAACGTCTCTTCTGCCTTACCCCTTCCAGCTGCTGCTCTTGGATTGTCCTCAGGTTCTTACAGTGGAAAAGTGAAACTTGAATGAGCCATACTCGTGGGTTGAAGGGTTTGAAAGCTAAACAGACATTTTAAACCTTCTTGTTGCTGTAACTTCCGGCCACTTTACTACTTTATATTACGTACTTCTGGATGTAAGAAGAGACAAAGATGAAATTTAAAGCCATCAGTTTTCTTTTATTAACTCTTGTGGAGAAGTTCGATGGTAGAATGGTTAAAATGAAATCAATGAATTTTATTTATCCTTACGGGTCTGTTTATGAATTATAATTATATAATTATTACAGTTCGTGATACCTAAATGATAAGGGACCAACCATGTGTAAACGGATCTTTCTAAATGAAGAGAATAACAGGTGCAAAGGCCTTAAGGCAGGAATAAACCTAGGCATAGAGAGAATGCCTGTGCCATCAAAGTTTGAATGAGGGGTAAGCGACACAAGATGAGGCTGGAGCAATATTTCACCATTTTGATTGAGTAGTAGCGATTATCAACATGTATATGAGCACTACTAAAAAAGCAAATATAGGGTCTTTGCTTACAAGATGTTTACAGGTTAACAAGGCAGTAATGTTTCTAAAATGTGAATTAAATTTATCACTTGGACTTGACATCATTGCTAATCCTTGAACCTCTGGTCTCATCTTCATCTCCATTTTCAACTGTCACTACTTTTCCAGAAGTAGCTTACCGTTCACCGTGGCCAACCTAAGTGCATTTCAAGCATCCTCTTTTGGGCTTCCTTTGGCACGGACCCTTACCCATTTTAGCGCTTCCTCTGGAAAGCTTTCTCTGAACAATAATCTTTCCATATTTATCCCTTGCATGTACTCCCCCAAGCACCCCTCTTCTATTCTTCTATCGTCTATACTTCTATCAGAGTGTTTATCACATTGTGTCATGATTATTATTTTGATTAACAGTCTTTACCTTCAGAAGTCTTAGCTTGCAGAGAGGGGAAGAATCATGTTTGTGTATGCACTGTGTTTAGACAGCACCGGGCACATAATATTATAATAGTTGCTTTATAAATGTCCGAATGAATGAATGAATGAGTGGGTGACTGACTGGTTATACAATCTCAATGTTAGAAGGTTATTAATCATCTGATCTTGTTACTAAGGTCTTTTTTCTACCACATCTCCCCATTTCATTATACTTTCTGATGTAAGTGTTAATAGATAGCAAAATGGAAAAAATAGACGTTTTGGAGCTCTGTATACATGTGTTATGTTCCTTTATTCATTTGTTTTTTTGTTGTGTGTTATTTCCTTGTAAATGTTATGCAGTGTTCAATTGCTGGGATGGGCACCCAGGAATCTGTAGTTTTAAAACTCTGGGTAATTCTGATGCAGCTGGTTAACATACAGATGTTTGAAAACACCTTATGTTGGCCGGGCGAGGTGGCTCACGCCTGTAATCCTAGCACTCTGGGAGGCCGAGGTGGGCGGATCGTTTGAGCTCAGGAGTTCGAGACCAGCCTGAGCAAGAGCGAGACCCCATCTCTACTAAAAATAGAAAGAAATTATATGGACAGCTAAAAAATATATATATATAGAAAAAATTAGCCGGGCATGGTGGTGCATGCCTGTAGTCCCAGCTACTCGGGAGGCTGAGACAGGAGGATCCCTTGAGCTCAGGAGTTTGAGGTTGCTGTGAGCTAGGCTGACGCCACAGCACTCACTCTAGCCTGGGCAACAGAGTGAGACTCTGTCTCAAAAAAAAAAAAAAAAAAGAAAAGAAAACACCTTATGTAAATATGTGCCATGAATTTATGAACTGTGATATCCTCAGTGCTTGTGGTATATGGCAGGTACTTCATCAGTATTTGTTGAATGTTTGTTGTTGACGGGATGTGTGAATTTAGAGGTGGGTATGATCATGGTGATCTGAAAAACTTTATAGAAGACACAAGTTTTAAACTGAGTATTTTTAAGTGATACATAGGGTTTAGATAGTTTAGGATGAAAGTTGCAGTACATTCTTGGTGGAAGAAATGGCATGTGTACAGGGACTCAAGAGTGGAAAAGTGCAAGGCAGTTTTCAGTGACAGTGAATAAACCAATTTGGCTGGAGCTGAGTTTCAAAAAGAACTTGAAGCTGATGAGGTAGGTTGGGACTAGATTGTGGAAGACCAGAAAGGAGCTTGAATTTCATTCTTTAAGTCAGAGGTCTTTAAAATGGGTGTGCTGGGTGATCCATTGCAATGTTGGAAAAACAATTAGAACTTCAATTTATATTTTTTATCTTAAAAAAACAAATTAGTCTTTATTTATGTAATACTTGGATTGACACTGACATGCTCATTTTAGCCATGTGTTGGTCACATGCTGTATGTGGTAATTCAAGTATCCCAAGAAAAGAATGAAGGATTGGCAGAAGTGTGCTTCCTTCTACCTTTGGAATATTGCAGCACATTATAGTTTACGTTTATTGGGGACTTATCCTATATAATAGGATTTTTATAATAATTTGTAGAGTGATGGAGACGACCACGAAAGCCTTTTTTCATGCAGAAGTTCCTTGGTTATGTCATGGCAAAGTTCTTAGAAGAGTTGTGGAACATAATAATGAATTAAGCATTTTTAAAATTTGCCAGACTTCTGTGGCTATGGATATTAACCAGGACTTTTTGGTTTTGATTTTTTCTTTTTTTAGAAAAAATAAAGCACATAACCTGCTCCTTCAAAGTCCATTTTAATGAGTGAGGAAGTGATTACTGAAGAGATTGTTCTGAAAATGTATTCTTGCAAATGTTTCTATCATTTTAAAATTTTTGTACTGAAAATGATAAAAGTGTCTGACATTTATAAAAACTTACATTTGCCTACATGAAAAGATTTAGAAACAATGGTTTATGTCATCGGAGTTTTTTACTGTTAAAATTATTAAAATACCAATTTTAATTGTTGTAACAGCTGTGGACATCAGAGTAGATGGAACTTTTCTAAACATACTTCAAAAATTTTTCAAAAATAACCTTTGCAAAACTGGTGAATGGGACTGAAAATAAAATATACTAAATGTAGCTAACTATACACATTACCTCTTTGAATCTGCTTGTCTTTGTGAAGTATATAAGCAGTCCTCACTTTGCACAGTACCATAGTAACTGAACCAATCTCACTCTTTTAGAGGTTCACAGTGACTGAAGTCACATCTGTTACTACAGAACTGTGCAAAATGAGGAATTGGTTCCAGTATGCATGTGATCCTGTTGACACAGTACCATGCAAAAGTGAGTACTGCCTGAATCTTTTCCAGTAGCCATTAAAACCAGTAGTTGAATTAAACTGAAATTAGAACCTTTGAATATCTCTATATCACAGCGTTAAATCAAGATTAAAAAAAAAAAAAACAAGCATCTTTAATTACATACTCTTACTAAGTAAATAGACATATATTGAAGGGAATTGACCTGCTCAAAAACTCTGTTACTGATGGGGCACACAATTAAAAGAGGTTGAAGACTACTACTGTAAGGGAGCCTTTGAAAGTTTTGAGCATGAGAATGACATGTAAAAAGCTCTGTTTTAGGATGATTGATCTGATGATAGTGTAAACTGCCACCAAATACATAGTGCTAGGTGTAGAACAATGTCCTTAACTACATGTTTATTGAATAACAAGTTGAGTGATTAGCTGAGGAACACTACAGGAAATATTAAATGTGAAGTATTTCATTGAGAGGAATCATTCTTATTTCAGTTCCAAGAAACTATGATCCTACTTTACATCCTTTTGAGGTCCCACGAGAATACGTAAGAGCTTTAAATGCTACCAAACTGGAACGGGTATTTGCCAAACCATTCCTTGCTTCCCTGGATGGTCACCGAGATGGAGTCAATTGCTTAGCAAAGCATCCGAAGAGCCTGGCTACTGTCCTTTCTGGGGCATGTGATGGAGAGGCAAGTGTCACTCTACACGTTGATACTTTGAACTAAAAATTATTGTATTACAAATGTTTTTCCTTTAGTTTTTAGTTACTGTAGGTTTTGCTTTGATTTCAATTTGATTCTCAAGACTAAATTCTGTTTGAAATAGTAAATTTAGTAGTTTCTTACCTAAACCTAAGAAACAGTTAATGCAGTAGCTTCAGGGTCAATTTGACAGTAAATAAAATAATAAATCATGTTTATAATTAAAATATTAATGTGAGTTTTGTCACAGAGGATGTTATTAACAATTTAACACAATTTCCACTCTGGCGAGGAAAAAAGTTTTGAAACTCTTTAAACTAGAATCAACAGAGTATTTGATGATTGAATTTTCTGCTTGTTAATATACTTACCCATATGCATTGACTTGTTTTCATCCAAAGAGTTTTGATTTTAGCTGCCTGGTAGAGTGATTCATAGCCTTTTCAATGTTAAATTTACTTTTCTTCAAATGTAGTACCCCTGTGTCTGAACATTTTACATTTATAGTTCACTGAAATTTCCTGGTATATTTTATCATAGGTTAGAATTTGGAACCTGACTAAACAAAAATGTATCCGTGCAATACAAGCACATGAAGGTTTTGTACGAGGAATGTGTACTCGCTTTTGTGGGACTTCTTTTTTTACTGTAAGTATAATGCCATTAAACTTTAAATCATTAAGTTTTATTAACATGTGTGAGAATGATCTAATTGAATAAGTTATTTTCAGGTTCATTTATTTGCTCCAAAGCCCTTTTAGAATTTTACAATGTAAAATAGCTTATTAAATCTTGAAAAGCCCTAGTTTTCTTTATGTAATCCAGCCTTCCCCATACTTTTTGACTTTTTATAAATAATGACTTAACATTTTTGAACCAGTATTCTACACTGAGAAGTAGGATTAATGGAAATTCAAGCTAGAAAGGTAGTTTGGCTTACTCTGGAGGATTTTCATTTGTCAGATAGGAAAGAATCGTTGAAGTTTTACGGGGAGTGGGTAAAAATATACATAACGTAAAATTTACCATATAACTGTTTTTAAGTATACAGTTGGGTGGCATTAAGCACATTCACATCATTGTGCAATCGTCACCACCATCCATCCCCAGAACATTTTCATCTTCCCAAACTGAAATTGTATTCATTAAACAATACCTCCTCATTCCCCTTCATCTCTGGTAACCACTATTCTACTTTCTGCCTCTATGAATTTGACTATTCTGGGTACCTCATATAAGTAGAATTCTATATTTTTTTGTGTGTGAAATAGGCCTTTTAAAATTGGTCTCCCAAAGTGCCAGGATTATGAGCCACCACACCCAGCCTAAAATTTTTTTTGAAATAAGCCTTTCATGTCTGGCTTATTTCACTTAGCATAATGTCTTCAGGACTCATCCATGTTGTAGCACATGTCCTTGTTAAGGCTGAATAACATTCCATTGTATGTATTAATAATTGTTTTTGTAGAGATGGAATCTTGCCACATTGCCAAGGCAATATAGACCATGTTTTGTTTATCCATTCATTCAGTAGACATTTGATTTTCTACCTTTTGGCTATTGTGAATACTGCTGCTATGAATGTTGGTGTACAAATACGAGTTCAAGTTCCTTGAAGGTTTTTAAACAGGGGAACAACAGAATCTGAGCTGTGCTTTGAATCTATTAATTCTACAGCAGTGAGTGATCACTTCGGAGGCTGTTTTAATAGTCTGGGTAGGCAATAATAAGAGGCTATACTGGGGAGGGAAAACAGTAGAAAGTAGTGGTTGATTCAGAAACATTTTGGATGCTTGACAACTGAAAAGTGCCTAGGAAGATGTTGGTTCCTGTTACAGAAATGGGGAAGTCAAGAGTATCAGCAAGTTCAGAGGAGGGTGGGAATGGGAAGGATATGGTGTGATGAGCTGGACTGCTAATGGCTTATGCAAGTGAAGATGTCTATCAGACCTTTACAGGTGCAGGTCTGGAGCTCAGGATGGAAGTCAGAGCTAAACTTGGCATCATCAATGTAGAATTAATGATTGAAGCCATAGTATGGCATTATTGAGAGGAAGTGAAAGGGAAAAATATAGAAATACAAAGATGTCAGGGAAGAAACCTGGGGAATGCTTACCTCTAGGAAGTGGGAAAACTCTGAGAGTAGCTCAGAAAGCCTGTGAAGAGGACAGAGTTCCAGGAAGAAGGGATTCCTGGAATCCCTTCATACAATTGATTGAGCTGCAAAGGATGAAAGATGAAGACTGAGAAAAACATCTCAGGAATGTGGACATGTAAAAAGTAGAAAGTTTAAGATCCTGTAATTCTGCTCTTTCACTTCTAACACTGTTAATTTGGTGTGTATCTTTTCAAATGTTTTGACCTACATATACAATTGTTTGTGTGTATATACAAATCAACCAGATAGATTTTCTTTATTCGATATTTGCTGGTGACTTTTTAAAAAACAGGTTGAGTTAGGTATAAAACCCAGGTTTGAACCCACGTTGCCTGGGTGCAAAAGCCAGTTTGCAAGAAAATAAGAAAGGGAAAATATGACTTCTGAGAAACCTTTAAATATTTGAAAGATTGTCATGTGAAAGAGGAAATAGACTTATCTGTTTCTCCATAAAGGAGCATTAGGAGTAAGTGTTAGTGTTAAAAGGTTTGGTTTTGGTTTAAGGAAGAACTTAAATTGCTATCAAAAAACCAGAATAGGCTACTTTGCAAAGCATTTAGTTACTTTTCACTAGAAGAGTGCAGACAAGCTACATGATCCTTTTTAACCATATGTTGTAGAAGAAATTGGGTGGCAAGTTGGAGCAAACATCAACTAAGGCTTCTTCCAGTGGGTTATTCTTCTGGATATGTTGATTAATTTAATATCCCAGCCAGAGGATTTACTGTATGTTTTTTTAAATGCTTAAAGGCTGGTTTATTTTATATGGTTAAATGCTTAAAATAAAGGCTGGTTTATTTTTTTAATAAATGGCCAAGATACAGAGTCAACCTAAGTGTCCAGCAATAAATGAATGGATAAAGAAAATGTGGCATATATACACTATGAAATACTATTCAGCCTTCATTAAGAAGCAAATCCTATCATTTGTGACAACATGGATGAACCTGGAGAACATTATGCTAAGTGAAGTAAGCCAGACACAGAAAGACAAATACTTCGTGATCTCACCACGTGGAATCTAAAAAAGTTGAACCCATAGAAACAGAGAGTAGAATGGTGGTTACCAGGGTTTTTGGGGGAGGAGGATTGGGGAAATACTGGTCAAAAGTTAACAAAATTTCAGATAGGAGGAATAAGTTCAAGAAATCTGTTGTACAACATGATGATTATAACTAATAACAATGTACTATATTCTTGAAAATTTGCCAAGAGAGTAGATTAAATGTTCTCACCACAAAAAATGGTAAGTATGTGAGGTAATGGGTATGTTAATTGGCTTGATTTAGTCATTCCACAAGGTATACATACATCAGAACATCATTGTGTACACCATAAATATATACAATTTTTGTCAGTTAAAAAATTAAATAATTAAAAATTTTTTTAAATGAATAAAGAGTGAAAATGGTTTATATTCACAACTCATTTCTCCCCCTTTTTAAAGATATTTTATAATGTTCGCTTTGTCAGATATAAGGCACATGAAAACTACTTGCTGGCATAAATTTTAGCACTTAATCTTTTAAAAAAACTTAGTACACAATGTTGTAAAAGATAAACTTTTATTTCCTGAATTTTACAGTATCTAAAATAATCCCAATTTGTAATACCAACAGGTCCTTCTTCAGCTTGACCAGCCCAAAGATGAGGTGTTATTCTAGCCAGGCGAATATTCTTGTTTGGTTACTCATTTCTACAAAATGTTAAACTTTTCTCAGGGTTGATGGTCAGCTGAGGCTTGTACTCAACGGACTGTGTAGAGCAGCTTAGTCATTTATTAGGAAGTTCATTCTTGAGTTTGCAGACACTATTTATCAGAAGCTTGACTGAAAGAAACTGTCTTGAGGGAGAGTTTGCTCAGGACACAGTTTATCCTGTTTTCTATAAATGCTAAAAGATCCCATTGGGTCAACCCAGATCAGCCAAGACCTGGGTACCCAGATTACCTCTTACTAGCTCCAGTAGAATTGGGTTTCTAGAATTGAGTTTTGGTATAGTGCCAGTAGCTCAGCTTCAGAGTTGTTTATAAGATGTAGCCCGTTTTGTCTATTATAAGGATGTTAAGGATTCTATTGATTAGCATTCTCAACAAAAGAAATTCCTATCTGATCTTAGTACTAAAATCTCACTTCTAATGGCTTATCTATTCTAATCTCATGAATACTGTGAGGTGTTTTGCAGGAAGTGTTTCTCTTTTTGAATTTGCTGCAAGAAAAGAATTAAATTCATGCTCCTCCCATAGATAGATATGTATCTTTGTTAATGTTTTCATTAAAAAGTGGATGTAGATTTCTATCTAATATAGAAATATAAAGTTAAAACTAGCAGTTTGGTAAATATGCAATTATGCAGTATCACATGTATGATTATTTTATGTTTTCAACCCCAGACCACATTATATCATACATTCTGTTTTGCAGTTTATTTCACATGATGCCTTGAGTACATCTGCCAAATACTCATATCTAAATTACCATAGTTGCTTCTCCTTGGTTTGAGCTAGTGTGTCAACAGTTCTACCCATCATTGCTTTTTCACTATCTGTGCACCTGTCAGCACAGTGAGAAGACAAATTTATGTATTTACTAACACTGTGAAAATAGTTTTGACCTTGTGGATCCCCGAAAAGTCATAAGGGTTCTCCAGAGGCTTGTAGTTCATGGTTTGAAACCGCTGACTAACTGTTTGTGGAGTTCTGTAGCATGCAGAGAAGGGCTTTATCTATTCCAGTATTTTAAAAATGACTCCTCTCTAGTATTTTCATGTTTTTTATTTTACTTTTTACATTTAAAACTATCTGAAATTTTATTATCATGTAAGACATCAGATTGGCTCAAACTTTTTAAATGACTAAGCTGATGTTATCATACCATTTTATTATGATCCATTTTTTTCCCTAGTTTGAAATGCCATCCTTATTACAATGTGCATGACCTGACTTTGCTTCTGTTGTTTTTCTTTTGCTCTACTCATACTATTTTATATTTAATTTTATGTACTTTATGTATTTGTCACAAATCTTTACTATAACACGGTGAGCTATAAATGCATCATTTAATATTAATATAATGTTAGAAGCATATAGTATGTGATTTTTTTAACAAGATGCTTATAATTTGATATATTTGTTGGTAAGTTTTAATTTATAACTGTTGTTCATTATCATCATAATAATAAAACAAATATTTCTAGGTTGGTGATGACAAAACAGTGAAGCAGTGGAAAATGGATGCACCAGCCTATGGAGAAGAGGAAGAGCCATTGCATACAATATTAGGAAAGGTATAAAAATACATTGACTCATACTTTGCCTATTAAAATTCTTCACTTTTACATAAAATTATTTCACAGTTATAATTTCAAAAAAAAAAGATGTAAGTAAAAAGTGAAAGACTTTCGACTGTAGTTATTAACCTATTTAAGTAATATTTAATGCAATTAAGGTCTTTTAAAGCTAAAGAATTTTAACAATTTTTTGGTGTTCATTTTAGTAGGTTGATTTCTGTTTTTAGCTACAGGATGCAATGAAACATTTCTTATACCAAGGCCATGGAGGTAAATCTATAAGTAGAAATTCAGAAAAAATAATGTTTCAGCTTCTGTGTAGTTTATATCATCATACACAAAACTCAGAATTTCTTAATTGAAAGAATCCTTTAGGAAAGGAAGAAATGTAATAATTGATGCTTCTTATATAAAGCTTGTTTATGTTTCTACCAAATTGTTCTGCAAATCAGATGATATGGTTTAGTTATAGCTTAATTATAATTCAGAACTTTGACCTACCCATATTTTATAATACTATATTAAGCAGACAAGATTCTAAAGTTAGATTTAATCTTTAAACATGCATTTAAAAAATTACTTTGTCATTTCAGTATGTATTTAGGCACATATATATTTAGAAGGAAACCCCCCAAAATTTGATTTCATTCCTGTAAAATGTCTTGTGTCTTCATGGTACTATTTTCCCCTTTAAGTAAGGGCTTCAAAGAAGTTTCTTTATGAACAGGATTTTCTCCCCCCAAAAAAGGAGAATGTAGATAAATATATTTAAAATATTATTCTACAGATTTGAGGTAGTAATGAAGAAACTTATCTGTAACAACCTTTTTTCTTTTAAAGACAGTGTATACTGGAATTGATCATCACTGGAAAGAAGCTGTTTTTGCCACATGTGGACAGCAAGTGGATATTTGGGATGAGCAAAGAACCAGTCCTATATGTTCAATGACCTGGGGATTTGACAGTATAAGTAGTGTTAAATTTAACCCAATTGAGGTAATATTTCTTTTTAAAATATGTTCTGCTTATTGTTTCCTTATTGTTTAATACTCTCTGTTTAGGAAACTTTTGAATGTGTGATACAAGAATTTTCTGAATTTTAATGGGATTTCATCAATTTTCCAGATTGTATCTGAGTTCTCATACCCTTGGTTGAATCTCAACATGTCTGCCAGCAGTTTAGTCCCAGTTACCAGTGTTAAGCATCATTAGAGGAGGGGTGTCTGCATGTGCCCATGGAGGTAGAATCCAAGCAAAATACAGAACTATTTCACTTCAGTTTTACTCATGCTTTCAACACTCATGTTCCACACATTATATTATTGTACATTTAGAAAGACATTAATTTTTCTTAACCCCCTTGGAGGCCAGAAGGAGGAGCATTGAGCATTGTTTTGTCTATTTGTAATTGATAAGGGTGCCAATGCTTTGTAATAACATGTGTGATTATTTTACTGCATGGTAGTTATAGTTATATTTTTCGTTGCTCAGAGTCTGAATTGTGATTCCTAATTCCTTCCAGGTCTAAGGGAAGAGTTGGAGATTGGCCACTATTGTTGTCTAGTCAGGTCTGAACTTAGAAATGAAGGCTGCCCTGAAGGCTAAGCTACCCCTTAGACCTTTCTCTGAGCTTTTTCTGAATTCATAACAATAGATAAACTCATTATCCAGAAGACTCAATAGAGATGCCCTTCCCTGCGGAAAGAAAAGGAAATCACTGCATGTATAAGCAGATTTTAGAAGGCTGTCATTTTAGATGGTATAAGAGAAAATCATAATATGCAAGTTTTATACTTTCAGAGATCCAACCTGATAAAAGGAAGAAAGATGAAGTCAAAGTAGCAGGATATAAAAAATGTTTGTATAATGTATTGGAAGATGAAGTGCTGCATTGTGATGTGAGCTTGGCCTTGAGATATTGCCAAGAAGTCAGATAGCCACAGTTCTTCTCTATATTTGGTTACTTTTAAAATGAGAGTAATTATATCTCTTTGTGTACTGCATAGGTTTGTAGTGAGTGTAAAATATATGTGAGCATTTTTAAAAAGTGCTACCCAAATTCAAGATGGTGATATTATTACCATATATATATAAAAAAAGAACCCAGACAGATGTTGATTCCTACATTTTTAAGAAACCAACAAAATCTTTTGCTTCTCTACTTTGGTGAACACTTGTCTCAGAAAAGCTGATGGCCAATTCTAAAATCATAATTAATTACTAGTGATGACCTAGTGACCACGTTTGTTAGACTTCCCTGTATAACAGCTGTGTTTGTTTGGATGTGGTTTTATTATCATTATTATAATTACCCTTATGAACTGACTTAGTGGTAAAAGCAAATGGTGTGCATGTCTCTTATCCTATATTAAACTTAATGGAAAGAGCATGTTGCTGTGAAGAAACAGAGTGTATTTATCTCCTCTAATCATTAATGATTAATTTTATGTTAAAATATTGAAGTCTAGAATTCTGGTAAAGCCAAAAGTTTATGCTGACCATTGCCATATTTTACAGCGTGAAAGTTGGCATTTGGTCTAGGTAGAATTTTTTGCTTTGCTCAGATCAAAGTGTTTGTTTTTAGAAATGGAACCTGGTCAGACCCTGGGGTGACATAATGAGAAGCCAAGAAAGGTTGAGAGGCATCACTAGGGAAGTCTCAGGGGCAGCAATTAAGACAGTAGGCTTTCAGAAAGGCCTGAGAAGAGATCATGATGGTAACATTAGCTTTATGATGTTTTATTTGAACTGCTTAGAACCAGTAGTAGGAGTTAGCTGGCCATGCAGGTAAATAAGTCTTCTTGTTCCCCCTATACTTACACTTGTTCCCCCTATACTTACAATAGAAAATAATAGTAGGTAGGAGCCAAGAGTTGTGAGTGTCAGGAACTAGGAGTTAGGAGGAATGGTGCTACAAAGAATGGGATTCAGAGATCCACTGGATGGTAGAGGGCTTCTTTTCACTTAATGCCAAGGGTTATATAAGTACCTCGCACATGTATAACTGACTTACAGATAAATATTTGAAGCACCTTAAAACAGCTGGACAAAGGACAGACCTGATTTATACAGAGTTAACAAACATAAGCAAACGTTTAACTATTAGTAAAGCAATAAATTGGCCGGGTGCAGTGGCTCATGCCTGTAATCCTAGCACTCTGGGAGGCCGAGGCAGGACGATTGCTTGAGCTCAGGTATTTAAGACCAGCCTGAGCAAGAGTGTGACCCCATCTCTACTGAAAATAGAAAAATTAGCTGGGTGTCATGGTGCACACCTGTAGTCCCAGCTATTTGGGAGGCTGAGGCAGGAGAGTCATTTGAGGCCAGGAGTTTGAGGCTGTAGCTAAGATGATGCCACTGCACTCTACCCGGGGTATCAGAGTGAGACTCTGTCTCAAAAACAAATTAATTAATTAAATTAAATTTTTAAGGAATTAATAAAATGGATATGTTTATTTAAAAATAAATAAATAAAGCAATAAATTTGTGTAATTAGAGACTATTGTCACCCAGATACTAATTTTTAAATGACATTACCTAATGCTGCCCAATTGCATTAAAATTGACACATTACAGTGTATATTGGTACAACTCTTTGGAAAATAGTTTGTCCTAAATATCAAAAGCTGTAAAATTGTTCATACCTTTTAATTTAATAATATCACTCGTGAAATTTTATCCTAAGGAAATGAATTCAAAAGAAGAGCTAAATGTATGAAAATGTTCATTGAAGTATTACTTACAATAGTAAAAACCAGGAAACAAGTCTAAGTTGAAGAATGGATAAAGTATGTTTTATTATAAATTAGAAGACAGTGTAATCTATACACTATCATCACTGGCATCTAAAATATGTGCGTGGAGGTTTAACAGTGGACAGATTTGACTTGGGTTGCTGAGATTATGGATTATTGTACCCTCTTAAAATGAACTTTAATGGTACAACTTTGTTTTTTAACATAAATATTAAGGGTAATTAAATCATTTGTTCACTGAGTGGACATGGTTTGCTGCCAAGCCTTGCTTTTAACTGATGATTCTTATATTTAATTTTAGACATTTCTTTTGGGAAGCTGTGCTTCTGACAGAAATATAGTACTATATGATATGAGGCAATCTACTCCTCTGAAAAAGGTGAGTTTCAGTTTTATAATTTGCTTTATACAATTGGTAATACATTCCTCTGTAAATTGAGTAACTGAAAATATGGAATAAATTTTTTCAGAATTGAAGATTTTTTTTTCATAGAGGTATTCTTTAAGCCCAAAGTGATGATAGTGGCATTCTCTTAGCTCCCTCTTGCTTTTTAGAGACCCTAAATTTTCACTAGGTATTGTATCCTAGTCATCTTTGTGTCTTCATGATACTAGTAAATTTTAGACATCTAATTAGTACTTAATGAATTGAAAGTTCTTAAATTAAAAGTATTGCATCCCACCACTTAACAGTGTAATAATACTTCAGACCCTATGATTATCATATGGCACGCACAGTATTTTATTCTAGAAAATTTTAGAACTCATTCACATGACCAACTTTATTTGTTTTGTTACATGCTGATAGGTACTAGTTTGACGTTTTGTTTAAAGAAACACTGTCCTGTTCAAGGTAACGAATTTCTTAACAGTTCTAAAGTGGTCATTGTCGTTCTAGGACTTAGATGTCGAAGCTAAATCAAGCTGACTTTCAAGAGGGAGAGAAACACTGTCTGTAGGTAGAGAGAGGAGTGCTATTATATTTTAAGTAAAAGAGTATAAAGTTGATTTCAAGGGCACAGGAAGGGCCAGACATTATTCAGGTGCCACCAGTCCATTGTCATAATCCACATATAAAAGAAATGCGTTTAATACTTGCTTTTGTTATTCGTAAGTCATTTTTTGTAACATGTAATAAACTCAGAAATATTAGAAGTAAAAGTACATTCGTTGAAGTTTGAAATAGATAAATATGATAATCTTTCCAAAGTACAGCTTTAATCATTGTACTCATTCATGTGATACAGTGGGAAGGTCCTATGTGAACTTTGGTCTTAGACTTGAAGTAAGTAACTTAATCTGTTTTTCTCCTGTAAAATGGTGATGGTAATAACTACTTTGCAGCATATTAGTGAGAATAAAATATGATACTTTAAGCATTTAGCAGAATGCTAACATGAAGTACTGTTTTAATAAATGGTAATCTGCTCCTTACCACCTACCCACCCCCCCTCTCTCTCTTTTAATGGTGCTCCATTACTTTTAGGTTGAAGAAAACTATAGCTTAGCTTTCAAGGCTCTCCAAAATCTGGTTCCAGTTTGCAATCTATTTATTTATTTGTTTCAGTCAGTAAAATAACATTTAATACATTGACTGCCTTGTGAGTTGTATTTAACTCAGGCTAGTTTTGAGCCTAGGGCCTTGTGAAGCAAAACCGTGCAGTTGGTTCATGAAAATCTTACTTGGTTGATGTTCTTTTTGTTACAATTAATGTGACAATTTAATTCTAAAAACGTGGATTGCGTTACATGTAACTCCCACACAGAAAACAATAAAAAATAGCACATTAGAAAGAATCATTTTGTTTTATTAAAACACCATGACCCTAGGGGAAAAAAATCTTTTTCTAGTGTGGCAGTCAGTGTGTTAATTGGGGTCACTTTGTTAATTGGGGTTACATGCAGGTCACTTTGATAGATGCAGAGATTATTAGACACTGTTACTTCCTGTTGTTTCTTTGTTCTGTGTACTAGACTATCAATGTTTTTTCTATCTTTTCTCTCCTAAATGTAGTAGTTCTCAGTCAGGGGTTGTACTCCCCCACCGGTACAGTATTTGGAATGTAAAAGGGGCATTTAGCGTGGAGGTGCCTGAGAGGCTAAACATCCTACAATGGACAATTGCACACAACAAAAGATTACCCTACCCCAAATACCAATAGTGTTCTCTTTGAGAAACACTCAATCACTAATCCTTCACAGATCAGTTCAAATCATTGCTTGTCTTTTGAAACATTTCTTCTCTACTTTAACCTTAAGTTCACCATTAATTTTAATTTTGATACTGAGTCATTTATAACTTTATTGTTTGTATTTCCAGTTTTTTTTATGTATGTCTTATTTTTCTGACCAAACTATAAGTTATTTGTGGTCAAGGGACCAGAAACTAAGCATTTTTCTATTTGTTATATTTACCACTCTGCTTGTATATTCAGGAAACACTTACTGATTGATTTCTTTTCCCATTGCACTGAGCTAAGCACTGTGCACATGATAGGTGGTTACTAAATAATATTTGTTTAAATCAATGAAAAGGAAAGGAAAGGAAATAAAGTGGGAAATTTACCCATTTTAGAGGTAATTCATTTTATGGTAATTTCATGGTATATGCTTCCTTTCTCAGGTTATCTTAGATATGAGAACAAATACAATCTGTTGGAACCCTATGGAAGCTTTCATTTTTACTGCAGCAAATGAAGATTACAAGTAAGTTTCCCTCTTTTAGAAACTTATTTCTATCACAAATGGCTTAATTGTATAAGTCTTAAATAAAATATGTATCACTAGGTCAGTATATCTTATTATATATAAGTAAGAAAATTGTCATTTGTTTAGCTTAAAAAAATTTTCAAAATTGGAGAAGAACATCTTAGAAAAGTACTTATTTTCGCAGTTCTCAGAATGATATAGACCAGAGACAGTAAATGACAACTAGTGGGTCAAATCTTGTCTGCTGTCTGTCTTTATAAAGTTTTATTGGAATATAGCCACACCCATTTATTAATATATTGGATATGGCTGCTTTTGTGCTATAATGCCTAAGTTGAATAGTTGTAGCAAAGACCTTATAGCCCACTTGGCCAAAAACATTTACTGTTTGGCCCTTTACAGAAGAAGTTGGCTGATCTCTGATGTAAATCTTATAAATAATGGCTGAACCATACGTGTTTTAATGGAAATGAAAATATCTGCCTACCATATTTGTGGCTTTTCAGGTAGCTGATACTCATGTAGTCATATCAGCTATCACTATTGCTTCAGTAACACAAAAGGAAAATTATAGTTATCTTTTCAGTATCCTTATAAGGTGGGTAGGACATGTATGTTATCTCCTTTTTCAGATACTGAAGCAGGGAGATTAATCTCCCAGTAAGGAAAGAGTGTCTTATTCATCTTTTTTTATCCAAAGCATTTATTATAGTGCTATGTATATGGTAGAGTCTTAATACATGTTTTTTTGAGAAGGTGGAAGTTTGTTGATGGGTTGAACTTTAAATCTTCTATATATAAGTTCTGTTTTCCACTATATAGATCTGAAAGCATAAATAGTAGTAGTATTAGCTCATAGTGGGATTACATGATGTTTTAGTGGTACCAACTATCTCTTAAGACTTTCTATACTAAAAAGAAGCTCAGTTGGACTCTCATTAACTAACAGTACTACACCACATTAATTGAAGCCTTTTTTGCCTTTATTGATTGATGTTTTGAAATTAAATGACATTGTTCCAGTTAAAGGCAATAAAAGAAAAGATAAGAGTAATATAGCATTATTGTGATCAACCTTATTAAGGTTTCTAAAGTACCTTCTAATCAGCTATTTTAGCAAGATAACTTTTTTCAGAGTGTCCCTGGAATTTCCCATTTCTTGCTTTGGGATTAATTACACATGGCACCTGAGCATATCCCTCGTAAGAAGTGACTTTTAGAGTACCATATTGCTCTAACTTGAAAATGATCTTGCTTTGGTATCCCTTCTCTATAATTGTAAATATTTTCTTCCTTTTATTGACTTTTAAATAATCATTCTGAATTAGAAACCCAATTTCAAGTCTTAGGCCAACAGGTAATTATTGTAAAAAGTTGGGCAAGTCATTTAAGCTAACTCTGTACTCTAGGTTCATTGTCTGTAAGATAAGAGGGTTAGAATAGATGATGACTAAAGAATCCAATAACTTGGAACTTTTTTTATTTATTATTTTCCATCCAAATGAATCAATTTGCTTAGAATTTGAATAAATTCTTATCCTTTTCCCTATGTAAAAATAAGGCAATTTACTAAAAACTAATTTGCTAAAATAAAACAAACGTGATTGAGAACCACTGCTCTAGACAGGGATTATAAAGCAGTTGTCAATATATCTTAGTACTGATAATGATAACCTTGATCATTTATTTAGGGTAGTGTCTGCCAGGTTTGTCCACTACAGAGATACTATTTTTTTCCTTTTGTAATTATTGCGTATCTTCAGAGAGATACTTTGAAACTGTGTAGATACCCTCTTTCTCCTCAAACTTCCACTTACTAATCTTAGCATCTTGAAGTATTTTGATATTAGGAATTTGGTTATAATAATGTTATATTACTCTGTCCATTGTTCATGTTGGCTCATTTGGAGCACTGTTTTTTTAGCTGTTAGATTAAGAATTTTTAAATCTTGAAACTCATAAAAATAGTTTTTACCAATTGTGCATAAAGTATAGTTTTCTAATTTTGGTACACCCCTTGAAAAGCTGTGTTCACTCTTCTATATCACTGACAGGAATATAAATTAGTTCAACTTTGTTGGAAATGATTTGGCAGCTTAAATCAAGCCTTAAAAAATGCTCATGCCTTTGGAGTTTTTGTTTTTAAGAGTGTCTCACTCTGTCACGCAGGCTGAAGTGCAGTGGCATAATCATAGCTCACTGTAACCTTGAATTCCTGGGCTTAAGCAATCCTCCCTCCCCAGCCTCCCCAGTAGCTGGGATTGCAGGTGCACAACACCAGAACTCCTGGCTAATGTTTTGTAGAGACAGGGTCTCGCTATGTTTCCCAGGCTGGTCTTGAACTCCTGGCCTCAGCCTCCCAAAGTACTGGGATGAACCACCCAACCAAAAATGTTTATGCTTTTGAACCTAACAATCCTGCTTGTAGGAATCTGTCCAGATTTAATTGAATCTGTCCCATTCAATTCAAGAGTGAATGTCAAAAATTCAAATATCCAGATTTTATTTAAGCATTATTTATAATAATAAAATGTAGGAAACTATTAAAGAACTGGAAAATAAATTTTTTGAACTCATTTTTAAATACAAAGTCAATTAAAATCTTTTCAAAGATTATTTAATGATATGGGTAAGTGCTCATGATATGCTATATGAAATATCAGAACATAAAGGTTTATGTAGTATTTCAATTTTATTAAAAATATAGATTTAAATATCAAGGTGAAAAGTTTTTTTTTAATTGCACTGTACTAACCGACTTTCTCTGGTAGTTGAATTAAAGGTAATTTTTATACTCCTTGTACTTCTTTGAAATTTCTACATCTTCTATAATGAGATTTACATTTATAAGGAGGAAAGTGTATGTGTAAGTATAATCTTAAGGCATAATAAAAATTTGATTTTTTCCTTTTTCCTCACCTGCATATGTACAGAGTTGATGTCTATTTAGATGTTTATTTAGCATTACTTAGCTAGTGGATCTTATTTTCACTATTATCTTTTAGTACTGCATATGGCCTTTTTCTAAAAATTTATATCAAATATTTAAAAATTCTTTTACAGCTTATATACTTTTGATATGCGTGCACTGGACACTCCTGTAATGGTTCATATGGATCATGTATCTGCAGTGCTTGATGTGGATTACTCTCCTACTGGGAAAGAGTTTGTGTCTGCTAGTTTTGATAAATCTATTCGAATCTTTCCTGTGGACAAGAGTCGAAGCAGGTATGTGACCAGTAAGCCATTTACAGTCGTGCATCACTTAACGATGGGGGTACATTCTGAAAACTGGGTTGTTAGGCAGTTTCGTTGTTTGTTCTAGACTACAAACCTATATAGCATATTGCTGTGCTGAATACTGTAGGCAATTGTAACACTTGGTATTTGTGTATCTAAACATAGAAAAGGTACAGTAAAAAACAGTGTTGTAATCTTATGGGACTACTATTGTATATTTGGTCATTATTGACCGAAATATCTTTATGTGGTGCATGACTGTATTTTTGTTTTATTTTTCTTTGTCCTGATCATTATTTATCTTTTCTGGGAAGGTGGCTGGTTATATGTGTATGATGGGACTCACATCCAGGATTGTTACTTGGAATTCTGACTCTCACTGTATCATGTATGGGCAAAGCATTAGCCTACCAAGAGGTTTCTTTCATTGAACAGGATATTTATATAATTTGTTGGTGTGAAATCTCCATGTTTGCCTAACAACAAGGCCTTTTAATTTTAGAATTATTTTTTAATGTTTTATAATGAACTTTAAAATTTTTTTAATTTGATAATGAAAAGCTTTGATAAGCTTTTTGCCCTCTTACAGTTTAAGGACAATAATGATAATACCTTATATTTGTTATTTTTTACTTATTCAAGTCCAACTCTGCACCAAGGCAAAAAGAAAAAAAGAAGTTTCAATTATAATGACCGTTCTCCCTCCATTCCACTTTAGTAGATATATGCCCTAGTTGATTGGGACATAGGAGATTTGAATTCTTACCTGTCCCACCGTTTCATTTGTGTTTTTCTCATTCTATAAGCATAATGAATGTGATTCTAGTGTTTAAGATTTATGTTGTTTCAGGCCAGGCGCGGTGGCTCACGCCTGTAATCCTAGCACTCTGGGAGGCCGAGGCGGGTGGATCGCTCGAGGTCAGGAGTTCGAGACCAGCCTGAGCAAGAGCGAGACCCCGTCTCTACTAAAAATAGAAAGAAATTATCTGGCCAACTAAAATATATACAGAAAAAATTAGCCGGGCATGGTGGCACATGCCTGTAGTCCCAGCTACTCGGGAGGCTGAGGCAGTAGGATTGCTTAAGCCCAGGAGTTTGAGGTTGCTGTGAGCTAGGCTGACGCCACGGCACTCACTCTAGCCCGGGCAACAAAGCGAGACTCTGTCTCAAAAAAAAAAAAAAAAAAAGATTTATGTTGTTTCATACAGCTTGGCCCTCTAATACTATGTTACTAAATATAGTATATATCTGTACATATGTATTTTATTATATTATGTCTTACATTTTTTATTGAGGTGGTTTACAGAAACCATAGCATTTTAAGGGGTTTGCAAAGGTAATTTTGTACTTGATTTTTTGCTTTATAGGCTGCCTTTGAAACCTAACTTCCTGTGTGTGTTATGTTTTAGTGTGTTATGGTTATGTTTAGTGTGTTATGGTTTACAGAGCACTTTCTCATTGTTCCTTAGTAATGCCTTAGATGTGTTCCTAGAAGCATGCATAATGCAAATCCAATAAAATTGAAGTAATTTTTCTCATAAAAAATTATGCTAATTAAAGGATTACGGTCACAGCCAATCTGCCTATCTCTTCAGTGTTTTTAGTTGTAATATTGCATCTTTCTCCACTCTAATTTAAGGAAGCTCTATTGATTCCTAAACATTGTATCTTCATTGATTGCCAGCAGATAATTGTCATCACCACTGTCTGAATACGAAGGTGCTTGCATCAGAAACACACTGACAGGAGTGTTCTGATGACTTTGATCTTTATTCCATCATTGCTATTGTAGAACTAGTGTTTGTTCCTATGTGGCTGTTGCTTTCTTTCCAGCTGCCTTGATATTCTACAAATTGTCATGAATATTTATGGAATTATTGGGATTATTCAGTCAAACTGAAGGAAAGGCTGATAGTTTCCATTTTTCTCACATCTCTGGAAAATGTGGAGAATCAAGAGAATATGGCCCTTCATTATTTCCTGACACCAGAACTTCCGAAGGTAGTAGGACAGTACTTTTCTAACATGGTGCATAAGCAGATACAAAGAATGGGAAGAGAACAAAGAAAAAAAGAAAAGAAATGGGAATGTGTAGGTACCTGTGGTTCCAAGGGCCCAGCAGCTGAGTTCAGGCTGAATTATCCCAAAGCTAGCATGGACAACTAGCTGCAGGAGCTAGAGAGCTCAAGTTATTTCAAAATTGTATAAAGGAGTTCTTACATTTCATTTTCAGGGAATTGTCCCCTGATGTCTTCTAGAGGTTTCATATCACAATCTTAATATGTGTTACTTCCTGTTATATTTAGATATAAATGGTATTCCCTCTGACCTTTGCCTTCATCTGCTTGAGAACTAGTTCTGGTTTGTTTCCATGGTTTTTTCTAGTTTCTTATTATTACAAACATCAAATAACTCATGTTTGGACAGTGCTTTAAATAATCGGTATTTTTAAAATATTTTCCTTTTGAAACTACAGTTAATTCAGTATTTATAAGTAGGCTTCTACTGAAACAGGACCCACAGCTTTCACCTCTCACAAAAATCAAATCACGGTGGATAACAGACTTAAACCTTGGCGTGATACAATCAGAATTCTAGAAGAAAATGTAGGAAAGACTCTTATAGACATTGGCCTAGGCAAAGAATTTATGAAGAAGACCCCCAAGGCAATCACAGCAGCAACAAAAATAAATCAATGGGACATGATTAAATTAAAAAGCTTCTGCACAGCCAAAGAAATAGTCACGATAATAAACAGACCACCTACAGAATGGGAAAAAATTTTTGCATACTACACATCAGATAAAGGACTGATAACAAGAATCTATTTAGAACTCAGGAAAATCAGCAAGAAAAAATCAAGCAACCCTATCAAAAAGTGGGCAAAGGACATGAATAGAAACTTCTCAAAAGAAGATATAAGAATGGCTAACAAACATATGAAAAAATGCTCAACATTCCTAATCATCAGAAAAATGCAAATCAAAACCACAATGAGGTATCCCTTAACCCCAGTGAGAATGGCCTTTATCAAAAAAACCCAAAACAACACATGTTGGCGTGAATGTGGAGAGACAGGAACACTCATACACTGCTGGTGGGACTGCAAACTAGTGCAACCCCTGTGGAAAGCATTATGGAGGTATCTTAAACAGATTCAAGTAGACCTGCCATTTGACCCAGCAATCCCATTATTGGGCATATACCCAAAGGAAAAAAGGTCATTCTGTAACAAAGACACATGTACCCGTTTATAGCAGCACAATTCACAATAGCAAAGAGGTGGAAACAACCCAAATGCCCATCAATACATGATTGGATTAGTAAGCTGTGGTATGTGTGTACCATGGAATATTACTCAGCTATAAGAAATAATGAAGATACGACATCTCTGTGGTTCTCCTGGAGAGAGTTGGAACCCATTATATTAAGTGAAGTATCCCAAGAATAGAAAAACAAGCATCACATGTACTCACCAGAAAATTGGTTTCCCTGATCATCACCTAAATACACATCTGGGAACGACACCAATCGGATATCAGACTGACGTGGGGGGTGGGGGAGGGGATGGGGGGTATGCCTACACAATGAGTGCATTGCGCTCATTGGGGAATGGTAAAGCTTGAAGGTGCTGACTCAAGAAGGGGGCTGGGGAAGGGAGGGATATATACCTACATGATGGGTGCAATGCGCACTATCTGGGGAACAGACACACCTGGAGCTCTGACTTGGGGGGAAAGGCGGTACATGGGCAACGTATGTAACCTGCAATTCTGTATCCCCCATAACAATAAGATGAAATTAAAAAAAAAAAAAAGTTTATCTTCACTAAAAAAAAAAAGTAGGCTTCTATTGGGTTTTCATTCAATATTTATTAAGCAAACAAATAAATCAATAATATTCATGTGGGAAAATTAGTTTGACTATGTATATAAAGAATTTAAGTTTTTAAAATGTATTTATCTTCTAATAGTATGACTGTTAGTGAGCTTTGTAAATCTAGCATGCGTGTGAACATAAACATAACTAGAAGTTAAGAACTTTGCATAGTTTACCATTAAGGAGGATTCTATGAACAGGTTATTTTTCATGGTTATGGAAGCCTGATTGAAATCCTTACATTTAAGCTCATTATATTGTTTTGGGGAAAGGGCCTCTCAAGTATGTAGAGATTATAAGAAATGAGTCTTTTTTTTTTTTTTTTTTTTTTTTGTTGAGACAGAGTCTCACTTTGTTGCCCAGGCTAGAGTGAGTGCCGTGGCGTCAGCTTAGCTCACAGCAACCTCAGACCCCTGGGCTTAAGCGATCCTACTGCCTCAGCCTCCCGAGTAGCTGGGACTACAGGCATGCGCCACTATGCCCGGCTAATTTTTTCTATATAGATTTTTAGTTATCCATATAATTTCTTTCTATTTTTAGTAGAGACAGGGTCTCGCTCTTGCTCAGGCTGGTCTCGAACTCCTGACCTCAAGCGATCCACCCGCCTCGGCCTCCCAGAGAGCTAGGATTACAGGCGTGAGCCACCGCGCCCGGCCAGAAATGAGTCTTTAAAAGGAAGCATTGAAGGGGAGAAGCAGGAGCAATCTGTCTCATCTAGTTTTCATTTTAGTAGGATGTTCTTTCTAATCATCCTCTTTTAAAAATTTCTTATGGTTTATCTAAGTGCTTAAAGCATATCTGTCAGAAACAATGTAAAAGACTAGTTTTGTGAGTATACTTTAGAGATATTTTTATAGATATGATTTTTATACAATTTAGTCATCCTGTATGGGTTTTCTTTTACTGTGCATAGTTTCTTGAGCCTAATTTCTTTCTCTCATGTAGTCTGCATTTTGTTTTTGTTTTTTTCTTTTTTAATTAATCCCACAGCAGATTAGGCATTTTGAATCATTTAATCCAGATGTGGAAAATTTATTTCTCCAGAAGTTTCATCATCTTAGTTTTTCTAACTTTGTCTTTTACTTGCTTTTTAGTGCCTTTCTTAACACTTCCCAATATAGTATCTTCTGTGAATTCACTTAGCATGTTTCACACCCTTTCCAAATAGGTATGATGTTTGACATCTCCATTTATTAAATGATTCTTACCTCAACTTATCAGACACTTCTGTAGCCCCCTCTTTCTTTTCACACATGTAAGTCATCAACTCTCACTTCGATTAATTAAGCTTTTTAAACAATTTGACCAAAACAAAAATCAGACAGTAAGAACAACTTATCAGGATGTGATCTTTGAAGGTTATTGTGTTTATTTTATTTTCCAGTAAAATAAAGTAGAAAAAAATGTGTTGACCTGAATTGATTTGGGGGTGAAAAAGGGGCTTCTTAAGAGTAAGCTATTTCTTACTGTTACAAAATTACTCCAGTTTTAACATTGTTTTTTATTTGCATTTTATGCTTTCAGTTATTTTGTGAACTTTTCTGTACATCTGGTTTTGCTTAGTTTGTTTATATTTATTTTTCTTACTGGATAATAAGTTCTCTGAGGGCAGGAATTTTTTTTTAATTCCTCAGCACTTAGCATAGAACCTTGTTAGTTGGGTTCAATAAAAATACATTGAAATGACTTTGGAGTTCCCTCTTACAGTGCCTTAGGACTAAAAAAAATGCTGTCCTGATAATTAATAGACAGTGGTTAGTTAAAGAAAATCTGTACCAAAAGCCAAAGGGTTTTAACCCAATTCCTCTTCTGTAGGGAAGTCTATCACACAAAGCGAATGCAACATGTTATCTGCGTAAAATGGACTTCTGACAGCAAGTACATTATGTGTGGATCTGATGAAATGAACATTCGTCTGTGGAAAGCTAATGCTTCTGAAAAATTGGGTGTGGTAAGAGAACCCATTTTCTTTCATTGTTATAAAGCTAGTTTCTAATTTTATTGGATATCATTATATCATAAAAATTTATTTGAAGTACTTTTAGGTATTTTGATCAAATGGATATAGATGTGATAAAAAGAAATAAATTAGCAGCAAAACAGATAAGACTTATTGATAATTATTTGTTTCATGTTGAGAGTATCTTCAGAGTGCCTTTGTTGATTCAGATGTTTGATAATATTTGAGCTTTCATGGTTCTTTGTGTTTCCCTTGCGGTAGGGACAGAAGATGCAGGGACAAGAAGCTTAGAACTTAGAATGCTTATCTCTTCTGTTAGAGACACAGCCATCTGGTAGATCAAAGGCTGCAAGTCCCTGTGAGGTCCTTTATTATCAAAGACACAGTAAAAGATTTAAATAAAAAAATAAATACAGGAAGCTTCAGAGTAAAACAGATTTATTGAAAATATAGCAAATATTATTGTCTAGCCACTTCTGGGATGTAGGATTAAAGTTGATTTTTGTTTTATTCTTGATGCTTTTCTAAATGTCCCATATTTTCTATAAAAAACATGTCAATGTTTATATCAGAAACAAATATCAAGTTTAAGAAGGAAAGGGTTAAGTGTGCATTACTTTCCACTTAACCCTGATAGGAAAATCAAGGTATAATAAGCAGTAATTAAGTTTAATGATGGGGAAGTATTGCATATGCCTAGGTTCATTATTAAATGTTCTTCTAAGTCATATCATTCTTAACATTTGTTAGACAAAGGCTAGTTCTTATGGAATTGAATATGTTTTCAAATTTTGTTTCATTGGTTATTTTTATCCCCCCAAAATTTATGTAATTGTTTTAGGTGCTTTTTATATGTTACTTATGCCTAGGGAAAGTCCAACTCAGTGGTCTACATAGCCCCCCTCCTTCAGCACTGCTGTTTTCTACGTAGTGGCATCTATCTACGTGGTGGGTGTGCTGCCTAAAAGGAAATTTGATGCTTCCGGAGCTGATGTTACTAATATATAATGATCTTGTACAGGGCAGAATGACATTGGCAATTTTGGTTGCATGTCATGAAAGTTTAGTTTTGGGGGGAAAGGGTGCTTTCCAGCTTTGTTATACTGAAACAGAGCAATATGCTATTCATTAAGATACCAAAATGCATATTTTCAGCTTACATCACGAGAAAAAGCAGCCAAGGATTATAACCAGAAGTTGAAGGAGAAATTTCGACATCATCCTCATATAAAACGAATAGCTCGTCATCGACATCTACCAAAATCTATCTACAGCCAGATTCAGGAACAGCGCATCATGAAAGAAGCTCGTCGACGAAAGTATGTTTTGAAACATTTGACTCTATCTCAGTACCCTTTCCTGACTTCCCCTCTCATCTCACCAAAAACAAACAAAAAACTGCCATTCAGGGGAGTAGTTTATGTGTTGCTGTTGTACATTAGGGATGTGTTAGAATACTTCTCTAGAGGGCTTTTTTCCCCCTTTTTCCCAGTAGAGGGGAAAGCAGTGATCATCTGAGAATGAGAATTTCCATTACCTATTTTTGAGAATATATTTAAAGGACAAAAAATGACAATGAATTATCAAAATAAAACACTTAAATGCTCATATTTTAAAACTATTGTAAATAGATAATGTTTAAAAAATGATTTTTGATATAGCTGGAAGTAAGAGATACTATACATTTTCCAAGTTAAAGAATGCAAAGAACTTGGCTGGGTGCAGTGGCTCACACCTGTAATCCTAGCACTCTGGGAGGCCAAGGCGGGAAGATCGCTTGAGGTCAGGAGTTCGAGACCAGCCTGAGCAAGAGCGAGACCCCGTCTCTACTAAAAATAGAAAGAAATTAGCTGAACAACTAAAAATAATATATAGAAAAAAATTAGCCGGGCATGGTGGCGCATGCCTGTAGTCCCAGCTATTTGGGAGGCTGAGGCAGAAGGATTGCTTAAGCCCAGGAGTTTGAGGTTGCTGTGAGCTAGACTGACGCCATGGCACTGTAGCCTGGGCAACAGAGTGAGACTCTGTCTCAAAAAAAAAAAAAAAAAAAAAAATGCAAAGAACTCATCAGTAATGCTCATTCTTAAGTAAAAATTTTTCTAATATGCTTTATCATAACATTTGAGATCTAACATTTTGGATCTAGAGCAGAGCTCCCCACACCACCATTTCCCTTATGAAATATGCTTCTTTCTGGAACACTTGAATTCATGCATGAAATGCTAAGTCAGAGGTCTCTTTCTTAAATTTCCAATTAGACATTACAAATGACTATTATTTTGCTGTCTTTGGGTAGATGTTGGGATAGAATCCCTTTTAAATGTTTTAATAACTGTGATAGGTTTTTAAAGTTAGTAAAAGACACTGATAGGTAATAGGGTGAGAAGTAATTAAATAAGTAACTAAGGTTGATTTCTGGTTAGTAGCCAGCCACCTTTTATTAATACCTAGTCTCATTGTGAAAATATTTTTTTCAATAGGTGTTTTTTCAGTGAAAGAAAATGGTTTAATTTTTCTGAGAAAGTTTTCTTTGGTTAAGGTGATTTCTCATAAACTTGCTTATATTTTGTATGTTTTATTTATTTCTAGGGAAATAAATCGTCTTAAACACAGCAAACCTGGATCTGTACCAATTGTGTCAGAGAAGAAGAAACACGTAGTGGCAGTTGTGAAATAATATTTGATACTCCTAACAATCCTGATATATAATTATTTGCTACTTTTGATTTGAGAACTCTCTACAAATAAAAGTACTGGGTCTAGTTTAATTGCAAACATTTCAATTATATGTGTAGAGCTTTATTGTTGCTCATTTTACCTACCCTATAAAATTATCCATAAAGGCAGCCTGGTTGATAAGACTGTTTTATCCTTAATCTATTTTCTTCTTTCATTGAAGAATACAATATTTGCAACTAACTTATAGTTTCCCATTAGAAATTACAGATATGCTTTCTCTCTGACCTATTATTACAGACACTGTACATTTGAATTTATTAAATACATATTATAAGACCAACTATTTTTTGTGTTATCTTTAATACTACTTGGGATAATGATTGCAATAATGTTTCTTCCTATGATTCCACATAACATTTAGAAGAACTATGTCAGAGCTTTTTTTTATTAAATTTGTTTCTAGGGCTTTTTTTATATTTTAAGTAAAGAAGAGATTTGAAAATCCAAAAACAAGAATGTGTTGTTTAAAATATAGTCGTCGCTCTGTGTCTATGGGTGATTGGTTTCAGGAAATCCCACAGATACCAAAATCCAAGGATGGTCAAGTCCTTGATATAAAATGGTGTAATACTGCATATAAGCTATGCACATACTCCCATATACTTTAAAGCATCTCTAGATTACTTGTAATGCCTAATACAATGTAAATGCTATGTAAATAGTTGTTGTATTGTTTAGGGAATAATGACAAAAAAGAGTCTACCTGTTCAGTACAGATGCAGTTTCTTTTTTCCAAATATTTTTGGTCCATAGTTAGTTGAATCCATTAATGAGGAACCCACAGATACAGAGGGCTAACTATACATAATATTTGTAGTAAAATATAAAGTATTCTTGGGAATGATGAAGATTAAAATCTGGAGAGAGGGAGGAGGATGCAGTCAGGGTGGGGTACACAGGAGATTTCAACTATTTTGGTAGTATTTTATTTCTTAGGCTGTGTATCCATTGTGTTTTTTATGCTTTCTTAGATATCTGAAATATTTCATCATATTTTTCTTTTTTTTATTTCAATAATTGGTTATTGAACCTCTTATGTCCAAAATTTTATAATTTCAACATATAATTTATATAAAAATTATTGTTGAGATATTTTACATTCTTTTTTTACATACCGAGTCTTTAAAATCTGATGTGTATTTTTCTTTTACAGCACGTCTAAATTCTGGCTAGCCAGATTTCTATTGCTTAATAGACACATGTAGCTATTGGCTACCATATCAAACAACAGTCCAGGATCCTTTAAGACAAGGGGCTCTATCAAACAATATAGCCCAGTGTGGGATTAAGTAGCATTAAAACAATATAAGGAACATATTTCCCTCAGCCCTCAGTAAAATGGCTTTGTATATTTTCTCCTAAATCAATACTTGCTGGTATTCCCAAGATGGCAATTAGCATTAAAAGGAAATTGTTTAAGTAAATGATTTTTTATGAGAATGCTATAATTAATAAGTTATAAAAGCCATTTATAGTTGAGATATTAATAGTCTTGCATATTGATACATCATTACCTCAGATGAATGTTTTTTAACCCTGGATTTTTTTTAAAATGACTGGATTTTTAAAAACATAGATTTTTAAGTAGCATAACTTGAATTGGAAATGAATTCCTGGAATCTGACTTGAGGTGACATCATCGTATTTTTCTTAAGGCTGGTAAGAGATTGACCATCTGTCTTTTAATTCTAATGATCTATTGCAGGCCTCAGATTACTTGATTTTTAATGTGAACCAAGTTCTCTCTCTTGTGCACCTGTATTGCTGTTAGTTTGAGTATGATTTCAAAGAAAATATGCAAATACTGGTCCATAAACATGAGCTTTTATATCAGTTTGAGTCCCTCAAGAAGCAGATGCCTAGGTGGCATTAGACATGCAAGACATTTATTGGAGGGAATCACTTGCGAAGAATAAAAAGGAGGGAGTGGGAGTAGGCAGGGAGAGCCTTCAGACTGTACTGTAGGGCTGATGCCTGCGACGAAAGGGAAGGAAGGAGGATTGGGCAGGAAGAATCTCAGACTGTAGTGCATTTCTAGAAAAGTTTGGGTCAGGCTCATGGGAGCCCTCAAGCCAAAGTTGCCAGTCAGAGAAGCCCCATGTTGTGCAAGGATGGGCCAGCACTAATACCCTCACTGTGCTCAGTGACAGGGAGCATCCCGGCCTTGCTGTGAATGCAGTGGTGAATACAGAGGGGTGGCAGCTAGGGCTGTCAGCTTTGTTTTCCTGCAGCCATTTTCTTGAAGGCATTCTGAGCGGAGCATTTCTATAGGTGCCAAGGTCCACCCTTTGCAGCGCATAGATCCACCTGTCCTGCATGTTTGGGGAGCAGCTCCTCCACAATTGCCATGTATGCCTTTTAGAAGGTGGAGGTTGGTCATCTGATCAGTAGCTCTTTTCTCTGAAGTGCCACAACAGATACTTGGACTCTGTCTTCTATTGCAGTTTATAATTACTTAAGGGGAAAAAAATTCCAGGTAGGAAAGCTATTTCCTTGTCTAGCAATATGTTGTTATACCTTCACAGGCACCGAGTGAGCCTAACAGGAAAGAGCCCTTCTCTTACAGCTTTCCCTGCATAATCAATTCCAGTTACTAAGGCCAGTTTTCAAGTGATTTACAAAGTGGAGTAGAATAGAAGTTTACTTAACTTTTTTTTTCTTTCCCTTTCACCGCTTGATTCTGATCTTTTTCTTTCTCTGTATTTTCTTCTTATGTTTTGGTTGATCTAAAATTTGGTTGCACCTTAGCCCAGTGAAATATCAATTTATGTACCACCTAAAAAATGAAACAACCATAGTATGGTATTTGCCTGGCATCTTGTCAGGGCATTTGGTAGTACTGCCTTGAGAAGTGCCACCTGCTGAGTCACTGGCACTACCTCCTGCTACAACCTGTGGTTTCCATAGTGACATCTCAGTGACTTGCACACAACAGAACCTGACTGGTTAAAGACATGAGCAATTTTCTATAATTCAAGCCTTTTACTCATCTAGAAATGGGAGCATCATTTTGACCATTTTGAAATGTAACTTTACCAGTCAAAATCTTAAGAAATAAAATGCACAGATGTGTTTTAAGAACTGAGGTTGTTAGGGCAGAACCCTGATGAAGGAAATAAGGATGGTGGCAGTGTGAAAGGGTTACTTAAGGAGATAAAGAAACATAAGTAAATATAAAAGATTTATCATAGCCCCTCGGGAAAGAAAAGTGGTATCAAATGCCTTGCTGTTAAGTCTTGCCACTTGGTCCCTGTTATGACCCTTTTCTTTGATGGAACCAGAGAAAGCAGATTGCTATTCAATCTATTCTTTCATAATCCCCTTTCATCATCTTATTTTCAGAAAAAAAGGAGAGGAAAAGACTTCAGAACTGCCATGGGCAAGAAGGGATAATCAGGAAATCAAGACATCTTGACTTTAGAGAACTTTCATGGTCAGCTTGGATGTTTGAGCAATGAATCCAAAATTGGTTGCAACCCAGCAAACATTGGTGATTCATACAGAGCCTCAAAGTCCCATATTAGAAGGTACCAAATAAGTATTTGATTAGGAAGACAGGGATTTTGAAACATACTAGATCAGTGTTTTCCAGTTTTTTGGTATCGTGATACTCCTAATAGTGCTAATGGTACATACATTTTAAAGTAAACATCTAAGTTTGCTCTGATCCCTTCCTTTAAAGTTATTAAATAGCTACAGTTAAGTCAAGGCCAAGAACTCTTCACTGATCAAAGAAATGAATGATTTATTGGATGAGCATTCTTTGATTTAGTCAACATGTATTGATTCTAGCTATGTGTGCATTTTTTTTTTAAGTCGAAGCCAGTACCAGCTTCATGCCTGGATCTCTCACAAGCACTGAAGCCAATGTCCAGAAATGAACTCATTATTTTACTCCAACCCCCAAATTTCATCTCCTTTATGCCCTATCTCTGAATGTCACACCACCCACAGAGACACCCAAGACAGAAACCTGGGTGTAAGGGCACAAGTTTTATTAAATTAATACTAGTAATAATAGCAGCTAATGTTTATTGAACACTCAGCACTGCAAATGCTTTGCACACGCTTATGTTAACATACTTTTAATTCTCTTTAAGAACCCCAAAAGGAAGGCCCTATTATAATCCATATTTAGTCTCTGTACTCTGTATTCAGTCTATAAAAGATTCTAAGGGAGTTCAGTCTCAAAGGAAATAAACATGAAAATAAGTAATTGAAGTACGTTATGATGTCTTAGCAGGATCCTATAGTAGCACCCAAGAGGAAAAGCCTAACTTCCTGCTGGTGAAAGAAGCAGCCCTTTGGAGATGAACAGTATTTATCAAATGCTATTTGGTTCCAGCATATTGCCATTAGTAAATCCTAGAAATACAAGTAGAGCTGTTTTCAAAACAAAACTGTGATCCCTCATTCAGATATGGCACTATTATTCAAGCAATGCTGTATTACCACAAACTTATTACTCTATCTAGTACAAATAATATACAGTCTTTCCTTGGTACACGTGGGGGATTGGTTCCAGGACCCCCTGCTCACACCAAAATCCTCACATATTCAAGTTCCTGCAGTCAGCTCTGGGGAACCCATGTATAAGAAAAGTCAGCCCTTAGTATACTCAGGTTTTGCATCCTGCAAATACTGTATTTTCGATCTGCATATAAGTGAAACTGTGCTGTTCAAACCTGTGTTGTTCAAGGGTCAACTGTATAAGGTTTGGGCTAATATTCACCAGAGAGATAAGAGAGTTATGGGATAGAAGTTTCATTAGAGTACTAAAGACTAATTGATCAGAAAGCACCAAATATATATCTAGGGGTCTTAGGGCAGAAAGGGCAGAAAGCGTTAGGTAAAAATGATGGTGGGTGTGAGAAGTGGAGGCACCGAGCCGGAGCTGGGTGTGCTGCAGATCCTGGTGGATGGATGGGCCCCGCAAGATCAGCCAGCAGCAACAGGAAATAAGCTTCCAGCAGGCGTGCGTGCGCGCACGCGCGCGCGCACACACACACTCACACTTACACAAAGAAGCAGAGAGAAGGCTAGCAGAAAAAAAAAAAAAAAAGAAAGAAAGGAAAGAAAGAAAGAAAGAAAGAAAGAAAAGACATCCCTTCTGATCTTGTATGCCATAATTCACCCAACCAAAGGAGAAAAATCAGTTTTACTTTTAGGGCCAGCTTTAAAAATAAGCCTGAGTGATATGATTCTCTCTTCTGCCCCCACTAAATAAAACATCTTTACTACAACTAAACACAAAGATTAAAAATACAATTTTTGATAGAGTTAATACATTGATTTATACACATTATATTTTGTTATAGATTGAGGGTCATTTTTGTTGCAGGGAACATTATTTTCCTCAAGACCATTCAAGAAATTTGTGGGGAGGAGTCACAGACACCCAAGTACAGGACCCCCAGTACAGTTGAGCCAGATATCCAGGGCTCTGGAGCTGGGTTTTAGATGGCCACCAAAAAATGAGACTTCTTGTGCTCCTGCTCTGTCCATTCCCTACCAACTGGCTTCTCCTTGCTCATAATGTCTGTGCTTCCATAACTTCAGCTCTTCGTGTCCTAAAATGGCTGCCCCAGCCTGATTTGACATGACTTTGTAGTTCCAGTGCCCCATCAACTGGCCACTTACCTCTCTGTCTTTCAATGTTGGTTCCTGAGAGAGGAAAACTCCTCTCTGGGATCATCTGTTTAGGTTCAGGGTCTTTTGTAGCAGTGTCCCATCAGAGGCCCTGGTTAACAGCTTTTGGATGTCTGCCCTTGACCACTGGCTTAGCATGGACTGAAGGTAGGGTGTCTTCAGAATGAGCTGTGGGTAGGAAAGCCCCTACAATGCTGAGTACATTTCAGTTAATCAAAATAAATAGCAATATCATATCAGTATTTTGATATGGGGAAGGAGGTGAAAAAACGAGGAAGGATTTGGGACATATTGCTCCTGAGTCAATAAAAGGACATGGGAAGAGGAGGTAAAATGTCAAACTTAACTCATTTTGACTGCCTATTTTCCTAGCTCCATAATCCTGGGGTCTCTCCAAAACCCTCCTAGACTCAGTCTTGGCTCTGTTGCTCCTGACCGAAGTGGGAAGTATAATGGGGTCTTGGGCTTCAGTTAAGTTCTGTAGACCCTCAGTGTGGATGTAGAGACCCTCAGCGTGGATGGAGACCCCCATTGCCATCCTTTCTCCATGAAACTCCACCCTGAACACCCGTGGTGGGTAGTGCCATGGAACCCTAACTAGCCCCTACCAAATCTGCTTCCTCATAGCCGCTAGTCATGCCCTGCTTACTAGCATAATGGACACTTTGGTACATGCCTTGTCTGGCTCCTAAACTGAACCGCCACACAGAAATGTTCCCTCTGGGCTCTGGCCAGCCACTGATGCACCCCTAAATTCTGCCAAGGCTTGCTAAACCAGAGCACTGCAGCCATTCCCAATGACTGCAGCCCTTATTTGAACAGGCAAGAGATGAGGTCCCAGCATGCTTTGCATCCAAGAAGAACACAAATTTTGCAGACTTCATAATTATCTCAAAGGGAATTTTATCACCTTAGCAGGGATAAAATAGAAGCTCTATATAGAGGTGTTGTTGTCCGGCTAACACATTCAGGAAGCCTTGTTTTGCATCATTTATGAAGGTTTTTGTTGGCTTTAACACCTTGAACTTTCTCATAAAGAAACTGATTTCCCCCAAGGATTTTTTAATCACAATATCACAATATTAGATATATTAAAAAGTTCCCTTAAGCAGTTAGAATTGGGAGGGAATATAAGCCCAAATATTGAGCTTGGTATGATGGTAACACATGTTCATCAAAGCTATTCGCAATATTTCTAGTTTTAATTTAAAAATTCATTTGGATTTATATGTGCTATCATAGTATATAGAATCCCAAATATAAAAGTTTCAAGCTCAAATGTAACTGCTAAGTAACTAGAACAAATATATTTGAGTCTAGTTTCAATTGTATAAGGAAATAGGTCAGGAAATTAATTTGTAAATGCAATCTTGTTAATTAGATCTCTTCCAGGTGAAATGTGAAGCTTTCAATAGTATTATCCAATCTGATTGATAATGAATTCAATTTCTGGTGTAAAAAAGAAATTTCTTATTCATTCATCTGGGACTTTCAAATCCCTATCATTCACTGTATGAGGAAAAAATCTGAAATATTTCCTAAGGGAAATATGTATTTTTAAATAATTCTATTAATCATAGTTTGCTTAAGTTAGAATAAATAAGGGAGAAGAAATTAATTGCTCCAAATCTGTTTGTACTCCATAATAACCAATTATGCCTATAGTATGTGATTGTAGGCCAAAACACTTACCTCCTCTGAGATTGTCTTGTCATATGCAAAATGAGTATATTGAGGTGGGTATACCTACACCTTCACAGAACTGAGGATTTCTGAGACAATGCCATACTGTAGGCAAGTAACAATCTTGACAAAGATGTCTGCTTCAATATCTAAGAGTCAACGTCAAAGGTAGGCCTGAGTGGTGTTTGTTATTTGAGTTGGCCAGTGAAGATGTCTTGGACAGAGTTCTTTTGCTGCCCTAACATATATTTCTGAAATCCCTGGCTAAAATTCTAGCACTTGATTACAATAACACTTTAATAAATTATCATAAGCAGTGTGCACTGGACATTTGTCCTTTTCATGGCTGCTCAGCATCTATTTTGATGGAATCCACACTGTATGATTCTTGGAAGTGGTGGAACCAGAGGCTCCCTCTCCCCACTTCCTTATGGGCAAAGCTACTTGGGTGTTCCTGCCCAGGACTTTGAAGCTGGGGTTAGTGAAGCTATTGTGCAGGGATCGTTTTGAAGTGACATATGGAGGTGCGTCTAGCAGCACCTGGGTACAGCAGTGGCAATCATGTCCACTGAGACATTCCAAATAGACCATTCCTGCAGTGGGACTTTGTCCTGGTTCCTGCTCCCTACCTTGGCTCCTTTCAAATTTCCAGCCTTGGAATCCAGCCTTGCTGTCCAATCTGTGAGCCATCCTATACCTTTCCAACAAATTAATTTCTGCTGAAGTTAATAAAAGTCAGTTTCTGTTGCTGTAACCAAGAACAAGCATATAGCCCTTGGCCAATTAATTAATTACAAAACTATCTTTTAGTAGTTACATTAGAAAGGATTCTAATTTATTAGCTTTTCTTAAGTAAATCTTACCCTCCTGAAAATTATTTTCCTTTAAAAAAATAATAATTGATGAGGAACTCCACAGAGAATGGTAGGTCCTATACAATTTGTTTATCTATCTGGGTATTTTGTATATGATCTGCTTCCTTTTCTGGTTTGGATAGGAATTATTTTCTCCTATTAGGGCCGTACATTCCCTTCTCTCTTTTCTTTTGTAACCCTGTCTTGCTCTTCTCAAGACCATTTTGTCTCATCTCCCAACCCCTCTCATTCCTACCACTGGTTAGCCTCAGTTGGTCAAGGAAGGAGGATTCTGCAGGGAGAAGGATTGCAAAGGAAGGGAGAACTTCAGTTGGCATCTGGGAAGGGGAGAAGGGGCAGGAACAAAAGCCTATTACATTTTTATTTTAGTAAACTTCAGTTTCCTATATTCTCTGCACTGTTTCTGCTTTCCACTCTTGGGATAGAGGAATGAGAAAGGGAGGAAAGCTGAAGAGGAAAGAAAACCACCTTGTCACAACATTCTACCCTCAGTCCCCTATTTCCCACTAGACTGCAAGGGACAGTGTTGCTTATTGTTAATTTCTCAGCACATAAACAGTATCTACCACATCAAAAGTGCTCAATTGATTTATTGAATAATTGTGATGGATCTTTTCAACATGATTTATATAAATTCCTATTCTAGCTACATTAAGGCTTAAAATAAGTTCTTATGAGCTAATTTGGCAATTTATCCACAATTTATAACTTGTCTATTAGAAAATATATTCCAGGAGTCAAACAGTGGCCTTATAAATAAACTTGTGTAAGGCAGTTTCAGGTAGGCTGGGGACTGCCTTCCAGAGGAAGTCAAGTGGAGAGTGCTTATGCTGGCAGTGATGACTTAATAAGTAAAGAAGACTTCAGCTCAAAGCTGATTTGAGTTGATACCAATTTACTGATAACTGTTCTCCATTTTAAAATATTTGCTTATATTCTGTCTTAAGCAGTAAATCTGCACCAGATAGCTGAAATGAATTTCAGTAAAACATTTACGGAATATTTTTGAAAGTGCCAACGAAGCTTCTAGGGCCTCCCCAGTTTGCAGACTCTGCCCACAACTCTTCTTCCTGCTGTCATCCCAGGCCCTCAATCCCTGCCTTCTCCTCTAGCCACCACATTCTACATCCCACTGCTTGGCTTCTCTTACCTGTCCTGCAACCACACAGCATTGCTCTACTAATCCTTTTGGTCACTATCTAGCCACTAGACTTCTACCTTTGGATGTCTTTGGCCATCCTTTCATCAGTCATAAAGTCATAAATGTTTCCTAATTATCTTCGAATCTTCCCTCTTCTCTTCACCACCACTGCCAACACCCCAATCTAGCTCACTATCATCTCTCACTCAGATTACAGCAATGGCCTCCTAGTGGGTCTTTTTATGTAAATTTTTCCCCCTTTAATTTGTTCTCCATTCTTTATTCAAAGTGATCTTTTTAAAAAACAAATTTCACCGCAACTCTTCTGTGCCAAAAACCCTTTCATTGGCTTGCTATTGTTGTTACTAGAATAAAGTCTAAAGTTCTTAACATGTCTTACAAAGCTCTACCCTCTCCTCTCCAGACATCATCATGTGGCTCCATCTCAGGCTCAGCCAATGGTGGGCTTCTCTCAGTTCTCTGACCACATTGTACTTCCTCCCACCCAGAGACCTTCCACAAATTGTCTTCTCTGCCCTCAGGACTTGTCCCACATTCTTCAGGTTTGCTCAAACATCATTTCCTCAGAGAAAACTCTCTTGACCCCATAGGGCAGGCATTTCCCTTGTTACATTATCCCACAGCACTTCTCTGCTAACTGCAAGCTCTAAGAGGACGCGAACCATCCCTGTCTTATCCCCATCTGTACTCTTCACCCTGACCTCTCTGCTCTATCACATCCATCCCAACCCCCCCTTTCCCGGTACCCTGAGGAATAGATGTTGTTATGTCATTCTTTTCTCATTTCAAATTCTCTCTTGGAGAAATGTATCCCACATTTAACATCCTACAGACCTGGGAGTCAATAAGAGAGGTCTCTAATCAACCTATTCAACAAGCCATTTCAGAGAGGCAGATCAGTGTTGTGGTTAAGATCACGGTCCCTCAAGCTGGACCTTACGTTCAAATCCTGGCTTTGCCAATGACAAGGAGTGTTACTTTGGGTAAATTGTTCAACCTCTGACCTCAACAGACTTTCCTCATTTGAAAAATAGTAGTAATACTTGCCTTATAGGGTTGTTGGAAGAATTAAATGAATTAATATATGACAAACTAAACAGTGCCTGTATATAATAATGCATGCTATGGAAGTATTTGCTATCATTTCTTGAACATGGACTCTGTGCCACATAGACTAGAAAAGTTAATTCTGTGAGTGTGGGGCCTATGTTGGTGTTGTTTATTTTGGTTTGCTCAATGACTAGCACAGTGCCTAGCACTAAGTAGTCGTACATTAAATATTTATAGCATGAATACAAGGATGACTGAATGAATGGTCATCATTCATTAAACATCAAATCATAGTGGAGAACAGCAGAAAAGGTACCTAACCTTTATTAAGAAATGTCCATAAACCTCCTGTCCTGAAAAATGGGGCTAATAATATCTTCCTTACAGAACTGTTGTGAGTTTCAGCGACAAAAAAGTATGTAAACTACTTATGCCAGTGCCCAGCACATTCAGCTCACCAGTTGTGGGCCATTATTAGTCTCTGAATTTTTTGGAAGTTAGTAGGACTGTTTCCCCATATTCCAATATTAGGTTCTCAGTTCTGCCACCTTGGCTGTCCCCTTTATTATGGCATTTGCAACAAGATACTCTGTCTTCTCAATCTCTGATCATTGTTTTGAAATCTCTATGAAAGGCAACAGGCTTCTCTGCCTTCCATATTAACTGACACTTTCCCTGTCCAGAGGTTATTTCATCCTTACGGATATTGAGAAGATAAATGGAAAATGATTAGAATGTACTTTCTAAACACAAAACACTGTATGATAGGAGTTTGCCAAAGGGGATTAATATTACCACATATCTGTAGAAGAATTTTATGAAGACCCTGTGTATATCTCAACTTTAATGACTAAGATTATAGATATGATAGAAATCTGTAAATAGCATGTAAAAGCAAATTTATTAAAGTCTAGGTCTAGGACATTACCCAGCTGTACACATTATGTTCTTTCTTTAGATGCTGTGATAAATGAAAAAGATGGTTGCCATAGAGATAGTTAAACTATGCCCTTTGGCTAGCAGATTATAAGTCCATTTCAACCTATTATAAGAGAATGTATTTTGCCTGCAAGTGATATTTACAGATTATTTCTGTCACAGTTGTAACCCCAGTTATTAAAGCTCAAATGGTAAACCTATAAACATTGAACTTTATGAAAACTTTTGTTCCTTTGATAAAACTTGCTTTAACATTTATGTGCTATCTTTTTGCCTTGGAAAATGTGTTTTTAAAGTTCTTCCCCCTAGGATATTATAAAAATCTTCCTTGAAATCTATTCTACTACGTAGTTGGCTTCATTTTCTTTAAAGCTCATATTTTATTTTTTGAATCATTTGTCTCAATATATAGTATCTCAAAAGATGCACTAGCACAGGAACCGCTTATGAAACATGGAAAACCCATTTAATAATAACTCATAGTAATCAGTTAGCAGAAAGATTTGTGGATGGTAATATTCAGATCCTTATGTAGTCATTTAATCTGTTCTTCAAAATTCAGAAAGTAATTACAAATACACAGCTGGCAAAATCTGCCAGTTGATGCAAGCATTTGCTGCAGGGAGAAAATTTGTCAAGGTTAAGCTTATTTTGTCTGGTTGGGTAAGATAGGTTTTGCGGATAACAAAGAGGAAGCTGGATTTTTTTTGTAAATTGGATGAATTTTATGTCATCGTAAATCTGACCACTGTTCCCTAAAATATTGCTGTATAAATCTATTTTTTAGGCATGATAACTTAAAAAGAGATTTGTATTCCACAGGGAAATAATAATTCCCTCTTTTCCTGGCATTGGGGATTCAGTCACGACCTTCCTTTGCCCAGGCCAAGGTTGAGATAATTGCTTCCTTCCCCTATGCTGGTGGTGGCTATTTATATTTGTATCGTTTTGTGTGCACGCTGGAGTGTGTGTGTGTGTGTGTGTGTGTGTATGTGTTTAATTGGGCATTTAAAGGGAAGGAGAACAGTAGAGAAAAAGTGCTTTGCCAGGTGTCCTAAACTCTAAGCCATGACCCCTTAAAGTTCTAAATTTGGGTGAGTAAATGATCGTATAGCTTGTTTCCCATCTTCCCCATATCCTCAGCCCCCAATGTCTTTCTCTAAATGTATTAAAACTGAATGAGTCAATATGCATCAAGATCTTTTAGGACCTGAAAAGAAAGGCCACAAATCATTAAGGATAGAATGTCAGTTTTCTTTTTGCCTGCAATGTGGTGAAACTTAAGCCACCACACACTTCCTAGATTAAGAGAACTGAAAGAAAAGTCTTACATTTTTCATGTTCTTGCTTATTAGGCACAAAATCAGTTATTTTATTTCTTCATCTAAGAATCTCTTTTACGTTTGTGCAAGGAAAAATGTGGCAAACAGTGAAAGCTGGATAGCCTGAAACCCATTCCCAACCCTTTTCTCCATTCCCAGCCTTCCAGTGGAGAGGCTGGAAGTGCTGAATATTTTATTTCTACCTCCCTTGCAGCTAGGGGTGGCCATGTGAACTTGTCCTGGCCAATGTGGCATAAGCAGAAGTCTACTGAGGTTTCTGGGAAAGCTTTTCTTTACTAATAAAGGAACAGATGTGCTTGGTCCCACCTCTTCCCCCACTCCTACTCCTTCTTTATGCCTTAAATGTGAACATGATACTGGTAGGTACTGCAGTGGCCATTTTGTGACCATGAGTCCAAAAATGTAAGCCTAAGGATGATGGAATGAAAAGATAGAGAAGGCCAAGGTCTTTGATGGCATCATTCAACAGGAGCTCCAACCTCCTGTCTCCTATCTTCTGAGACAAATAAATTAGTTTTGGCTTAAGCCACTGTTAATTTTATTTTCTGAATATTTATAGCCAAGAAAACATCCTAATGGATACAAGACTTGGTTTAATTTTCAGTCTAAAAACCACTCCCCACCCCAAAGGATACGTGAATATTTTCTATTTTATTTCTTATCTATTTTGTGAGATTGTTCCATCTGTAGTAATCATTATAAACTTTTTTTGATTCAGTAAGTAAGCTGGACTTTTCCAAAGGGTGGAAGAGAAATGAGTTTGGTGTTATGCAAACATTAGCACATCATCAAAGATGCGCACATGATGGAGTTCAAGAATCATCCTTAGGGTGATAATAACTTTTAACCAGTTTGGAAATGAGGCCAATTACAGACTATGAAGGGGATAATTTAAAGTTCAATACCTTTTAATCAGGGTTCAGGTAGCTTATCATATCAAGGCATTTTCTGTGGAAGTTAATGAAACTAACTCCCATAAAGTGGAAAGCACATCCCCCCATAAGGATTCTTAGTTCTTCTACCTAAATTTTGTGTCTCCAGAAATAGAACTTGCTTTCCTGACAGACTTACCTGTTTTTAGTAGAATGACATACAGCTTAAAACACTTCTCCTGTGGACTCCGCCTGGTCCTAATTAGCACTCCACAGAACAGTAGATGTACTTCTATAGTTTCTAAACTGTCAGCTGCAATGCCGTGTATCTATCTGCTTCATCATCTGACACTATCAAGTTCCCTGTGATCTTGCAGTCACTTCAGATAGCCAGTCACATTTAAGTTAATGTCAGCTGTTCTAAACCAATTGTCCATCAGATGCTTCACTGATTCTGGCTTCAAATTTGTACATCAGATCATTCAATAACAATCATCAACTGCTGTTTGTTTTAAACTGAGGTTAAATTCACATAACATAAAATTATCCAGTTTAAAGTCTACAATTCAATGTCATTTCGTACATTCACAATGTTCTACCACCACCTTACCAAGTTTCAAAACATTTTCATCACCCCAAAAGAAAATCCCATACCTATTAAGCAGTCACTTACCATTCTCCTTTCCCTCCAGCCTAGAGCAACCACTAATCTGCATTCTGTCTCTATGGATTTACCTATTCTGGATATCTCACATAAATGGAATCATACGATATGTAAGCTTTTGTGTTTGGCTTCTTTTCTATAGCATAATGTTTTTGAGGTTCACCTATATCATAGCATGTATCAGTACTTCATTTCTTTTTATGGCTGAATAATATTCCATTGTATTTATATACTAAAGTTTGTTTATCCATTCATGGACATTTAGGTGGTTTTCATTTTGGACTATTGTGTATAGTATCACTGTAGACATTCAAATACATGTATTTGTTAGAGTACTATTTGTTTTAAATTCTTTTGGGTATATACCCAGGAATGGAATTGTTGGGTCATATAGTAATTTTATGTTTAGCCTTTTGAGGAACCACTACACTGCTTTCCACAGCAACTGTACCATTTTACATTCCCACCAACAATGTATAAGTGTTCCAATTTGTTCACATCCTTACCAATACTCATTTTCCTTTTTTAAAACACTTATAGCCATCCTAGTAAGTACAAAGTTGTATCTTACTGTGGTTTTGACTTGCATTTCCCTAATGACTAATAATGCTGAGCATCTTTTCATGTTTGTTGGCCATTTGCATATCTCCTTTAGAGAAATGTCTATACAAGTTCTTTGCCTATTTTTAATCGGGTTGTTTATCTTTCTGTTGTTGAGTTCCTTATATATTCTGGATATAAGTCCCTTATCAGATACATGGTTTGCAAATATTCTCTCCTATTATGTGGGCTATCTTTTCAATTTCATGATAATGTCCCTTGAGGCACAAAATTTTTAGATTTTGATAAAATCCAATTATTTTTTTCTCTTCATTGCTCATGATTTTGGTGTCATATCTAAGAATCCATTGTCAAATCCAAGATTACAAAGATTTACCATTATGTTTTCTTCTAAGAGTTTTATGGCATCAATACTTTTGTGAAGTTAGCACAACACAACTGACTGAAAAGAAAAGTTAAGAAGGAATATAGTTTATGCACTAACTTGGTCCAGAGAGAGCTTACCTAGTGCTTTTTGTTTTTAGTACTGTATAATTAGATGTTGGTCTTGCATTCTGCTACCTAGATGTCACATTGTCCTCTTACCATCTAATTAACAGAGATTGTTAACTAATGAGCTAAGAGAGAAAAAGACAATTTAACAAGAAGGTCAGCATAACTCTTGGAAGACAGGCAGATGGTTCAGTGACAAGATGCCAAGCTTCTTACCAAATGAAGACTTGTAGCACAAATCTATCTTTGCTACAGTTGGAAATACTCTACCTATCACATAAACTGATTTTATTTTGTAAATAGCTCCATTAGTGAATATCTTTCACTGAATAGCAAGGCAGTGCCTCCACCAGTAAGATCTTAGACACACTTTGAAATGAGTAGCAGGACACCCTCATAATGCTATCCAACAAACAAGGCTAGCCTTTGGAAAACTAAAGATTAAGTTTGTCTATAGTACAAACTGTTATACCTACAAAAGTTTCAAAAAAAAAAAAAAAAAAAAAAGGACAAGCCTCTGACTAAGCTGGGCCCCAAATATAAGTGATTTTATTGATAGAGTAATCATTGATTTTTAGCTTTTCAGGTTGAAAAACTATTTCTTTTTTTATTTCTTACAACATATTCAAGTCTAGGGGGAACTCATTCATTCTGTAATAACTTAACTCACAAGAGGCTGCTTTATAAGTTAGGAGGCCAATTTCAGAATTTATAGTGGGCAGAATTTATATGCCCAGATGCCAACATTGGCTATTTGCTTCAACTTCTCTGTCTTAGTAGTAAATCCACTTGGGAGAACAAATTGTTGCTGCTACAATATGGTAGAAACTCAGTAAAATTGTGTCTGACAGGTCCAGGTAGTATGGATCTTCATCTGCCCCTCTTCACGCACAGTATGAGGGTACTTGCGTAAATATTAGTTGATTTTCCCCAAAGAGGTTCTGTCTTTCAACAGGTACACTATTCGTTCCCATATATGGCCTCTCTGTTTTATAGCCTGGATAAAAGTATATTCAGAGTCTCTGGAATCTATCAGGAGACCTACAGTTCCATACCAGAGAAGATCTTGCTCTTCTCTTAGTCTAAAGTCCTCTTACCAAATAGCCACTCCTTTGGCTTATACTTGCTGTAATTCAGTAGTTTCAGTAATTTACAAGCCCCTGAGTCACCCAAGTAGGAGGAAGTTAATGATACTTTATTTTCTCCTGCTTTTTTTCTCTCAAAAAGCAAGGAGCCTGAAGAAACAGTGGGTCTTAAGTGCATTTAGCACTTCCCTCATGCTCTCCAAACAACATTACTGCGGACAAACACTATCTATCTCAGGGTTTCTCAGAATGGGATCTGTGTATCACTGGTAGTACATAGGTTGATTTCAGCTGTTACCCATTTAAAAAGCTTTTATTTTTAAGGTTATGCATATATGTGTTTTAGCAAAAAGACCTAACTAGCTTATCAAACTCATGATGTCATAAGATGCTATTGCTTAGGATGAAGCTAAAGTGTGAAGATTTTTAAAAAATTGTTTTAAACAATTACAGTGAGCAGATAAGAGTATAGGTGGTATGAAGATATGGCAAAGATGATGAAAGTAATATTCCAAGACTAAAATTTGGGAACTACTAGATTTATTTCTCATCTTAAGTAACAAAGTTTTACCAGAATTTATACAATATGTCTTGATACCTGATTTGACACATCCAACTAGTCACATTCTTCTAATTCATTTGACTGGTTATCTCTATCTCTTGACATTACAAAGTATCAGCTTCATTTGTTAAAATGCTTACTATGGCAACCTCCATATGGGCGTCTTCTCCCAATTTTCCTCTTTATTCAAGCATTCAGACTCAGCATTTACCTATAAATGCACTTATGATTATGTCTCATCCTAACTTTCTCTTATCAGCAGGGTCAGCCTTGCCTTCTTCCTAGCCTTTCTTTCTGTTCACCCACTCCTGAGCTGCATCTCTCCTGAAACTTCCATTTGGCAATTTATGTTTCTATCTGGCACTAAATGTACATTATTTTCCTCATCCATGACATTCCTATCCACTCCTCTTCCTAGTTCTTTCTGCCTACTGCAACACTGGATGAAAATAATTACAACACAAAGAGTCAGATGTAATTACTGGCTATTTTTACAAAATTAAGTGTAGCTTGTCCCTGCTGTATTCTACATATATCCTTACTAAATAATTGACATTGGTCTTCCAAAGTGAAAGTGTCCTTCCATCTGGAGAGGCTGAATAAAAACTAGTATCAGCTTGCTCTCTTGCTTTGCTTTTCTTAGGACCAAGGCCAACTTCCAAGCCTTCTATGTGACAGCAAAACAATAATTGGAAGCATTTGACAATACCACTGAGTAGGCTACAGTTTTTTAAGAAACCCAGTGACTTTCTTAATTGGACTAAGAAATAGTTGCTTTACTTGGACTTCTATATAAACCACTTAATGTGAGTTATTTCTGCAGATGCAGTCTTATCTAAGTTTTATTAGCTTTAATGTCAGAAGCTAACTTTTCCTTAACCTCATCCTCAGATGTTAGAGCTATATCCTATTTGGAGTCTTCATGAATTACTGCACTCTTCCATGCAGTTCCTCGGCATGTCTATTTCCAGGCCCTAGTCTGTGCCCTACAATAAGATCTCTCTACCTGAATCAAGTGCCCAATTGTAAAGCAATTGTTGTTGCTGGTTGTTGTTAACCAGGTTTTGGTTGATTAAAAAAAGATAACTCAGGGCCGGGTGCAGTGGCTTATTCCTGTAATCCCAGCATTTTTGGAGGCTGAGTCAGGAGGATTGCTTGAGCTCAGAAGTTCAAGACCAGTCTGGGCAACATAGTGAGACCTTGTTTCTACAAAAATAAAAAAAATTAGCTGGGCATGGTGGCTTATGCCTACAGTCCCAGCTACTCGGAAAGCCAAGGCAGGAGGATCACTTGAGCTCTGGAGCACAAGGTTAACAATGAGCTGTGATTGTGCCACTGCACTCCAGCCTGGGTGCCCGAGTGAGACCCTGTCTCTAAGAAATAAATTAAAAATAAAAATAAAAAAGATAACTCTTCCCCAGTGAATGTGTGGATTTTAGGATGTAGTACTCCTGTCTATATGTAATCAAGAATAATTGAAGTATAAATGGGCTTTATTTTTTATCAAGAGGGATAGGAAGAAAGTTCTAGAAATACTGGACAGAGATGACCAGAGGTGTAACTGTGAGAGAAAAAGATGGATAACATTAAATAGAGATGTTTCTTAGAGGAACACTTGGGGAAAGTTCAGGAAGCATGGGAAACTAGAACAGGGATAGTAGGTTGTAAGTGTGCACAGAGAGTCCAGTAAGAGAAGCGCATTAGCTTTGTACAGATAAGTTATATAGAAAAGCCTTGAAAAGAAGAAGCAGCAGCTTAGATGACTTCATCTAAACAGACTGAAGCGATCTTGGGATGAAACATTTGATAAAGAGATTTAGGATGGAATCCAAATATAACTGCCCAAGCACAAGCAGTATCTGGAGGTTGCAGAAAAGAAGCTGTATTCAATTGGGCCCAAGGACACTACCTGGTGGCTAGGACCAAGCTGAACTACCAGCTGATCTGGCAGTGAATTTTGAGTAAAAATCTGTTAAAATTGGGTTTAGTGAGTTAAGAAGAATCAAGCTGGTTTATGTAGCCAGTTTGTTTAACTGTGTTCCTGCCACTCTGGAGATTCTGAAATTTTTTCACTGCAGAACAATGTCACATTGAAACCTAAGTGACTCACTGACTGGGCTGAGATAACAAGAACCAGAAAGCAGGCCATAGTCCATATGGTGGGTGATGGGGAAACTTACCAGTGATGGAATTCCAGGAAGATTCTCTCTAGGTGTTGCTCTGATATGTTTTTGTCCCAAGTATAAAAATAATTATTTTAGGCCGGGCGCGGTGGCTCACGCCTGTAATCCTAGCACTCTGGGAGGCCGAGGTGGGCGGATCGTTTGAGCTCAGGAGTTCGAGACCAGCCTGAGCAAGAGCGAGACCCCACCTCTACTAAAAATAGAAAGAAATTATATGGACAGCTAAAAATATATATAGAAAAAATTAGCCGGGCATGGTGGCGCATGCCTGTAGTCCCAGCTACTCGGGAGGCTGAGACAGGAGGATCGCTTGAGCTCAGGAGTTTGAGGTTGCTGTGAGCTAGGCTGACGCCACGGCACTCACTCTAGCCTGAGCAACAGAGTGAGACTCTGTCTCAAAAAAAAAAAATAAATAAAAATAAAAATAAAAAAATAAAATAAAATAAAAATAATTATTTTGAGGTGTGGGATATTTCTAGTACACTTCAAATCATGGCATGTCTAGTCCTGAGAATGACCTGAGGTGGGTCAAAATGCACTTTAAAAAATGCACAAAGAAATCCAATGTATAACCAAAACATAAGTGAAATACTTTAATGCACATTTTCATTCAAATCAAATTTTCCCTATATTAGAAGTTAATCAATGAAACACATGGCTAAATTCTTTAGTCTTTCTTTTCTTTTTTGTTTGTTTTTTGGTTTTCTTTTTAAGGCAGAGTCTTGCTCTGTTACCTGGGCTAGAGTGAGTGCCGTGGCGTCAGCCTAGCTCACAGCAACCTCAAACTCCTGGGCTCAAGCGATCCTACTGCCTCAGCCTCCCGAGTAGCTGGGACTACAGGCCTGTGCCACCATGCCCGGCTAATTTTTTCTATATATATTTTTAGTTGGCCAGATAATTTCTATTTTTAGTAGAGATGGGGTCTCGCTCTTCCTCAGGCTGGTCTCGAACTCCTGACCTTGAGGGATCCACCCACCTCGGCCTCCCAGAGTGCTAGGATTACAGGCGTGAGCCACCGCGCCTGGCCTAGTCTTTATTTTCTACCACAATTGCTTTACTCTTCCCTACAGGCAAAGATTCATGTTATTATTTAAGTTTGATGAGCAATGATATGTTTTTGATTGCATATGATTTGCTACTTTTAACTTGTTTTATTTTGGATTTGATAAAATTCCAAACATTTTTCTCAGACCTTTTCTCCCAAAAAGATCAATTATATTGTACAACAGGTTTTTTTTCTTCTAGTTTTTAAAACCAAGCTGCTACTTGATCCCAGCGGTTAACATAGGCAGCACAAAATGTTGATGTGGAATGTGGAAAGTTTATTAAAATGAAATGACTTGGGAGGTAGACTCAGACCTGTAACAACAAAGGAAAGCATGGCATATGACACTCCCATCTTAGAAATGGGAGACCCGTGTCAAGTGTTAGTAATAGCTTGTATCTGGCTCAGGGACAGTCACCAACCAGATGGGACAAACCTGGGGATACTCTCCTGGGCTCTTTATTTTGTGCTCTGACCCCATGCACTTCTATGGGGTAAAAACTTGGGGGAGGCATTCAGGCAAGGGGAGAAAGAAATGATCCAAATTGTAGGTGATAAGATGAGAATTTTGTAAACATAAACTTGGTGTCAGAGTGTAGGCAGAATTTGACATTTGCACATGCAAGCCTGGGGAGGCAAGTGGGGTGGGTGGGGGTGATAGATAAAAGTTTTTCTGGAAAGGAACAACCACATTGAAAATCTGCCACACTTTGTCTTCCTTCCCTACCATTTATCAGTCTTGATTTCACACTGCTTCCTCTACATTTTCCCATTATGGCATTAACAACTGCCATGTCTCATGTTGGAAAATTGTTGAAGAAGAGACACAGTATGGTTGACACCTAAAACTCATCTCCAAGGGAAATTAAGTGAAAATTTATGTTTCCTACCTGCCTCCTTCATCTTCTTTCCCAAACACAAACCCATATATGCCTATGATGTTCATACTGTATGTAGTCCTCTGTGACTTTTTTTCCCACTAAGGTGTCCCTGGTGTTCATTTGTAAATGTTTCCTGTCCCTATGGAATGGCCCTGTCCCTATGGAATGGAATGTTCTCCACTACACATATTTTGAGCAGCTATTATACACACCCATTGGATATTCATAGAGAAGAGCCTGCAAGTGGGTATGATTTCCCCTTGTGTCTGCAGCTTCCAGGGATTCTAAACTCTCACTAGCCCACACTCATCTTTTAGCAATTCATCAAAAAATTAGTTGTGTTCCTCTTACCTGCTTGTATGAAACCTGGGGTTTCTTCATCCTATGCTTTGACACAACTGAGTCAATATTCCCAATTTATCATTCCTTGGAAGTTTCTCTCTTTCTTTGGAGTTCAGTATACTTTGTTGCCCTATGATGTCAGCTCCTTCATGGGTTTAAGAAAGTTATCATTATGTTGATTATCTGCTTTTTCTTTTTGTTGGGATGGAAGCAACATTTTTTCCAGCTTTCTACATTCCAAATGGAAGTGGAATTATGTTCACTTTTAAATATTAATAGAATTGATTTCTGCTCATGGCAGGATAAGCAAGTAAGTAGATATTTCTAAGAAATAGTTGCAAATGTGAGACAAAAGATATAAAAATTCAGGTGTCATCTGTAGATGTGATCATTAAAGCAGATAGAATAGATAATATTTTAGGAAAAAAATAAAAAGAACTGATGGTTGAAGATTCAGAATTAAATCATTGAACTTACTGTAAAAAAGGATAATATTTGTGTGTATTGTGTGTTTGATGGGAAACGGATAGTTGGACAAATAATAATTATATTTCCTTATAGTCTGCTCTCATCCCAATTTTATATCTGATTTCCTGATACCTGTGCCTTTTAGTTAAGCAGAACTATTTCTAGAGAATCATCTGAAAGTTTTTCCTCTCTTATTCCTCAGCAAATTAATATTGATGCATCCTGGCTTTATCATCAAAGAAAGAAATTAATATTTCTTTTATTTTTTCCTTCAAATTCCTTTAATTATTTAAAGTGGTGCTGCTCCAAATAAAGACCAATTAAAAAAACCAAATGGTGATTCAATTATTTCCTGCACCAGAGCCACATCTCAGCCTAAGGGTTCAGAATGGCAGCAGCAGGAGGTTAATTCTGGAATCTTAGGCTGCTTACTTGAGAACTGTTAGCTTCACTGCTCATCTCCTTTGGGTAGACAGCTCCCACTGATTGCATTTGAAGAGTAACAGATGAGAATTAGGCTTTCTATTTGGAAGTTAGGTATTTTGAGCAACATTAAGGATGGTGTGGGCAGGGCAGATTAGGTTGAAATGATCCCCATTCTGACAAAGCCTTTAAAATACACACACATACACACACACACACACACACACACACATAACAAAGCCAGTATCTACCCTCAGGAACAAAATAAATCACCAAACATCTGCAGTGTCCAACTAGTTTTCTGGCAATAGTAGCATAGTTGATAATTAAGGTAATTAAGGCTACAGACTCTGAGTTTAAAACCTGGCTGTACCACCCACTAGCTGTATAAACCTTGAAGAGGTATTTGATTCCCCCAAGTTTCAGTTTCCTCTAATGTAAGATTAATAATCACAGCTAATATTCATTGAATATATACTATGCCCAGAATATTCATTCATTTATTGTTGATTTAACAAATTAAAAGATGAGTCAGAAGGAAATATTAGACTTAAGCACGAAAAGGGATGGAATACACAGAAAAGAAAGTAAAAGATAAATGGGACACGGTGAACAGGTTTAACACATGTGCAGCTGGAGTCCCAGAAGGAGATGAGAAAGAATGCAGAGAAGCTTATTATTTGCCAGACAAAGCTGTAAGTACTTTACAAATATATGTCATTTAATCCTCACAAAAACTCTCTGAGGTAGGTACTATTCTTGCCACATCCATTTTATAGATGAGGAAACCAAGGCAATGATAAGCTGGTAACTTGCCCCGGACCACACAGCTAGTTAGTGTTAGACCTAGGGTATAAACTCAAGCATTCTGTCCACATTTTAAACCAGTCCTATTCTGAGAACTTCACATATATTAACTCATTAAATGCTCACCAATAAGCCCTATGAAATAAGTACTATCATTATCCCCATTCTATAGGTGAGAGAGGTTAGGTAATTTGACCAAGATTACACAGCTAACTAATGGTAGTGCTGAGATACAATCCCAGGCAAGTTTAGTTCTAAAGCCCACAATCATAATCATTATGCTATATCCTCCCTCAGTAACAATACCTACATATTAGAGTTCTTTGAGAATTAAACGGGAAAAGGTATTTAAAGCACCTAGCCTAGTGCCTGTCATACACTCAGATATTATTATTCTTACTACTATTACTGATTGTGCTCTGAGGGCTGTGGCTCCCTAAGAGCTCAAGTAGCAATTGCAGTGAGGTGGGAGCAGCAGGCATGTATAGACCACTGCCTGAAATATGCCACCCTGCTCTCAGAGTGTTCCTAAGAAGAGGATCCTTAGTAGAGATTCCTTGTATGCCTGTTCATTTACTCCCGTTGCCTAACTCTAATACAGAAGGTGACTAGATACCAGAAAAATTGTAGGGAGAGAAGAAGGCCACAAATCCCTTGCTGGGAGTTTTTAAATTTGATAAAACTTTGTTTATCCTTATTTGGAGATCCTAAGAGATTCATTTCTCCTTTTATTTTGAGACAGAGTCTTGCTCTGTCATCCTGGCTAGAGTACAGTGGTATCATCACAGCTCACTGTAACCTCAAACTCCTGGGCTCAAGAGATCCTCCTGCCTCTGCCTCCTGAGTAGCTGGGACTGTAGGTATGTGCCACCATGCCCAGCTAATTTTTTCTATTCTTAGTAGAGACAGGTCTTGCTGTTGCTTAGGCTGGTTCCAAACTCCTGCTCTCAAGCAATCCTCCTTCCTTTGCCTCACAGATTACTAGGATTACAGGCATGAGCCACTGTGCCTGGCCTTAATTTCTCCTTTAGTTAGTAGAATCTTCTTTATTCAGAAAAAAAAATTTTTTTTTTCCAGCCACACACAGGAGGGGTATGGGTAGGGGAAGGTGTCCAAAAAGCCTGGGTCCCAGCCCATTTGGTTTTGGCAACAATAAACGATGTGGGGTAATGGCCCCGAAAATAAAAAAATGGTGTATGTATGTGTGGTAAAAGAGGGGTGAAAAAGTTGTGGGCAGTGGTGATGGAAAAGGGACAAATTAAGTCAGTATTGGGAACCCCACAGTGGGGAGGCCATTTCATAACATTTCTTGTTGATCAGACGGCCGTGACCACCTTCTTTGCCCATCAGCAGGACTAGCGTCTTGGCAGTCATAGTAACAGTGACATTGAAGGTGGGGGCTCCGCCTGTGCTCTTGGTATGAAGATCCGTGGTACATTCCCTATCCCGCAGCAGTGAGCCCCAGGTCACACAACATTTCTGGCCCAAAAGTGTCAGCCTGTTCACCAAAAAAACTTGACTGGACTTTGCCAACCAGGACACTAACCTCAGCTGGTGTGATGTTCTTGTGAATGGCGACCCAGTCTCAGGGCGAGTCCTTGCAGCCCACAATGGCCACGTACTGACAGGTCCCGCTGCCAGGAGGTTGTTGGTGTAGACGCTGGCACTGCTAGGGAAAGGCTGGGCTTGGAGCACACACTCTCATCTGGTCCTCAATTTATTTACCAAGAAATATGTATATCAAAAGACCAAGCAAGCAGGATTTGTAAACAAAGAAGATTTAGGGAATTTGTAGGTCTTACCTGTTTATCTATCTTAGTCAGATATATAGCTTATTCTTTTTTTGGAAGGGGCACAGAAAATTTAATGTACCTTGTTTGCTAAATAGTAGGTGACAATAGTCACGGGGTTTGCTTATCCCATCTGTTTCTCATGAGAAGAATAAAGGTCTACAAGGCATTGTCGCAGGAGTTTTTGGCTTATTATAAAAGATTTCCCTAAGGGTTTTACATAATCAAGTGTTTTGCTGGTTTACTACTTTAGGGTACTGGATTGAATAATCTATGTTGATTTGTAATATATTTATTAATGCATTTACCAAACTCATGACCAGCTTGAAATATTCATATAGATTATATTTTATAATATATAAATATACATTTTTAATATTTTAGAATAATTTTAGAGATATTAGTGAGGATTTAAAAAATAAGAGATGGTACTTACAATATTAAAATTTTCTCTTGGGATAGTTTTTATCATGTAAATTTATTGATACTACCACAATTCTAATAGTGAATTCTTTGAAGGCAAAGCATTTACTTTTTAGCTCAAGTGAACTTGGATATAGTAGATACTTCATTAATATTTGTTGAACATATGAATGATTAAATAAATGGATCTAGTATTATCACCATGTAAGTTCCCAAAAAATTTTAAATCACAAATACCTAAGTAACACCATTAAATAATTTCACCTGAAAAATTGAAATATTTTAAATTGTGTTTGAGCTATATAATAAATAGGATTATGAATATACTGAGATGTTAGTAACAAGAATTGAATTATTTTAATATGATGAATTATCACTGAAAGCACATTATTTGTATGTTTATTTTACATATATTAACAAAACACTAACAAAAAACAAAAGAAGAACAAACAAAAGTGAGAGTAAAAGAAGCAAATATAAAGAATTGGAAATTCTATCCACCATTTCATGACTAAATGGTAGGCTTCAGAAAGTGCATGTGACAGGAGACATGAATCTGCTGTCTCAGTAGTCCATCTCAGTTTCCATGTGCCTCCTGTAGGGCACGCATCTATGCTTGGTGTTTGAAGACACTGTTTTGTACAAGGTGATCCCTATCCAAACCAACTATTTCATTTGGTTCTCAAACAAAGAAATACTGGAGAACAAAAGCTGGCAGTGTTCTTCTTTGGACAAGAGATGTTGGTCTCTGTTTTATTTATTTTTATTTTTTTATTTTTTTTTATTTATTTATTTTTTTTTTGAGACAGAGTCTCACTCTGTTGCCCAGGCTAGAGTGAGTGCCGTGGCGTCAGCCTAGCTCACAGCAACCTCAAACTCCTGAGCTCAAGCGATCCTCCTGTCTCAGCCTCCTGAGTAGCTGGGACTACAGGCATGCGCCACCATGCCCGGCTAATTTTTTCTATATATATTTTTAGCTGTCCATATAACTTCTTTCTATTTTTAGTAGAGATGGGGTCTCGCTCTTGCTCAGGCTGGTCTCGAACTCCTGAGCTCAAACGATCCGCCCACCTCGGCCTCCCAGAGTGCTAGGATTACAGGCGTGAGCCACCGCGCCCGGCCGGTCTCTGTTTTAGATAGGACTAGGCTCAGCTGGAACAGAGAAACCCTAAATAACACTGACTTAAACAAGATAGAAAGTTTATTTTTCTCCATGTGAGAAGTACAGAGGTGTGAAGTCCAGGGCGGGTAGACCAGTTCTTTTCTATGAAAACCCTGCAGATCCAGTCTCTTTACAGCTTGAAGCTTGACCAACCTTAGGATGTAGCTGTAGCCCCTCATCCTCAGGGTCTAAGGGGCATCCATATTTCACATAGCAGGATGCAGGAAGGCTTTTAGGAAAAAAAACCAAGGGTAAGCGCCAGCTCTCTCTTTTAAGAAAGGTTCCCAGAAGCTGCCATGCAACATTTTCACTTACATTTCATTGCCCAGAACCTAGCCACACTGGCCACAGAAGGTGCAAATGAGAATGGAAAATGCAGTCTTTATTCTGGGAGGCTACATGCCCTAGCTGAACATTCTAATAACCTTTAAACAAGAAAAATGGATGTTGGGATCGGGGGACAACTAGCCATCTCTTCCACAGTCTTGAAAGTGGCAACTTCAGAGTCATTTTAATTAAAAACTTAATTAAAATTTTTGGATTTTGTGCTGACTTTAGATCTTAATGCCCATGTATGATGTAATTCAACTAAATAAAATAAATTGCTTAAGGTGGAAAAATACTTGGTAAACACATTTTCCATTACATTGCATTAATTTTCTTCTAATGTACAAGAGAACCCCAATTATGCCTTTTATAGCATAATTATCTTCTCTCCAAGTAATATTTAAATGGAATGCAAAATATTAAATTTATTTTTAAAAATACAATAAAATGCCTTTTTTTCTTTCCCAGGATACAATACAAAATCATCAGATTGTAACTGTGCCTTATTTTCTTAACACTGAAATTGAGAAAGAATATGTTGGAAATTGAATAGGAGAAAAAAATCAGGTGAATTTAATTTTCCCAAAATTCATATTAAAAAGTTGTACACAGGAGTTGTGAGGAAGAAGAGATGAATAGGTGTAGTACAGAGGATTTTTAGGGCAGTGAAACTATTCTATATTATACTATAGTGGTGGATACACATCATTATACATTTGTCCAAACTCATAGAATGTACAACACCAACAGTGAACCCTAATGTAAACTATGGACTTTAGGTAATAATGACATGTCAGTGTAGGTTCATTGATTGTAACAAACAAAGCACTCTGGTCTGCGATGTAGACATTGTGGGGGCAGTGGTAGTGGGTATATGGCAATTCTGTGTACTTTCTGTTCATGTAACACTGAACCTAAAACAGTACTGAAAAATAAAGTCTATTTTTTAAAAAGAAAGTTATGCATGGTGCCAGGTCAATTTTTGTGAATCAAATAATTTTTTCATTTAGTTAACAAATATTTATTGATCCCCTGCTATGTTCCAGTTATGGTAGAAGATACAAGCATCCTTAAGGACTTCTGGAAATGCCAGAGAAAGTAATCCATTAAAGATAAAATTTCCTATAATCAAACATGTTGAAGACTCAGATATTATTATCTGGAAACTGAAGGGACACATTACTCCCTGACTATAGGAGAGACATCTTTTATTAAAAATTTTTAAGTCAATATTTGGTTTTAAAATTGTTTTATTTCTATCAAAGTAATTTTAAAAAACCAAATAGTACTAGATTAGTAGGAGAGAAGTCAAGCTATTATAACAAAGATACCCCGAAATACAATGACTCAAGTGAAATAGAAATTTATTCTCTCATTTAACAATCCAGGAGAATGGGCAGCTCTGCTCCAAAGGGTCATCCAGGGACCCTGTTATGTCTATCATGTTACTCCCACGTCCCCTAAACTCTTTTCCTTTTCATCGTTGTTGAAACTGGCTCACCACCAATTAACCCATATTCTAGCCTGAAGGAAGAGGAAATGAACACTAAGCAGCTTCCTTTTAAGAACTTAAATTGGAAGTATCAGTGCTTCTCTTTCCACATCTCGTTGACCATTTTAACTAAAAGAAAGGTTGGGAAATATAGTCTTTAGCTGAACAGCCCCATGCCAGAATAAATTTCAGAGGTTTTATTACCAAAAGGAAAAATGGAAGAATGTGTATTGGAGGCAACTAATAATCTTTCTCTCAGGTACTTCAAGGCTTTCCTCAAACATCTGATGATTCTTGGCTATGGATTCTTATTTAAGAATGAGGCACTAAGAAACTAATCTGAAGACTAATTTGGGGAGAATCAGTCTTCCCTGTTGGTTCAATTTGACAGTCAGTTTTTTCATCATATGTGTGAAATTCCTGAATGTTAATATTCATAGGTCTTTTTTTCTGGGACTGTGAAGTTTTTCCAGATTCTACCTAAGGACAAGGATATTATTTTCCTAGAGCTCCTGTAACGAAGTACCACAAATTGTATGGCTTGAAACATGAGAAATTTGTTCTCTCACAACTCTGGAGACCAGAAGTCTGAAATCAAGATGTTGGCAGGGCCATGCTGTGAGTCTCTAGACTTCCTCGCTTCTATGGCCCCCCTAGCAACCCTTGACACTCCTTGTTTGTAGCTGCCATCACTCCAAGCCTGCCTCCATCTTTGCATGGCCTTCTTTGTGTGTCCCTGTGTGTCTTTTCCTCCTATAAGGACACTAATCACTGGATTTAGGGCCCACCCTAATCCAATATTGTGTCTTAATAAAAATTGATTTATTTATTTTAATTGACAAGTAAAAATTATATATAGTTATTATGTATAACATGATGTTTTGAAATATGTATACATTGTGGAATGGCTAAATTGAGCTAATTAATATATATATTACCTCACATACTTACCATTTTTTTGTGGTGAGAACCCTTAAAACTACTCGTAACCATTTTCAAGAATATATTGTTATTAACTACAGTCACCATGGTTGATAACAGAAATTCCTCCTAAATGAAATTTTGTATTCTTTGACCAACATTTCCCCTACCAGACATCCCCAGTCCCTGGTAACCACCACTCTATTCTCTACTTCTATGAGTTCAACATTTTTAGATTTCACATATGAGTGAGACCGTGGGGCATTTGTCTGGTTTATTTCACTTAACATAATGTCCCCCCAGGGGACATGTTGTTGCAAATGACAGGATTTCCTTCTTTCTTAAGGCTGAATAGTATTCCATTGTGTACATATGCCACATTTATTTTCTTTCTTTCTTTCTTTCTTTTTTTTTTTAGACAGAGTCTCGCTCTGTCACCTGGGCTAGAGTGCTGTGGCATCAGCCTAGCTCACATCACCCTCAAACTCCTGGGCTCAAGCAATCCTCCTGCCTCAGCCTCCTAAGTAGCTATGATTACAAGCGTGCATTCCCACACCTGGCTAATTTTTCTATTTTTAGTAGAGACAGTCTTGATCTTGCTCAGGCTAGTCTCGAACTCCGGACCTCAAGAGATCCTCCCGCCTCAGTCTCCCAGAGTGCTAGGATTACAGGAGTGAGCCACCACGCCCACCCTCTTTCTTTCTTTCTTTTTTTTTTTTTTTGAGACAGGGTCTGGCTCTGTTGCCCAGGCTGGAGTGCAGTGTTCACTGTAGCCTTGAACTCCCTGGCTCAGGTGATCCTCCCACCTCAGCCTCCTGCTATTTTTTTTAATCCATTCATCATCACTTAGGTTTATTATACATCTTGGCCATTGTGAATAATGCTGCAATGAATATGGGAGTGCAGATATTTCTTCAACATACTAGTTTTATTTTCTTTGGCTATATACACAGAAGTGGGATTGCTGGATTATATGGTAGTTTTATTTTTAATTTTTCAAGGAAACTCCCCACTATTTTCTATAATGGCTATTCTAATTTACATTCCTTCCAATAATGTGCAAGGGTATCCTTTTTCCATATTTTCACCAACACTTATTCTTTCATCTTTTTGATAATAGTTATTCTAACAGGTGTGAGGTGATATCTCAATGTAGTTTTAAGTTTGCATTTTCCTAATGATTAGTGATGCTGAGTATTTTTTCATGTACCTATTGGTCATTTGTATGTTTTCTTTTGAGATGTGTCTATTTAGGTCCTTTGCCCATATTTTGAATGGGTTATTTGTTCACCTGCATTTAAGCTTCTTGTATATTTTGGATATTAACCCCTTATCATATATATGGTTTGCAAATATTTTCTCCCATTCTGTAGGCTGTCTTTTCACTCTGTTGATTATTTCCTTTGCCCCGAAGAAGCTTTTAGTTTGACATAATCCTGTTTGTCTTTTGTTACCTATGCCTTTGGGATCGTATCCAAAAAATTGTCACCCAGGCCAATGTCATGGAGCTTTTCCCCTATGTTGTCTTCTGGTAGTTTTAGAATTTCAGATTCTATGTTAAGTCTTTAGTCCATTTCGAGTTTATTTTTGTATATGGTGTGAGACAAGGGTCCAATTTCATTCTTTCACATGTGGCTATCAAGTTGTCGCA